>NW_008235977.1:1596564-1617713 GCF_000691975.1 Corvus brachyrhynchos | reverse complement strand
CGGGATGTGGCGCAGCGGGATGTGGCGCAGCGGCGCGGCGCTGGGCAGGGCGCTGGCCCGAGGGGCCGCCGCCAGGTACGCGGGGCGAGGCGCGGTGACCGCGAGCGTGACAGAGACGGGCCGGTTTCCTGGCTAGAAACTCGCCTCTTCTTTGCCCAAGCCAGTGGTAGAGTTGTGATCTGTCAAAAGAATTAAAAACTGAGGAAGCGCCCGGTTATTTTCCCTTCATGTAACGCAACACGTTCCTTCTCACCTGAGCATTTGTAAGGCTGGCTGCACCAGCTTGAGAAAAACAATATGCTTTGGGGAAGAGTTAACCTTAGAACTGAAAAAAAAAAGAGCAAGCAGATGAGAGAGAGAGCGATTTGAAAATCAGTATAAAAGAAAAGGTTCACCTGTTACCACTGTTAGGGCAGTGCTGCTGTGTTTCTTTACCAAACTCTTTCGTCCTCGTAAAAACTGTCAAAAAGTGGAATAGAGATTAGTTCATGATGTCAAATTTCAGGCAGTCATTTGACAAAACTGTTAACTGTGCAGTGGTATAACGTAACACTGGACCACGTTTTTTACTATATATCCTTTGTGGGATAATCTTAGGGTTCTGTTTGCAATATTAAATTCATTCAGTCCTGGTAAATAAAATTGATGTTTTCAAGAGCAGTTTATTAGAGTCTCCGGGGCAAAATCAATTGCTGGGAAGGTGTTTGGTATAATGAAACCCATTAAGTAACTGCTTGCAAACTAAGTTTAAAAATGTTTCTCATGGAAGCTGCAAGGATCTTAGCAGCTGTTTTTAGGCAAGCACAAGCTGGATCAAACCCAGTGCTGTGTTACTTGTAAGCCTTGGAGCTGGGGATGCTTCACTCCTGCAGCTGTCCCCGAAGTGCACTCTGTACCTGCTGCCAGCCCGGCAGAACCTCACTGTGCTCAGTAGCAAGCTTCAAGGGCTCAGGTGGTAAATTAGTCTCGTGTGCTTAATCAGACTGAAATGCTAATGAGGACACTTGATGGTACACTCATTTTTTTGGGATACGAACAGCTGTTGGAAAAGAATTTGAATGGGATCAACTCACAGACCATAAAATCAGACATCACTAACCTGATGAAAGTGTCAGTTGGGGTACAATAAATATAATTGCCCTGGCATGCTCCTGGCACTAATTTCAGTCTTTACACTGAGGAGTTAAGAGAGACGTTTTTTCAAAAATGGTAATCTTCAGGCTTAGAAAATTCTGCTGTTATTTTAAAAAAATAATCACTGAATATAGATCACTTACACGTGCATGTCATACACCAGAAATGCTTCCTTTTCAGGTCATGGGAGTTGGCTGGTACTGTGACCCGTCCTCAAGTGCTTAGGGAGAAAGCAGTGAGTGGCAGGAGTGAGTGGAGATGGTTCTGTCACAGGCAGAGGATAAGTACAGAGGTGGCAGGTGTGTCTGAATTCTAGCATGGACTTGGCTTTTCTTCAGTGGCCCAGGTCAGGTTCACAAAAATGTCTGACAGTCCATGGAAACCAAGGGATTTCATAAAGAGATCTGCTTTCCTGAACTGGGACCTAGCCCAGCACATTCTCACAGCATCTGTTCTTCAGATAAAATTGGGAGTATCACCATACTTGTTAGCATTATAACCTCTTAACCTTGCCTTCCTCAAATGGCACTGCATTTGTGAAAAGGACAATGTCTTTCAGCAGCTGAGAGTTTATTTGTTGGGATTGTTTTTCAGTCTTGTGGCTGAAACAGGTTTAGATAAAACTGCATGAAACAATACTGGCACAGCATTACAGTAAAAAACAAACCGAGAGACAAACCCTGGTGACTGGTTTGGACTGTGTCCTGTACATAGCCCCAGATAAAGGAATTTAAGTCAGCTCTGCAGAATGAGATCCAAACATTTGAACACCTTCTGTGAATCTGGTTGAGGCAGCTACAATGGTACTGGCACCCTTCCAGCATTCCTGTCAAAGCTTTTCCTTAACAGTCTTGAACAGTCTGTCTGGAAAAAAACAGATTTTGTCCACATCCCTTGAGATACTGTTACAAATATTTGCAGAGACGTCTAAAGGCTTTTAAAGTGGACTTATACTTTCTCCATTTTGACACAATACTTCTGTCCCATCTTAGTTTCTTTTCAACTGCAATGATTACAATGTGTTGTCAGTCATCATGCTTCATATCCCAGTTCCACAGTTGTTTTTTAAAAAGTTTGTACAGATTGTTTCTAACCAGTTGCTAATGATGATTATTTTCCTCTAAACTCAATATCAATTTATTCTTTACCTGTCTCCTAATACAGTGACCATATGAGCTGATGTACTCAGTCATGGGTAACTACTGTATTTCTTCAGAATTCTAAATTACGTTGATTTTTAAAGAACATATTGTTAATTTTAATGAATTCAATTTAATTCAAAATTGGTAACTAATTTGCTGACTGATTTGGTGCTTGGTAAACAAAGAAAAAAGGCATCTACCTGTTCATTTTGTTTAAAAAAAACAACAAAACAACCAACCAAACTCCAAAGAAGCCTAGTTCTAAGTAGAAGAGATTGGCTCCATTTTTACCCATGCGAATCCAGAAGTATACTCATGATTGTATAATTGGAGGAAGATCAGTAAAAGACCTGGGTTACTCTTTAGCTTATGTTTGTAGAGTCACTGAAGGCAAATGGTGGCATTTTTACTTTCCTGGTGCCAAAATACAGAGCTTTTGAGGCAGCATTTTGCATTTTGACTGACTTGATCTGAGCAAAATCAATAATTTAGCAGAGCTGTTAAACACAATGAATATTTGTTAGATTTTAGTGTAGATGTTCACAGAGAACCCTGAGGCCCAATCTTAGAATTGCTAGTACTTTGAAAGGTAATTTGTTAAGTTTTACTTATAAAAACACTGTGTCCAAGGTTCTGGTGATATTTTCTGAAGGAAGTGTTGAAAGCTGGGTAAACAAAGCACCTTCTGAAAGGACTTTCAAAATGAAATTGTCCTTTTAAGAGAAGAGTGGCAGCAGAGGGATTATAGCAGAGTTCAGCTTTCTGTCTCCAAGTGAAACCTTCTCTACTTTGTGTATTCCAAAAGGGTAAAGTATTGCAAACTATGCCTTGATGTTGCTATTAATAAAGCCTGTTCTGCAAAGTAAGTGCATGTGAGACTTGAACGTGAACTCAAGCTGCCATGAAGCCAGTGGTTAATGAGGCCCTTTGTAGTTCATGCTGCCAGTTACTTTTGTCATGACTGGGGGCTATTTTTAGTTTCTCTGAAGTGAAAAAAAAAGGTGCCCCTTGTGTTTTTGGCAGTTTGTGTATTGTTACGAGCCTTCATTTTTCCATCTGGCTGATGTTTTCTGTAATGTTTTACAAGAGACTGTCTTACCTGAATGCACTGTTATTTATTTTGCTGATATGAAGCACATCTAAAAGCATTTCCCCTGTTTCAGGCACTTGGTTTCTTGTGGTATTCTGATGACCAGAACCTCTCCTTTGCAAGTACCTGTAATGAGCCATACTTTTTCAAGAAATTTCTTCAATGTTGCTGCACCACTAATAAATAAAAGAAAAGAATATTCTGAAAGAAGAATTATAGGGTTGGTATAAAACTGTGGAAAGAGACTTTAAATGCTTATTGATTTTGTATTTACTGTACTTAATCCAAAACACTAGTAGTTCAAAAGATTGAGTATCCCTGAAGACCCATGTTGCTGTGACTTTGCCCAGCTGGAGCTTAGAAAGGAGTTTGTAGAGATCAGGTTCACCAGTCTGAAACTGAGTATAAAAAGAGTTCCTACCCAAAGCCCTTGGCCCATAGCAACAAACAGCAGAAATAACTGTTCTATTCCATAATGAAACAAAACCAACCTTGAAATGGAGTAATACACTGTAATTTCACCTAGTAAAATATGAATAAACCAACAGGTGTGAAAACTCTGTTCCATTCTCTCCCAAATACATGCTAATGTTTGCACTTACATTATGTTATACTTATCAAGATTTTCTTCTTTCTTTTAAGGAAGGAGTGGAATCAGTTATGTGATGAAGAAACTTAGATACAGAAAAAGATTTTGAAAACTTTTTTGCCTTAGAGCTAGTGGGAAAATCCCAGTTCATTTAATGATACTGGGATCTGCCCCCAGTCTCTGGTCCACAACAGTATGAACTGTTTATTAGCATATTTTTTGACTATACTTAACATTCCTTTTTGTGATACTTCTTGAACTGTAACAGATCTTGCCTAGTCACTTAAAAAGGGCCTTTGTCCAATAGCCCTCACTGCTGAGTACTGTTGAACATATGCTTCATTTTAAAGGAAATTAAGCACATGCTTAATCCCATCTGTTTCAGAGTCAGAATGAAACATTAAAAACCACAGCTATCTAATACTTTGCCACGTTACAGCAGAATCAACTAAAATGTTGCCTTAATATTGTTTCATCTGATTTCAAGATCCTGCTTGAGCAGGGGTGTTGGACAAGATGAGGTCCAGAGGTCCCTTCCAACCTCAACCATTCTGTGATGCTGGAAGGTTTTTCCATTGCATCTGGTTTTTAATTAACTTTTTTCACTTGGCCTAAATTACGGAAGGTAGTGCTCCTCTGTTTAAACCTTATGAAATATAGTACTTGAGTTTTGGTACACCTTGTCTTGGGAGCCATGAAGTGTGGATTTTTATTTTTTTTGTGTGGAATGTCCACGATCTGCTTAAGTGAAGACACAGCTTGCTGCAAAAAAAATGTTTCCATTTGAAATGTATGCATATTTACCTGATATTTCAGAAAGTAGCAGGCACTAGGTTCATTGTTCACTAATGGTACTGCTGGATGGTATGGGATATTTTGCTTCTTTATGCAAAAGCAATTACCAGCAATTACTTTTCTTTCCTCTTAATTATCAAAGCTGCATTTTCAATTTCCAAAATCAGGGGCAGTGACTGTGTCCACCTTTGAACTGTCTATGCCATGTACACCATCTTTGAAACTTTTTAAATACTGAATTTGAAGTTAAAATACTTTGTAACTGTAATGTACGTGTGTCTGTTTCCAGGTATTCCATGCAGGAAATGTATGAAGTTGTTGCCGTTGTGGAGAATTACAAACTCTTTGTTCCCTGGTGTAAAAAGTCAGACATACTCTCGAAGCGCTCTGGGTACTGCAAAGCACAGCTAGAAATAGGATTCCCTCCTGTAGTAGAGAGATACACATCAATTGTAACCCTAGTGAGACCACATTTAGTTAAGGTAATTGCATTTTTTTTTGTTCCTAACCATAATTTTCCTTAACTTTTGTTTGTTGAAATTTGAATATTCTGGGAACATCTTGCTTCAAAACAAAATCGATGCTGGAAGTTCTTTGTGTGGCTCAAAACTTGTGTTGCATTTCTTTAAAGACTTTAGATAAACTGGGGAGAATTTGAATGTGTTTTAAAATATAACCTGCCACGTGAGGGAGGAAAGGGAATTGCTTTTTAATTTGCCTTTGCTGGAGAAGCTGGCAGCTATTAAATGAAGATATAACTTTTTTTGCTTTTTTTAAAATAATTTTGTCCAAGCCTCTCTAAATGCAAAATTAGTACTCAGTTAAAAGTTATCTGACAACTCTAGCTTCTGATGCCTTAACAAAGTTGCTATCTGTCATTACTTTTCTTCTCAAAATTTTAACTAGTTAATATGAAAAGCCTTAAGTGTAGGATGTGCTGAAGAGATTGTTATTCAGTATATTGATGAGAAGACAGAAGTGTGGATTAAAAGTCAATTTTTTTACAATTAATTTGTTCAGAAGAGAAGCAGTTGTATTTCTCCTTTCAGCTTTTCAAGAGCCATAATTAAGAGAAAAGTAGAAAAGTGTCAAGGAAGACATTTTAAATGATGCCTTATTTGTTTGCCTTATATGTTCAAATCTGTTTTAGTAAAGAATGGCTCAGGACAGATTCCTTATAGCAAAACTGCCTCTCCCCTGGCAGATCCTGATTGGTTTGGAATAATTACTGGAAATTATAGCAGTTGATTGCTGTTCAATATAATTGTTTGAAAATTCTATTTCACTATTCTTTTCTAGGCTTCCTAATAAGAGACACTTAACAGAAAATGAGTTTCTGAAGTACAGGGGAGTTGTAAATTGGAAAAGGGATATGCAAAGTGCCTTTATTCAATATCCTTATTGATTCTGGAAAGAAAAAAGATTTTTCTCCCTTTATTAAAAAAAGTCGAGTAGCTATAATGGAAAATCTGTGCTTTACATGCTGAGAGCTTTCCTTTTCTACTGTTCCCTGACAAGACAGGTCTTTTTCTTTCATATAGCTATCAGATTGGCTTACCACCTCTTTTTCCCACTTAATTCACTCAAAATAAGCATTCTTGTCTCAGAAAAAAACCCTACAAAAGTGGTGAGGAAAACCATTTCTTCAGATTTCCTCCCCCGAGACTCATTAGCCTTTTCTCTGCTGCAGTTACTTTTCCTAGAGGTTTACATTATGTCCACAGAACTGCAGGAACATTTCTAGCTTGGACTATTTCACTCTCCTCTCGAGTAACTCCAGGCAAAGGCATCTTGCACAGTGGTCAGGCACAAAATGGGAATGGGTTTGTTGCTTAAAATTTTTCCTTTGTCTGGGGCTTAAACAATGGAAAAATCAGATTGTTAACAGCAGTTTTTGCTGAGGGGGAAAGCATGGAGTGAGTTTGCTGCTTTTAAGACTGGGAGGAAGGGGGACACAGCGGCAGTTTTCCTATTTTTCCTGCCATTTTGACAGCAGTAGGAAAGAGCAGGCCCAACTCTTTGTGTTTAATCTTCCTTCTACTCTTTTTTTTTTTCTTTCGCTTTCTGATGTAGAAGTAGCAAGGCCATGCATTTTCTCATTCCTGGAAAGAAAAATGTAGGTGTTTTTGTGTTGGTGATTAGTCTTTGAGATGAGTCACCTTACCACAGCTTTCCAGCCCAAGCAACACCTATTCCCTGGGGGCACTCTGTTGGAGCAGAGCTGCTTGGGGTAACAATAAGAACTTGTAAAAAAAAAAAAAACCAGTTACAGAAATGTTCTCTACAAATTCCAAGCCAGCTGAGGTTGTGTATTTGCATGTTCTATGCATCATGCCACAGATCTGTTCTGTGACACTCAACACACAAATGTTTCCTCTCCCTTGAAAGGACTTCAGTTATTTTGCCATAATTGACACTGTGCATACAGGAGCTCACGCTGCCTGTGCTGTAAGAACAGCTTTAACTATGCCATGACCATCACTATTTAGCAAAATGCAAACACAAGTTCAGTAATACCTGTTTGTCACATTTGTAAAAGCCTAATTGTAGCTTGATTTTTTTAAATTTTATTTTAGGCATCATGCACAGATGGAAAACTCTTTAATCACTTGGAAACAGTGTGGCGTTTGAGCCCAGGTATCCCTGGTTATCCAAGGACGTGTACATTGGATTTTTCAGTAAGTATGGTAATTAAAACTACCACGTGCTAGGAGCAGCACATAGAAACACTTATCTTCAACTGAGGAGGCTTTTTAAAATGCCTGTACTATTTCTTTAAGCACATATACACAGAAAACAAGTTAGCTTTAGTTAATTCTGTCCAAAAAATATTTTGCAAACTTTACTGCTGGAAACCACTTTGGTGTCCTTTAGAGACAGCAACCTTCTGTGAGGTGCCCAGGTATCACGAAACAGTCTAGGACAGGCACCTCTCACCCTACAGTTCTAAACACACTGAAGTTTTTTGACAGTCAAATACAGGAGAAATGCTAAATATGCTTTGCTATTTCCTTTAATTACTCTACAACTTAAATGTTCTTGGTACCAGAAAATTGATGTTCTGCCATCTGTCCTGTTTGGGGGGCAGTTTGGTCAGTTTAATTTCATGTCTTCCAATTTTATTCGTTCATGTATTTTAAACCTTACTCCTTCTTTCTTTAATAGAATTGTAATAGATTTTTCTGTCTCTCTATTCCATGATGGGATACCACTGCAGCCCAAAACTATTGCTCTTTAAATCCAGTACCTGATTTAGCCTGATCTCACTCCCAGACAGGTTGTTTTCCATTCGAGTTACTGCTTTTCCATGTTGTGTGTTTTGTCTGCCATCACATTTTTTTTCTTGCGTTTTACAACAAAGTGTAGGTGTTGCATTGAGCTGGGGGTTGTAACAGGCTGCAAAGGTACACAGAGATGGGCTAATCCTGCTGCCATCTACTGGAATACTCTACTTGGAAAATTATCCTCAGTAAATAAAAGAAAGCTTGTGGAGTATTTTTAAACTAGCACATTAACCTCCTTGGGTTATTAACTTCCAGCTTATTGCTGTATTGCACTTCATCCAGTTCAACAGTAAAAATTAATCTACAGGCACTCAAAGAACCACATTTTTAAATTGTTTGCATGTTATTTGTATTTCGTTAGGCAAGTAAGTGTCAGGTCTTTCTACTAATATATAAGCTGTCTTTTAACCCAAGCCATAAATCAGTTAAAAAACTTGAATTAAAGAACTATTTAAACCCTACAATCTAAGTACAAGCTCAGTGAGAAAACAACACCACACCTCCCCAAACTAAAGCCACATTTTGACATTTCAGGTCAAGAACTTCAGTTAAAGGGAATCAAAACTGAACCGGATATGGACATTTTCATTTTCTTGGGGGAACAGTACCAACACATCTTACTGCTTACCCTGTTGTGAGGCAGCAGAAGCCAGTGCAGTCAGCTGAGCTTAACCCCTGCCAGTGACTGCCCTGCTGGCAGGCACATGCAGGCAAGGATGATAAGAATTTCACAACAAACTCCTCAAAACAGGCCCTGCAATTACAGATATTCAAGAGAAAACTTTGATTTCAAGAATGCTTGTTTGCTTTAGAAAATGTTATTTGAGTCTCAGGCTATGCTGGTTCCCACAAGCTGCTGTATCCTGTTGTGCCAGCCTGATTCCAGGAGACATCCACAAACAGCAGGGAACTTTCCTAGTTTGGTTTCAGCTCTGAAATGATTTGGTTCATTGACTGAAGCACACCACCATTTTTACCACCTGCAACCTTCATTAATGTATACCATACCTCAAGATTTACATAATTGCTGAGCAGGATGCCACACTCATTATCCCCGCTCTGCAGAACCCTGCATGCCCTAAATGACAGCTCTCAGACTTGCAAGAGGCACATTAATTTTACTGATGCTTGAGGTCAAGCAAATGTAAATGAAGCTACACTTGGCTTATGGGCCAAGCTGTTTAATTACTCCTGTGCTACTGCTTTGCAGTTAACATGCATTGCTCATAAAGAATTGAGGAGAAGCTGTATTTGCTCCTTGTGGCATCAAATATACTGATTTCTCTGGAATGACAAAAATTACTTAAATCCCAATCCATTTCATTGATTGCCCCTGTCAGGTTAGGAGTGGGAGCTGTTCAGGTGGGAGATCTGACACACAAACCAAATTTGTAGTTTTAGTCATTACGCTGCTTGTTTGAACCTACCATAACTACTGCCAGTAATAAGGAAAGACTGATTTAAAATATTGGCATTTAATAGGTAACTATTTCAAGCCGCTTTTAAGTTTCTTGGGCATGCTCCAGCTTACCTGTTAGTCTGCTGTCTTGGCATGCAGGACTTTCTTCAGACAACTTTTGTCCCCCAAAGTGAATTCTGTGTACAAAATAACAGCGTTTGTCAGTAGTTTTTCATTATCCCAAGCCTGTTTTGTCATGCATCATTTATTAAAGACAGTTTAGGCAAATGTAAATGACTACTTCAGAGAACTGAATGAAAGGATTCTTCTAATGGAAAAGCCCAGGGGTACAGTCCTCAGACCAAGGAATATGGGTTTTCTTCTCAGCCACATTCAGCTATTCCTCGGTTTTAACTGTTCTCCTACAACTTACCTGCAGCCTTCACTGGACATTCTTTAATAGAGTTGTCTATTTGTAACAGCATTTTACAACTGAATATATATAGGAAAAATAATTATATTTTATGTCCTTAAACAGATTTCTTTTGAATTTCGTTCACTTCTACACTCAAAACTTGCTACACTATTTTTTGATGAAGTTGTAAAGCAGATGGTTGCTGCCTTTGAAAGAAGAGCATCCAAACTCCACGGCCCAGAAACCAGCATCCCTCGGGAGCTGATGCTGCACGAAGTTCATCAGACGTAAGGGGGAACTGTAACAACCTCAGCTATAAACTTGTTTGTACAAAGTGCCGTGCTCCGCCTTTGGGGCATCTGTTTCTTATCTGAGCTGTGGGTGTGATCGTACACTGCACCAAACACACGTGCTCAGCCAGACCTATAGAGAATGTTCCAAAGCTGCAATCAAGTGCAGCTTAAAGCCTTATCAGTAACAGACACCTGGCAGCTCCTGTAAGCCAGGCTATCTCAGGCTGCCGTTTAATGCCAAACGGCTCCTGCAATCATGGCCCAAGCTCTGCCTTAGCCAAGCTCATGGGGGTTTTCAGCACTGTAACACATTAACTCAACTTTGTGGGAATGTAACTGCACAGCATCAACTCAGCCAGCTCTGGCTAAGCAGAGACCAACTGACGCACTGGCTTCCCAGAGAATGGCACAGTTTGGCAACCATTGAGGAGTAGCTCTTTTAATTCAAATGAATGGCAAAGGTAAGTTAGGAGTCTCCAGCTGCTCCTGGAGCGACCAGCAGCGGCTCTAGAACTCCTCCCATGTTCAGGGATGAAACACAAGGGGTATGCATAAGGAGTACTGTGATTTGAGTGCAGCAGTCTCAGCCATAGCCAGTGCCTCCCAGTGGACCTGTCTGGAATGTGTGGTACATTTGGCAGGCTGAACTTGCCTCTTGCCACTGCTCCCGTTACACATTGCACTTTAATTACTTCCACCTCATCTAATGCAAACAGTACACTTTAAAACAAGTGTTACCTCTTTGAGAACCAGGTACTAGTGCTGTCCTCCCTGGAAGCAGGGAACAAGAGGCCTTGCACTTCCTGCAGACAAGCACAGCCAAGGCCCGCTGTCCTTATAAATCATACAAGAGAGCACTAAACCTTATTCTTTGAGGTTTTTCAGTACCATACGCCCACTGTGATAATGCCCATCTTGATTAAATACACATTCAGTACTTCTATTCTGGAAATATTCTCCTCCCAGTCTCTGAAGAAACCAAGTGAATAGGTTTGAGCAGATTCTAAATCCTTACATAATGCAAGGCAGCATAACCATATTTCCTTACTTAAATTTGGTGAAGCTTCAGGGGAGGTGCCAAAGCTGGTCCTTCCTCTGCAGTGTATGTAATCCATATGGTTACTACAGAACAGCATATTAATATAGAAAGGTATGTTTCAGAATAAAGACAGCCCTGAAACAGTTTCAAACCATTTTACTTAAAATTAGAATGTCACACATCCCATCTGTGGAAGGATAGTTATTAAGGGCAGGAAGCTGGGGAAAGCAACAGCTGGATTAAGGTCATTTTTACAGAACTGAGAAGTTGTAAAGCAGTTTTGATTGTTGAGGCAATCAGAGATAAACATACACAAGTTTGGGAACACCATTAGTCGGCAGGTGGGAAAGCAGAAGACTCTACACAATGTTACTGGCTGTATCAGGTCAAAGAACACGGGAAGGGGCATAGCAACACTTCTATTGCAAAGTAACTAAATGCTGCACCCCTTACCAAAAAGGAGCAAGGAAAGAATGGAAGGCTCAAGGTGAGGAGGTAACCACATACTACACCTGAGCAAAGGAACTATTTAAAAACCCCAGAACCCTTTCTTAGCAAAGACTTACCTGTGTGATACCCTCAGGGCACTTCCCTTCCCCCGGGACCGTGAAAGGTACACTGGGCCTGTTCCAGCACGTGATACAACCAGGTAAGAAAGGGCAAAATAAAGTCAGTGCACGTGCCTTGTTTTCAGAGCATTGTTTAATATTTCAAAGAACTGTAGTGCAGTTCAGCTTAGAGATTTCTTACCAAAATTAAAGCACTTACATTTCTGAGAAACATTCTAGACAAAGGAATGTTTCTCGGAGTGAAATGCCCTGTCATTTTTTCAAGCATAAGTGTCAATTTCTACTAAATCTTAGAAGCAGCAGCAGGCTGTCCAGGCTCTCCCGTAACTATGGCTTTGTGTGCAGATGAAGAAGGTGATACATTTTGTAACTTTTGAGCAGTTTATTACATAAAGGTCACATAACTCTATTTGCCTACTTTGTACACAATTGTCTAGTCTCACGCACAGTGGCTTCCAAGTTCTTCCTAGTACTGGCAAGCACCAAGAAATTCTGAAATAGAATATCAAGTGCCTTAATTTAAGTTCAAATCAGGACCTTGGTAGATGGATCTTGCACCCAGTTATCAGGAATGTACAAATGTCTTTATTCAAAAAGTACAAAATAAATTATCTGTAGGCATGGACAATGACTGTAAACAATTACACGTGTGTTAAATGAAATCCGGTAACTGATGGTTACAGTGATTCTTTTCAACACCAGCCTCACTTCAGTCACTATCCATCCTCTCACACTGATAGCTCAAGTTTTTGAAGTCAGAACTGTTCAGTCTTCAACAGCACAGCTCATGATGCATCCCTATCCCAGGAATTAGAACATGCCACCTCCCATTCCTCCGCCCATCCCACCCATTCCTCCCATTGCCGGCTCCTTTTCTTCTTTAGGAACTTCAGTCACCACTGCTTCTGCTGTTGACAGGAGAGACGCAACACCTGCGGCGTCCATCAGAGCAGTTCTCACAACCTAAAAATAGGCAAGAAACAACTTAAAATCTGCTGACCATCACAGGAGGTGGGAGGAAGCAAAGCTGAGAATTAAGACCTTTAGGTTACCTTCGTTGGGTCTATGATTCCTTTTTCTACCATATTTACAAAGTCCCCAAGCATTGCATCGTAGCCAACTTCTGATGGGCTCTGCAGGATTTTTTCAACTATCAATGATCCTTCGACACCGGCATTCTTTGCAATAGTCATTGCTGGGATTCTCAGTGTTCTCTTGATTATTTCAATGCCTGCAAGAAACAGGATGGTTGGAGCTCCGTGTGCATACACTGCTCCCACTGCCAAGGAATGCCCTTTGTGCTGGAGATCAATACAGAGCAAGAGCATAAGCTATTTTTATCAGTTCCAGGAGGAAAGGGTCTCTGCTACTTGACACTCACCAACAAATGAAATCTCTGCAGGATATTCATGCACATTTTAGTTTTACTTCCACAGAAAGTAGTAAGGAGTATTATTACTCTTTATGTGTAACATGACACAGAACCTTCTTCCATCTGATTTTCCACACAGTCTCTTGAGGATTATTGGATTGTGTCTGTCTGCAACAACTTTAACAGCCAGCTCCCAACTCTAAGCATTCGCCAGTCTTTGCTGGGATACTGCTGCTTTACTGCTGCTGGGTCTTTCACAGTCCAGTCAGTGATGCAGTGAAAAAGCTCCTTCCCACCCAAAAGCAGAGACCACCACACAAAAGAAATGGGAGGTTCCTGAGATCAAGTAACTAAAAACGCACTGAAAGCCACCTGCACGTCATCTGATAAAGCCTTGGGACATGAGAAAGTCTGCTTTTATCACTTCAACACACATCTTCAAGTCATCTGCTTACCAATTTTCTGATCCTCGTTGGCTGGAGTTAAGGCATCCAAGGCCGGGATGCAGCGCAGCAGTGCACAGCCACCACCTGGGACGATGCCTTCCTCCACGGCCGCACGGGTGGCGTTCAGGGCGTCGGTGACCCGGTCCTTCTTCTCGTTCACTTCAACGTCGCTCGTGCCACCCACCTGCGAGCAGCAAGACACACATCAAGGCCCGCACCAGGAGCCCAGGTGGGACAGCACTGCTGCCACCAAATTAAGTAGCCAATGCCTAAGAAGTGCCAGAAAGCCAACCCACCCTCTCCCATACTGGCAGTCTTCTTCTGTACCTCAGCACTCAAGAAGCCTAAGCCCAGCTTTAGCTCATCAAGTTCTTAATACCTTCAATACTGCTACTCCATCAGAGAGTTTGGCCAACCGCTCATTCAGTTTCTCTTTTTCATATTCACTGGTGGTAACCTCTAGCTGTTCGATTATTTCTTGAATGCGTTTTTCAATCTGAGCCTTTTCACCCTTCCCCTTAAGGAGCATGGTGTCATCTTTTGTCACAATGACCTCTCCAACTTTACCAAAGTCATGAGGCTGAATATCTTCCACATTTAGGTTCAAACCCTCTTCTCCAAACACCTGAAAGAAATTATGTGAAAAGTTGGAATTCACAGGTTTCCCATACATCAGTTTTTTTATCTACAGACACACAAACACATACAGCAGGCTAATGGTGCAAAATAACCACCTTACTGCAGTTCCACCCTCTGGGTGAAGAATGTCTTCCTGATACCCAACCTAAACCTCCCCTGACAGTTTCATGGTGTTTCCTTGGGTCCTGTCACGGTCATCTCCTTGTATTTTTGAGAAGTTACAGATACTGACACTTCACTGACTTTAGAACAGTTTGCTGGTTTGTTACTCTGTGCTGCCCTTAGCTTAAACATGAAGTTTTACTTCAACAGCCTGCTCTGGGTCCCAATATCATGCTATGATTTTGAAGTGCATATTAAAAAAGGGCAGCATAAAGGGACATCAATCAGTGCATTAATTATATGCAAAGTTTAGTACTAAGAAAACTCATTCAGTCCATTCCAAACATTTTAAATAATTATATTTGACACATCTGGGTCCAGGCAATTGTGAAACAATCAGTTTTATAAAGGCAGCAATTGCCTTGGAGTTCCTCCTTCCCCTTAACCTAAATCCTGCAAGGAAATCACATGTGACTTCAGTCAGTTACAAGGACGTATCACTCATGGTTGGCCAGGACTGCATTACACAGCAATTATCAGTGTCTGCATTTTAAAAAAACAGGAAGATTCAAACATCAGTTACTGTTGCATTTTTGAAAGAACAGAGCACAGCCTGCAATCCAGCAAATACAAGCCAGGAACCTAAAAATGCACATTATTTTCCTCCTTAAAAAGCATTAACATGCCTTGGACCAAAAAGCCACTTAAAACATAGTAACTTACAGCACCACCAGTAGCAATTGCCATGTCCTTAAGTTGGTTTTTCCTGTTGTCACCAAAACCTGGGGCTTTTACAGCAACAACCTGAAGGCCAACCTTTAGTCTAAAGAGAAAAATTCAGAGAATGAGTCTAATTACTAAGCCAAATTATTTCAGTACAGCTCTAACAGGCAAGCAAACAGAGACCATCACGAGCTGAGGTGGTTTTGCTCAAAAAGGTAGGTAGGACACAGCTGAGGTTCTGTCTGAGTTGATGCAAAGTATAGTGACATTAAAAGCTGCTGTTTCTTTGGCACAGATAGGAAACAAACAGCCTTACACCAAAGAAAAATCAAACGTGCTTTTGTATGTATTCCTTTAAAAGGACGGAAATTAAAAAAAGCAGTATTTGTAGAAAAGAATGGATTTTAAGCCTCACCTGTTCAAGACTAGAGTGCTGAGGGCTTCTCCATCAACATCTTCAGCAATGATGACCAAAGGTTTGCGGTTGGCATTGGCAATTTCAAGAGCTGGAACTATGGACTGTACACTAGAAATTTTCTTTTCACTGATTAAAACATAAGCGTCCTGGAATTCACATTTCTGCCCTGCAGAAACAACATGCATTATCTGAACAATTCCATTACACAAGCATATCAAGCATTCTTTTAACTTAAGCAGCTGCTTTGGAGCAACGGTTGCACTTTTCAACTGCATTAAAAAGAGACAACTTGTTTTCTCCAAGACTCCACACTCAATTCTACATTGTTCTGCTGTGTTGCAAGGCCAGCCTAATGTTCACATGAACACTGTCCACACTTAGCACAGAAAGAAAAAGAACCCCCAAAACTCCAAGCTTTTACCAAGTTCAAGTTTTCTGATGGGGAAGGACCCCCCCCCACTCTATTTGCTGTGATACACTGCATAAGGGACTGTAAAGCCTTTAACAGGTGCCATTATTTGGAACTGACAAGAGCCACTGGGAGGTGTTTGACATGGCTTATTGTTAACTCACCTTTAGTTGTATTAATAAAATACGGAGAGATGTAGCCTCTGTCGAATTTCATACCCTCAATGATTTCCAATTCATCGTTTAGAGTTTTTCCATCCTGTTTAGATGCAAGAAAGTCTGCATTAAAAATTCCCCCATTTGCTACCAAAAGCACAAGTACAGTTTTACATATTAGCACAACAGACTGAAAGGCTCTGCATCCCACATCAGTTTCATGTGCTTCTTTTCGAAATAGAAGGAATGTAAGAGGGAACAGTGATCAAACTCTGATCTAAATGAGCTGGGGAGGAGTTATGGTGGGAATTATGGAATGTGAGCTGCAGCATCACATGTGGCAAAAGCCAGCCCTAACAGGAGAAGAGACAGTCGCTTGGCACTTTGAATGTCGGCCAGTTCTTACCTTGACAGTGATCACGCCTTTTCGTCCAACTTTCTTCATTGCATCAGAGATTATATTGCCAATTTCCTGATCTCCATTTGCTGATATTGTGGCAACCTGAAAGAGTAAGACATTTAATCTCATTTCCCAACACAAGGCGTTCCCTCATGATAAAAAAATCGGAATAACCACTTGCAATTCTCACATTTCTGACAAGGCAGGGCAGCCGACTGCAGCACACTCACAGCAGGAGCCAGGACTCTGTTAGAAGGGCTCAGGCTCTTGGGCAGCTGCAGCACAGGGCCGGATTCCCTGCACTGGGCTCACACCCAGGCCATCTCCAGGCACAGGGACAAATAACCCAAGAAGACCAACACACCTGAACCTCCCACAGCAGATCCTCCACACCCTCAGTACTCTGCCATCACCTCCATCCACAACAGAGCTTTGCTCCCATCAATTCTTCCCAAGGACACAAATTTATGTTTTACGACCACATTTTAGAATGAAACTTGAAAGATTAAAAAATCTGCCCATTTCTGAACTAGCTTCTAGCAGTGCAACTGAAGACAAAATACTTCTGGTGTATAAAGAAAAATACCCAGTGTTAGATGTACACAACCTAACTCCATTAAACCTGACCTCACCAAACTTTTTCTGAATAACAGCTACCTAAACTGGAGTTACATTTTACTGTGGTTTTTTTAACCTGTGCAATTTCTTCTGGAGTTGTAACAGGTTTTGACAGCTTCTTCAGTTCAGCTATGATGGCATCCACTGCCAGCATCACCCCTAAAGATGAACAGAGCACTTGTGAGTGAACAAAACAAGGTACAGAGCACAGAAAACACAAACCAAGCACCCACCCACCACAACAAAAAGGTTTCCTTTCTAACAAAAGTCCACACTGCAAAAACTCATTGTTTGCACATTCAAAACCAAACAGTTCTTGTTCCATACTGTCATTTGGATATGTAGTGATAGGTTTTTTTGAAATTGGTGTGAGATATTGCCATGATTGAAATTTGTCAGATTTGTTTATATGGCTATTATATTAATTAAATGCAGAAATGGCATTAACTGGAGTTCACTTACAACAAATTAAGTAAGTTAGCTGCATGGAAAACAGCAAAATGATTAGAAAAATTAATGATTGTTCAGAGTCCACAATGTAAGAAAAACAATTGTGTTCTCTAAACATTGCTTCAGGTAAACCTTTATTGGTGGCTCTTCATATAGAAAACAACTCAAAGTTAGGATATAGAAATTGATAGACAATGATCAAATCTTAAAAACAACAGAAAAAAAAAAAGTTACCCCTCCTGATTTCTACTGGATTAGCTCCTTTGCTGATCTTCTCAAAGCCTTCCTTGGCAATAGCTCGTGCAAGGACTGTTGCAGTGGTGGTACCATCTCCTGCTTCTTCGTTCGTATTATTGGCAACATCTTGAACTAACTTGGCTCCAATGTTTTTGTATTTGTCTTTCAAGTCAATTGCCTTTGCTACTGTCACACCATCTTTTGTCACTTTGGGACTTCCCCAGCTTTGTTCAATAATAACTGTTCTTCCCTAGGGGGATAAAGAACAAATTTTAAATCAAAGCCAACCCACAGCACGTTACTCTCACGAGCTCAACTAAAAATGAAGATCCTTTTGAAGGGCCACAGCTGAACACCTTACACAGGGCTTTCAGCTGGGACTTCTCAAGCACACACATTATAACCAACCTTCTCCAAAACTGGAAAAATGGCTCAAAAGCTTTGTGCTTTCGCAGAATGAGGCTACATTCCTCAGCCATAATGCTTAATACCACAGTCTGCAACTAAGTCAGACTAGCCTTAGAGAGAAAATTGAAAAGATTCCCTCTAATGCTAGTACTTTACCCCAAAATTATAGTAGAGCAACACAAAGAACTAAATTTCCAAAATTTCCATCAGATCACAATAAAAATTCTTTGTGATTGGAAAAAAAAGTAACACAAAGCTCAATTTGTTGCATGTGCTGGAAGAAAAAAAAAAAGCAGACTTGCAAACCTCATTAGTGATTAGCAAAGAGAACTGAAAATACATCAAATTTGTGTTAATGTTTTATAATAATTTCTCAAACACTGCAAGTTACTGAGCTTTTCTCATCTTAGTTCGCACTTGGATCCAACTGAAAAGCTGGACTATTCTATCTGACAGACACAGCTAACATGGGAAACTGTGAACCATGCCTGGAACACAAGGTAAATGCACAAGAAGATTGTTGCTCATAGATGAATTCAATAGCCTGAATAGCTGCCCCAAACAATCACGTTCCCGTTTGAGCTGGAGGCAGCAGAAATGCATGGAGCCACCTCTGGTCTAATGCTGCCCTGAAACTCCTCTACTATCCTGACAGCTGGAGCTGCTGGAAGAGGGAAGGGAGAGCAACTACCCCACCTCAGCACCATCTCTCCCAGCTGGCCCTGCACAAGGCCCCTCACCTGGATCTGCCAGGTCCTGCTCAGAGCTGACCCCGCTGGCTCCCGCCAGAGCTCTCCCAGCCCAGGGTGTGATCACGTGCCAGGCGAGCCAGGCAAGGATTCCCATGCAGCACCCAGCACACTGTGCCCTGTGCCCCTCCCCTGCTCAGAGCCCACACACATCTGCCTCAGACTGAACCAGCTCTGGCTGCCTGCCAGGCACGAGGCCACGCTGCTCCTGAAGCACCACCACCCCAAGAACCACAAGGAAAGGTTAAGCTTCAGTTACTCAGGCTGAACCTGGGGAAGAGCTTACAGAAATCTACCTCTGTGCCACAGACCAGTTATTCCAAAATAATGCATTCCCTACTACTATCTTATTTCACCTGTACTTCTAAATATAGAACGATTCAAGAATAAGAAAACTCCTCTCTGGAGGAACATGGTACCAGTACGTTCTTTGTATAGTGTCTCCTAGTTTGCTTAATTTTGGTTTGTATTTCGATATGGTTTTATTCCAAATGTTTGGTTTGCGGCTCTGAGAAGAGGGGTGCAACAAAATCTTCCTATAACAAATCAGAGGAAGGACTTGCTCTCAGCAAAAACATCTGTGTTCCTGAAGAAGGGAACACCACCAGTAACTGCACAGGAATTTGGAATGGTCATGCCTATTGAGAAGCTGAGCTCCACATAAACTAGTTCTGTTCAACGTGCTGGAGCACTACCAAAAGATTGTGCGAGACTGCAAACCGGGCTTCTTAACATGTAGAACAATGCCAAAGGGAAATTTGTTCACCAGAGTGATGTTTCTTAAAAATGCCAGAAGCAGAATCAGGCACTGCAGTACAACCCCTCCATTTTTACAAATACGTGGAGAACAGTATAACAAACAAAAATCCCCTAAGGTAACATGAAGTTGCATCAGCGACTGCCCTTTAGCCAGTGCATTAGAACCATGCTTAGGCATTCACAAAGTAGTCCAAAAAAACAAGAGTTAAATTAACTAACTACACTTAAACTTTGTTCCTTTATGGAAGTAGCCACAGCTTGCTGACATAATTGTTCCTTAACCTTCATCTGCTCAGCTTATGGCATTTTTGCCTTTGAATAAAACAGATAGAGCACTAAAAACGTGCAGGAAATACATAAGTTAATGTTACAGATGCCAAGCAGCCCTCAGAAGTACAACCATGTACATACTATTACAGGGAACAGATATTCATATCAGCCCCAAGAAAATCAGTGTCTCTTCCTCAAAAAGAGGAATCTCAATTCAAGCTCCACTGCACGTTGCATGACTATGCAGAATACCACAGCTGGTTTTCCAAGAGACATGGATCTCCCTTACAAGACAGAATATAGTGTAACACAAGTGAATCCCACTACCATGGAATTTTACTTAGGCTGGTAATATTTACCAGCCAATTGAAAACTCAACATTACACTTTGGATGTCTTTTACCTTGTTAATACGTTTAAAAAAAAAAAAAATTAACAAACAAAAAATCCCACCATAAGAAACCCACGCCAACCCACCCACATGCTAATTAACCTACCCCATGACAAAGACAGTTACACTATCTACTACACTGTTACAGGTTATCAGCTGAGCTGGTAACACATTATGCACCTCTCCTTAACCTTCAAACGGTTCAAACAAATATACTGTACCTTTCACAGGAATCCAAGTAATTTTACTTTGTTACTATGAAAAGCACATGCACTACTATCACACTTCTGGTGACAAACATGAGACTTCATCTGCTTGCAATAGCCTGTCCGTGCCCCTACCCCTTTGCGTTACAGTTCTGCAAACACAATCGTGCAGTTTCACCGAGAGAAACCCAACAACTGTTCTGTTATTTTCAGCCAGGTCTGTGCTAACATAAAAGGCCGTATCTTCCGTTACCTTTGGCCCCATGGTGACAGCTACAGCATCTGCTAAAAGATCTACTCCTTGCAGCATCAGAGCTCTCGCGTCTGCTCCGAACTTCACATCTTTTGCATAGGCTCGTGTTAGATGGGGGGCGAGTGCTCTGGACACTGGTCTTATCTGACGGAGTACTGTAGGTAAACGGAGCATGTCTAAAATATTAAAACAAACGCAGACAAAAAGAAAAGTATTATGGCTTTGCACAGCTACTTCTACAGGAAAAGGGGAGAAACAGATTCAGGAAGTAAAGCAAGCATGATGAATCGTTAATTTTTCGACTGGCTGAAATCGAGATACACAAGGAACTCCAAGTACCGGGGCTGGGTATCTCCGAACCTCACGCCGAGATCCGCGCGGCAGCAGCTCCTCCCT
>NW_008235977.1:1590463-1595169 GCF_000691975.1 Corvus brachyrhynchos | reverse complement strand
TGCCCAGAAACGCGAGCTCAGGGTTCCCTCCCGCCGCAGTAACGGAACAGTCCCTTGGCAGCAGCAGGGCAGGGCCGCACAGGCCGCGGCGTTTCTCTGCGGAGATAGAAAAGAAACCTAGGCCGCGTTCCGGAGCGCTCCTTCTGTAAGTTTAGTAAAATTTTTTATAGAGAAGGAGAATTTGACTGAGTTGCCTTTGTTCTTACAGTGATACTTGATTCTTATGATAATAATGCGCAGAATTAAAACTTAGTGTAAAATGTTCATGGTCATAAATCAGGCAGCTTTGTTTCTGATAAATGTAGAACAGCTCTTAAAAAAGAGGATCAGTGGTGTTATCTTCACAGAAATTAAACGGGCACAACTGGCAGCCTTTTCCCTTGGTTATCTTTCATCCCTGTGGTGCTGACAGCAGTCAGACGCAGCATCTTTCATGTGCTGCCTTCTGTTCGTGCTCTGCCTGTGACTTTGTTTTCTGCCACGTCTCAAGTGTGTGTGGATATTGATGAGTGCCAGCAAAGGGCACGCGGATGCCAAGCCCTTCTAGCTCTTTCGCTGAGTGGGGGCTCCTACCTGCCTAGTGGAGCACTGTCTCCACGTGACTTGGCAAGTTGTCATAGCTTTCCTTCTGAATCAAAGCAAGTTCCTTCTTCCTGACCCCTGCTTGTTGGGATAAATGCACGTGCTTGCATTTATCTGGGAATTAAACTGCTGATTCCGAAATGCAGACAAGTAGTAGTGAGTGGTTGCAAAAAAACCCCAAACCTAAACCAAATGAGAGGGAAAAAACCCAACAGTTCAACAAAAACCCCTCACCTTGACTCTGCTTAAGCAGAGACAGATACCAAAGCAGTTGAGCCAGAAGGGTGCCTTCCTTCCTGTTTTCAGGGGCTTGACCTAAACCTTCTCTTAAGGTCTGAATCTATTTGTAGAAGTCGGTATAATAACAGCACTGTGGCTCACCTATTTTTTTGTGAAAGGTTAAGGCTTGAAAACACCTGAAAAAGACTGACAATGGGGCACCTGGCTAGACTTGTGCTTCTTTAATGTAAACCTCTTCACAAGTACAAATGCAGCTGTCCCAAGGGGTCCTTAGTCATCATTAGATCTGGTTGTGAACTGAATAAATACAGTTCATATAATCAATAATTATGCTCACCAAGCTATAGCAACTAAGGGTTTGGTGTTAAAAGCCTGGAGGCCTCTCCAGAGAGGAGTCTGCTCCATCTGTGGGTGGTTTATTCCCCAGCTGGAGTACATCTTCCTACTGCCGAACTGTCAGGATTGCCCAGCATCTGCGTGTGCCTTCAGGATTTTCTGATGCAATCAGAGGTGGTATTTGATTGCTACTATTAAATAAGTGCTTAGTAGTTTTCCTAAACTATTAATCTCTCTCAAAAGAGAAATCATTATGTGTTGGGGTTTTTTAAACTCTTTAATTGCAGTTTTGTTGTAATGGTTCTCTTGTTACAATGTACAATTACTTCCACAGGCAGGAAAAGCATTTAGGAAATTTCTTCCCCTCTTTGATCGTGTACTGGTTGAGCGATGTGCAGCTGAGACAGTAACCAAAGGAGGAATCATGATACCAGAAAAATCCCAAGGGAAGGTACTACAAGCAACAGTAGTAGCAGTTGGATCTGGAGCCAGAGGAAAGGTAATTACCCTGAAGCATTACTTTGAGTAGAACTAGTAGTGGTGTGGTGGTAGCTGGGATATTGCCATAGGAGTGGGATGGTTACAGTGCAGATGTGGTTATAGTTCATAAAAATGGGTGTCTGTGATGGCTGAAAATGGAAGTGGAGATTCAAAAAGGAGGTGGGTCCTGAGATGAATTCCATCATTCCTTTCATCATTTATAAAATGGAGTGGGGTTTCTTTTGTTTGCTGTTTGGTTTTTGTGGGGTTTGTCTGCTTGTTTAATGGTGGGTTTTTTTGGGGGGAGGTGTTGGTGTTGTTTATTTTAAATATGTAGACAGTGTTTTGTGTGATACCTTGTTCCATCACTTCTCAGCCAAAACCTTGAGGGACCAACAGACTTCTATGTTACAATTATTACATGCCCAAATGTCTGTGACTTGTGAAAAGGGTGGAATCCCAGAATGTGGTATTGGCTATCTTGTCTTGTGCAAAATATCATTGTCCATAAGGATTAGGCTTGTTGGACTAAAGAAAGTCAGCAATCAAAAGAAGTAAGTGTTGAATAAGCGTTTGTAATTTTGCACATTGGATATGTACATGGAAATAAAAGAAGACAGTTCACAAAAACGCCAGTGCCTGGGGAATTCCACATCAGAAGGGCTCTTTCCCCACCAGAGCAGTGTTCAGTCAGTAGCAATACTGGAAAACAGGTTAAATTTCAACTTGGACACACTGCCTTGGCCTTTCTGTACCGTGAGTCCCTCTATATGTCCTGTGCTGGTTTGTGTCAGGATCTGATTTTTAGAGCTTTATATTGTGAAAGGGCGATAATATTTGACTAATGTGTTAATGTTTTATTTGTAATATAAAAATTTAATTAAACTTTATCAGGCATTTCTAAACAAGTGATTTGATGGCAACAGTGACAAGTTGATCAGAGTTACAGACATGGGAAGGTACTTTTTAAACTGGCACTTGGAAAAATTATCCTTGGCTATAGAATATGGAAATGGACTTTCTTCCTTGATTTTACAAGGGGGTTTCATGGTTCTTTAAGTGAAATCCTATTCAGTGTGTCAAGCAAAGACCTCACGCTTGTATTTACCATCAAAAGTAAATGCAGAGTTGTGATTTCCTGAATGTTTCTGTATGTGGATGGGTCATTGTCGTTCGGAGGAATTCTATTACATCTGTTTATATTATGGAAAACTAAGGATTTCTTTCTTTTTTCAGAATGGCGAGATTCAGCCAGTGAGTGTAAAAGTTGGTGAAAAGGTTTTGCTCCCAGAATATGGTGGTACTAAGATTGTACTAGAAGATAAGGTAGGTTCCCCAACTTTGTGAGTGCAAATGAGAATGATTCCCAAAACACCAGTGATAAATACTGTGATTACTTCATGGTGTTAGCACCATTCAAGAAAGGGAGCAGCTGGATCCAGCCACCATCTGGTAGCTGTGCTACTGCTACTTCTGCCCCTGCATAAATGGAAGCAACCAAGGAAACCTCTGACCTGACCTTTGCTGGATGGGCAAAATGGTTCCATATGTCAAGCACATATGAGAGGGAATGCAAAAAGGCTTAGAAATTACTGAGGATATCCTTGCTTTTGACAGGGACAGCCTGCAGAATTGCTTTCTAACAGTCCTTGTGCTTCCCACTGCTAGAAGTGGTAACTTGATAGCTCTCCAAAGAGTATCTTAGGAACAAAAAGAATTTTTTCAAGACTAGCTGTACATGTTGACTTCTTGGTTAGCTTGCTTTTGATTTTGTACTTAATGACTGCGATAACCCTAACTTCAGAACAAAGGCAGTGTTTACAAAACAAGAAAAAAATTTACATGACAGAAACTAACATTTCTTTTCTTT
Source organism: Corvus brachyrhynchos (assembly GCF_000691975.1). NCBI lineage: Eukaryota > Metazoa > Chordata > Aves > Passeriformes > Corvidae > Corvus > Corvus brachyrhynchos. The sequence goes on along the minus strand of NW_008235977.1, from coordinate 1,591,661 downwards.
GCAGGACTACTACTTGTTTAGAGATGGTGACATTCTTGGGAAATATGTGGACTAAACCTGTTGCAGTATCAGTCATCCATTCCACTAAAATGCTGAAATTTTTCTTTCATCATGTAAATAATGTCCTTTATTTTATAATAAACAGGCATTGAGTCTTTGAAATGACTTGTGATCTCACTGTAACGATGGAACACAAATAAAAATATGTACAGTCAGAAATCAGTTGCTCTTGCTTGAGTTCCATTGAACAGTGAAATTTGGATGACCACCAACCAGCCTTAATTATTCCAAACATCATCATTTTATATCCTTATCTCTGTACTGAGATTGTAAAGGTCTTTACAATAAACTTATAAAACTATTCTGCTTCTGTCTCAGTTTCTGCTGTTGCTCAGTGAAACTGAGTCTCAATTGTGTAATGTAATAATGTTATTTTCCCCAAGTTTGTATGAAATGAGTTTAAAATGGTTATCAGACAGATGCAATCATACTGAGGACTTTTAGCCAGCTCTCTTGCACTTTGGACTTCTGAGATAGCATGGATTCTTTTAACTTCTCTCTGAGGACCCTGAAACACGGGAAGGTTAAGGTACACACACCACCCTGCCACAAACAGCCTTCCCCACCAGTTGATGGGAGCTTGGTGTTAGTCATATCTGTGCTGGAACAAAACCATCAAGTTCCCGGACGAAGCAGATAAGAACTAACGGTTATTCTCGCTTATCTCTCATTGAATTTTGCCAGTAGAAAATAATCTCCCCCCAACAGTTAATCAGGCAGAAGTGGGGCTGATGCTGGTCTGAAATGAAGTTTCTTTATCGTTTACCACACTACTGCACCCAGATCTCCAGCTTTCCCTTAACTCAGGAGAGACCTGATTTGACAAATTATATTTCCTTTATCCTTAACACACCTGTCATAGGTTAGCAAGCGTAGTCCCGGAAGGGACGTCCTTGCTAAGGGGTGCTTACAGTTTCCTCTGGGAACTGATAGAACCTATCAGCTGGCCAGTTTGAATATGGACAATTCTCTAAGCCACTTAAAGTTGTGATCACCTCTGTGATCCACATTTAAGAATAGGCAAACTCCCCCTCCAAGCTCTCTCTCGTTTCCGGCGCTGGGACAGGTGGCTGCAGGCCCCGTGTGGGGGCCAGCGGGCCCGGCCAGGCCCTGCTCGGGCCAGGCTGGGCAGGGCCAC
>NW_008235977.1:1586772-1590378 GCF_000691975.1 Corvus brachyrhynchos | reverse complement strand
GCGCACTCCCCCCCCCGGGGCCCCCCCCCCCCCCCCGGCAGGGCTGGGGGCAGCCAGAGCAGCTCGACTTCCCCCCCCCTCCATTGCGGCCAAGATTTCAGCAAAGCGGCACCTCTGTCCGGCAGAGGTCAGGTGACCAACAGCTGACCAACATCGATAAGCCACACAGCTGCCAGGCCGAGGTGAGATTAACCCTTTTTATTGCTGTGAAGAGCTGAAAACCTGAGGGAAGAGAGAGAGGAGATGCTTAAAGCTGAAATTCTGTTGTGAAGCTATGATATATCAGAGTATCCTGTTGTAATTTCATGAAGATATGGGGGGTGGAGTGTTCAACTCGTGAGCAAAAGCACCTGCGCTGAGATAGGCAGATGCTGACGCAGCTGTAATTTCATGAGAAGTTTGGACAGGGAGGGATGAACCAGATGAGGACTTTTGCTCCAAATGGGAAAGGAGAAAACCTCAGTCCCTAGAGATGCTCCCAGAGATAGTCCTAATGATGAAGATGATGAAGACCCTTTGCTCCCAGGGAAGGAGAAGGGCCTCTGTTTTTGTTTCTGAACGGCTCAACCTTAAAATTGTACCCCAGAAAACTTCAAGAGTGGACCCTCGAAAGCAGTTGCGGGAAAAGCTGCAAGTCGGGGGAGAGGACTCACACGCAGGCAGAGAGACTCCTCTTCCTAAATGGACTGAACAATATTTGGAAGTGGGCGGCTGTCTCGTTGTGATAATGTTTTCATAGCATGAGCAAGAAGAGACTTCTCTTTCTAAATGGACTGAACAAGGTTATTATGGAAGTGGTAAACAGACTGAACATCTTAAGGGTTGTCTTTTTACATTGTCAGTGGGAGAAGGGAGGAAGGTGGGGGGAGGAGGAGAGTTCTGAAGGTGGTATAATTTTTTTTCCTTCTTCTTTTAGGTCTGTTAATAAACTTCTTTATATTCTTTCAAGTTTGGCGCCTGCTTTGCATTTCTCCTAATTCTTATCTCACAGCAGATAAACAGTAATGAGTATTTTGGACCAAACCACTACAACACCATTCTTAAATAGCAAGACACTGACTTAGGTAACGCTGAAGCAATCAAATTTGCATATTTGTGGCCACCCTGTCTTGCCTTGAAAAGGATGTGGGGGTGTTGATGTAAGAGCACCCAAATCTGCACTATTCCTAAGGAGACTTTCAAAGCTGGGGTCCATAGAGGGATCTAGTGCAGCCTAAGAACATACAGTGCCTTAAAGTGCTTTTGGGCTAAACTTGGCGAAGTCATTCAATGTATGACTTGTTGCTGCTGAAACTTCATTGGCTGGAATTAAACTGCATTTCTTTCCATTCTTGGTGAGAAGAACTAGATACATTATAATCCTTATTGCAAAGGTAACAGTAGACAACTGTAACAAAAAATATTTTTCAGAACTCCAGTTGGGTGCTGCAGTGTGGGACTCTAGCTCTGGCACAGTTTGAAACAATGTATTTTTTGCCAGCAGAAAGCTCCTCCCATCAGTTGCACAGCACAGCAGTGAGCTGGAGCCACGTTTTTCCCTGGATGCCATGGGTCAGCCAGCTATTCCAGCAGGAGCTGCATTTGCCAGGCTTGGCAGTCTTTTGCTCCCCATAGCTGTGAGATGGCTGCTCTTGGCTGGTTACCCCTGCTTGCTCTGGAGCTGAAGACAAACCAGGCACTGCTCTGGGGGTTAAACTTGCACTGAACTATGGATAGACAGGGAAGGTGCTAAATTAATAAAAATACACATTTTAGTATAAAAGCCCTACTTCTTGAAGACTGCCCTATTGCTGTTTTACTTTGGTAGTTACAGCACTGCATTTTCAAGCTGAAATTTAAGATAATCACACTCCAAGGACCTTGCAAGACAATCGATGGTGCAATGAAACACAAACTCCCTGGGAAGCATTATCTGCCCCTGGAGCCAGCATGCCTTTATTTTCCAGGACAAGGCAGGCAGTCTGCTGCAGTCACATACCAAAGAGGGAAAGGTATTTTAAATATTTACAGACTGCTTAGGGAAACTATACCCCATCTCAATGACAAAAAGATGCACTAGGAATTAACTGCTGACAGAGAAGTGTTTAGGCCTAAAATTTCAGCATTTCTTTCCATAATGTCTTTAAAAGACATGAATTACCTAGGATCACTGAGCTCTTACCACACAACCTGGCTGCCCCAGCTCCATCTCCAGCCCATGCTTTCAGCCCAGCAGATTTTCAGCCACTTGATACAATGCCTATGTATTAAAATATTTAGCATGGCTGTATCTACTGCTGTTTATGTAAGTGATTAAAAACAGAAATCACATTTCATGGAAATAAGTAATTTATGGATGTGGGGGGAAAATAGCATTCCTAAGCCTAATCAAATGGAGGACACACTAGCACATCTGCTGGTTTGACAGGAACATTCTATTCTTGCACCACGAGGCTCTCACTGCAAGCAAGGACAAGGCAACTGCCACATGGCCAAGGTGATCCATCTGCTGTTGCTGCCTCTCAGTCCATGATTGTATGCCAAATTCTGTATCCCTCGGGTTCGACAGAGAAGGACAGACAATCCATCACAAATGTTCTTTCTTTGCTGTGTTCTTCCTGTAGGAAATTAGGCTTCCTTCCACTGTTTTCTAGTTTGTTTTAAAACTTCACTTTTGGTGTAAATGTTGCATATTGCCCCACCTGGCTTTTGAGGGGATACAGTCCTCAGCCTTGCTTCAGTCTGTCTGAATCACAAGGAAACCAGGTGGACTCCCATCTACTTTTGTGTCTTTCCTTTCTTAACATTTCAGAATAGCTTCCATTATCAGCAGCTGTAGTGTTTTCAGAAAGCTTTTATCACCCTGGTTATGTTATCCTGCCATGGTAAGAAAAGGACAAATCGTTTATATGCCAACAGAGAAGAAAGGATAGCCAGGTCCCTAACAGCACAAGTAGTTGATAAAATTTTGGCCAAATATTCAATTTTTTCATTCTTGAAGGCCATAAGAAAATGAGGACCAGCTAAAACTTGAAAACTGAAATTACTGTTGTTCAGGTTTTGTTCAACACCAGCTTGAAATTAATGAAATAAAAATAATAAGCATCTTCCAGGAATACAGGGTTAATTATCAAGGGGCAACACAAGATACCTTAGAGAATTCATCATCAACAAGGCAGATTTCTTTCCATTTTCTGCAAACCCATGAGCCAGTTGCAGAATGAACTAACAGACATATTTTTCTCTGAGAGGTATTTCTTCACAGTCAGATTTGTTTCCATGTTAAAAGCAAGATGGCCATGAAATAAAAGTCAGGGACAAATGGAAATGTCAAGTACCCAACTTTTCTGTGCTTTAAAGTTAAACCTTGAATATGGTGATGGAAAAAGAAAAAACAAAAAAAAACCACAAAAAAAATCCCACAAACAGGCTGCTGAATTATGAAGGACTCAAACAGCTAGAACTGCTTGTGTTTTGAGACTGGCTAATAATAATATCAATCTCATAAAAAAATTAATGTTGGAATACAGCTGATCTAAAGAGATAATAGGACATTTCTACTCCTCATTCTAACACACCGTTTTCTCTCAGCATTTTAAACCTTTTGATGGTTTCTTACACAAGCTG
>NW_008235977.1:1585368-1586668 GCF_000691975.1 Corvus brachyrhynchos | reverse complement strand
CTCTGCGGGCAGTAGAAACTGTGGGTTAGCTGGGCAGGCGCTGACCCCGTCACCCATTTCTGCTCCCTCACACAGTGTCCAGCTCTCAGCTCTAACCTGGCCTCCGGAACAAGGCAGGGTCCTGCTCACCGCGTTGCCCAAGCAAAATCAGGATTCAAAGTGCACTTCTCTTTCGGGTGGGAAAGCCTAATTAGAGATTTTTCAAGGTTTTCAATCTAGAAATGTTTCACAAAGTGTAACTTTCACTGGGTAAAAGAAAGGGGTTTTAACGTGTTATTTACAGCAAAATAATTGAGTGAAGGGTGAAGCTACACCCAGCATTCACCCTGAAATACGGTGGAAGTAGGGACAGCACCAGGTACCATCCTTCTCCACTTTGCAGGAAACACCACACAACTGTAACCATTTATTCTTTGATTGTGTGAGGGGGGTGTCACATCAGAACCTTGCTGCTTCATCGTTCTTGCACACAGACAGAAGCAATTCACGCTTCCTTATTCTGTACTCATTTCTACCATATATTTTCAAGAAACAGAACAGCTTTCAAATCATTTTCTTCTCACTTATCCTACAGAAATAGTATGAGTCACTCTGGTCTTCCAGAATGTTTACTTGCTTGTAAGGGGGACGTATTTGTCAGCCAACTATGAGCTAACAGTGTTTTTTTTCTGTTTTCTTTCCAAATACAGTCAACACCTGACTCAGCAAATCTTGAAATCTAGTCTAACTCTGTTTGCCATTAGCACAGCAGTTGGTGCCCTCTGCACACCAAGCTCACAAGTGTCTCAATCCTGCCTTTGGAGACCTAGGCTTCCTACCTACTTTGAAATTATTTTGCCCCAAACCACCTTTGCTGGGGTGGGTTTTTTAATTCATTATTTTTAGCGTTAACAACTATAAATCTTGAATATAAAACTCTGAATATTTTTCAAATTCACGCCCTTATAGTTTGTATTGTACAGAACTTCAGGTACTCGGTTGTACAGAGACAAGCGAGGACTGACCTTGCGGGAGCGCACGTACAGCCAGGGGCTGGCGGGGGGATGCTGATGAAATCCGAAGGATGGATTTCCTCAACCACTCAGCCCGTCAATCTCCGTGCGAGGCTTCGCCTCACAAAGCGGGTCACTCGCTGCGACACGGCCCCGCCGCGCAGCACCGAGCGGCCGCCCCAGCTCTGGGGGTGGGGGGGAGTGGGGAATGCCGGTGTCGTCCCTCAGGAATACAAAGCCTTTCTCTGGTAGAGGGACCCGCAGGCGCCCGCAGGGCACTGCCCGCAGGGAAGCGCCCAGGGCCTCCA
>NW_008235977.1:1537530-1584820 GCF_000691975.1 Corvus brachyrhynchos | reverse complement strand
GAGCTGAGGTCGCGTCGGGCCCGGGTGGCCGAGGGAGGGGCCGCGTCCCGCAGCGGGCCGGAGAACACCTGTGACAGCCGGGCGTGAGCGCGGGCCGAGCGCTGCTCCCGGGCCGCAGGTTGGTGCGGGCAGGGCGGCTCCCCCGTTCTGTCAGGCATCGCTGTTGTTACCGCTGGGAAAATATCGAGAGCACGCTCCGGGAACGAGCTCATGACCCTGCACACGGCTCCGGGTGGGAGCTCGGCACCGGCAGAGCGACCGTACCTGCCTGCCCGTCCCAGAGGGAAGTCATCCTTCCCTTACGTAACTGCACACAGGGAAATGCTGGTGTCACATCGCTTCTCTTAATCAAAATTGAATTCATTTGTTTCTGGGGTTTCAAGGTCAACTGGAAAAGGCACACCTCAAACACGGAAACTGCATTTTTTAGAATTATTTCAGAGAGGTGATCTGTCAGACTTCATGTGAGACTTTCCCCTCTGCTTTTGTGAGGAGAGCTCGTGGTGAGAAAGGAGCAGTGTATGACATATGTCTCCTCCTGTTTTTGTCATAGCATACAGGTAAAATTATTACACAATCCTGTAAATTAGGTCATCCTATGCATGCTTAATCTGTGAAGGAGACGGAATGTTGTCTGCCTTTGATAAATTTGGGGTATTCTGAGAAACAGTAAGCTGGACATAGACCTAGGTTTTGTCAAATATTATGAAGTTCATGTAGGTTGAAGATTTTTGTATATAGTGACGATTATTTCTCTCTGTAGACATGATTTTTGTGTGTGTGTGTGGCTGTATTTAATGTTTTATTTCAGATGACACTGGTATAGCTATTCAGTGCACGAATAGAATTAGTTAATGGTATTTCAACACTGGATGTTTACTTGAGGTATTTTTTCCAGAGCTGACTTATTCTCTCAGGAACAGATTGCTGAGCTTTGCAGTCGGGCCATTTTCATTGAGTCATAGCACCTACTGGGATGACTACAGCAAGCTGATGTGCAGCATCTCTGCATGATATGAGGGAGTAGCACCCAATTTTAGATGTGAAAAATGCAGAGTAAGAAAATGCCTATGGTTTTGGGATGATCATAGGTGCAGGACATGTGGACAGCTGCAGAACACTGAGGTGCAGCTGGATCTGAGGTGAAACTTCTGGAAGGTTTTATCATTACAAGGCTGATAAGCATCCAGGTAAATTAATTAAGGCATACTGACCTTACCAAGGGAATGTGGTACCAGGTTAGGCCAGCACGGCGTTACGTGATCTTAGCTCAGAGAAGACGATTTTCTTGCTGTGTCACCACTGGGAGTTTTAGTTTCATAACCAGTGTATGCTGCTTCTCTCTACAGACCTTTTCTTCCCCATTCCTACCTGGTCTGACATCTGAAATGGGTGCTGTGTGCAGCATTTAATGTAAAAAATACAGGCTCTGGGTGTTAGAGCAGGGTGTGGGGCAGCAGTGGTGTTCACATGCTGAGTCACACACAGCTTTCCATTTCAAGGTGTGCTACTGTTGCAGTGTTGGGATCGTAAATCCCATCTCACCCTCTTCCTGCCAGGACTGTGTGCTGCTTCTGTTCAGATGCAGCTTCCTGGAATTGTATAAATGACATCTATTTTCCTGCATGTTCAGCCTTACTGTAGGCTGCGTGCTTTTCTTCCTCCCCCTCTGGTTTTGTTACATTGCTTTAAACTGTCTTTTTTAAAACAGGATTTCTACAACTGGCCTGATGAATCCTTTGAAGAAATGGATAGTACATTAGCTGTCCAGCAGGTATTCTTATTTACATGATATGCTGTTAATGAGTGCAGTTTCTCAAGTTTTGTGTTCTGGTATATAATAATACAGGGCTTGCTATTTATCTGCCTAGGATGTTGCTGCACAGCAGTGAATTTCATAAGCACCTGTGTGTATTAAAAAAATATTGTTAATTTTGTTCGCAGAAATAACTGGAATTCCCATGTCTGGTTTAAACAAATCAGGTATAAGAAAATGGTGGGGGTTTCTCTGAGGTTTTTTTTTGTTTGTTTGTTTTGAGATGAATGTTGGAATTTACCCATTCTTGTACATTTTTTAATTGAATAAAGGTATTTTTCAGAGCTGGCATTTTTAATACCAGTTTCCTTACCCTGCCCATCTACTCTTGAACTTTTTAGTCTGTGAATAATATCTTAAGTAAGAACTAAACCCCTCCAAGATGTAATGTCCTAAATATACTTACTGTAATTACAACAAGATCTAGTTTTATTTCTCCCTCCCCCCCAGTATATTCAACAAAACATCAGGGCAGACTGTTCCAACATTGATAAGATCCTTGAACCTCCTGAAGGCCAGGATGAAGGTGTATGGAAGTATGAACATTTAAGGTAAAAACCCATCTTTTGTCAATATTCTATCTTGGTTCTAAGTTTTGTTCATTGGTGGTGGTAGTGAATCTATTTGAATGTGACAGATCAAAAGTAACCTTAATGAAACTTGATTTTTCCACTGTTAAATATTGGTATTATTTTCTGAATTCCCTGTTCTTTCTAAAGATTTATAATGTGCTCTGATCTTAATGGGTTTTTTTAAGAAAATATTTGTACCTCACTTCAAAAGTTGTACTAGCACGTCTTGAATATGAAGGTATAGTCATGAATTTCCATAGCACTTTCTCATAGTATTGTCAGTTCTTCACCTCCACTAACAGGTAGTGTGATTTCCAGATGCTCCCAGTGCTTTTTCTGAAACTTGCAGGCAAATAGGCTGGGAAAGCAGGAGTACCTGTGTCTTATAGTTCTTTTTCTGCTTGTAAGGAAACAAACATTTTTGTCCACCTCTGTTTTTTTTTTTAATTGCAGTACAATAAATACATTCAGCCTCAGAAGTTTGTGCCTTAAAGTATTTTTCAGTTGTAGTGTAGTTATTAATACATGTCTAGTAATCCTTTTGTCCTGATTTTTATTTTTCTTGTCAGCATCTCTTCTCACTTTATTGAGTATACACTCAGGAATAAAAACAATTCTAACTCCTCCTAGATTCAGATGCCTTGATGTTTTGCCTCACGTTTTCTTTTTCTCTCCTCTGGTCTGCAGTAGTTCCAGTAGGCAACAGGGAATCCTCAAGGAAGGAAAAAGTATCTACATACAGTTGCAAAGTCACATTTTAAGAATTCCCCCTGTCCTTTCATATACCTGCAAATATTTTTAGATTCATAAAAGTGACTTGTCACTATGACTCGCAAGTTTTGGAAAATTTCTCAGATTTTCCTGTAGGATGGAGGGCTGAGTTCTCTAAAGTTGGAGAATGCACTTTCAGATACATTCCAGTGAAAGCAGTATTCCAGAGGTCCCACTCTGTTAATGATCTGAGGTGGTACTTCTTTAGCCCCTTAATTGCTTGGAAGTACATCTTAGAAGGATGGAATGATCCAGCTATATGAGTTTAACTTACACTCCTAAATTAATTTTCTTGAAGTGTTCTTTTATTTTTTTTTAATCTTTATTTGTGAAATAGCACTTTTTTTCATAACAAAGTTGGTATCTTAAACACTTCCACTAAATGATATGTTAAACTCAGCCTCTGCTGTCAGTGAAGAATTAAAATATAATTGCTTAGCTGAGTAAAAAAACAATCTGCTGGTATGAAAATCAGAGTGTCTAACCTGTTTTTTTATGAGACACTTGCAGTGAGGAAACAAACAGTTGATTTTGATGCTGCTGTGTTCAATTTCTTTTAGACAATTCTGCCTTGAGCTCAATGGACTAGCTGTCAAGCTTCAGGTAATTCTTGAGACTTTTATATTTTGTCAGGGAGGAGACTGTTTTGTGTAGATTGCAGAGCTTTATTCTAAATATATACACACAGAGCTAAGCAGTAGTTGAAGGTTTTGTAAGATTTTAAGGGCTTATGGCAAATAACCTCTTTGGAGAGTAGACAGGGCAAGGAAGTGATTTGAAAAGATCAGCTCCTTTATGCTGTTGGGTTTTGTTCTTAACTGAACAATTGTTTTAACAGAGTGAATGTCACCCTGACACATGTACTCAGATGACAGCAACTGAACAATGGATTTTTCTCTGTGCAGCTCATAAAACTCCCAAAGAGGTATGGATGTATTGTGGAAAACGGGCTCTAGTGATGCAAAAACTTTCTTTCACAGTTAGTTCATGGGGAGACTCTTTAGAGCTGGCTTCTTACTCAAACTGAGAGCTTATGTGGGTTAAGAATATCACTTGAGCTACTCTTCTTTGCCATTCTGTAGTGTTTTACAGAGGAACAGGAGGAGGTAAAAGGAACTGCTTTTTTACACCTCAGTATTAGCAGCTTTGCACATTCCCCTCTTTTCTCTCTGGGTTTGTGTTGAGCCTGCCTGAAACTCAATGGAAAAAGCTCTTTGTTTAATTGACAGAGGAGTACATGCTGAGAATAGGCTCTCATCTTCAGACTTTAGCTTTGATCCACAGTGTAAACCTGACACTCCAAACGTGACTGCATGTGCTCATTCTTGGAGCAGTTACTCCAAAAAGGTGGTGGAGTCAAAAATGCTTCAAAGTCAAGTGGGTGTATCAGCATGGCAGTAGCTTGTCTCCCTCCCTCAGTGTCCAATTAGTTTAAACTTTGTTTGGATCTTCTATTGAGCCACTTGATACATCTTTTTCTTTTGCCTTCAGAAAGTCTTTGTTGCTTTTGGTTATGATGGTAGTGATGTTTGTCATATTTATCTTTGTATTTCACCTTCCAGAATAAGGTATTGGTTCTTTTTAACCTTATCTTTCCTGTCCTGTAAGATTTTTTTTCTTGTTTTGTTCTGCTTTTACTTTCTTGAAATATTTTGATTTAGCCAACTTCCTTTCCCACTCCTTGAACCCATGTCTCTACTCAGCATCTTGGCATGTCTGGCAGTGTTGTCCTCAGCTAGACTGGAGAACTTCAGGCTGCTTTTTATCTCTGAACATGCAGCATTCATCTCCTGTTTTCCATGTCAGTAGCTGCCAACTCATGGTCACACAGGGGGTGGCAGAACCTTGAACTGCTGACAGAAATGTACAACTGACAAGTCTTTTTCCTGAAATTGATGAATGGCACAACAGACAGACATTCCTTCTCTCAGTCCATCTCAGTTCAGCTTTACTTTCTTCCTTTAGGTGTACCTGATTGCAGAGCCAGAGATGGCTTGTTACACGCTTAGTTACATTTAAGATTTTGGTTTTCTTTGTCAAAGCAAAAAGCACTGATAGATTTAGGTGCAGGTTTGGCTTCAGAGCCTGTAGAAGAGCGAGTCTGGCAACTTGACTATGTGGGAAACAAATGAGCTGTGAGGTAACAATCACGTTTCTTTTCAGTGTACTCCTAGCATGTATTTTTATTATACAGCTTTGTTTAAGGAGAGGCATAAAATTCACTACTTACGTGCATAATGACATTGCCATAGTAACTTTTTTTCTTTAAATAATTTACATGGGTTGTGAAGCACAGAAAAGAAATGACTCACTTAAGGAGAAAAAGTAGTTACACCTTCAGACGTGCTATGTGAAACTTCTGGGAATAAAAATGACCAGTGAAGTTAAAAGCTTCAGGAAACATAATAAAAATGTTTCTTTTTAAACAAGTTCTGACAACGTCATGTATGTGCTTATACTTGTGCTCGCTGTCTGTTTCTGTAGTGTCCTGCTATAGACTACACCAGGCACACACTTGATGGAGCTGCATGTCTTCTGAATAGCAATAAATATTTCCCCAGCAGGTAAAAGCACTTTCTCTTGGGAGGAGGGAGAAGGTTGGAACTTAAGATGCTGACAAAGCACTGGGAGAGGTGTAATGCATTTTTCATGGACTACTATTGGAACTATCAGAAATCCTGCAGCTCTTAGGAGTTGGGAGGCCTATTGCCACTTCTAAGCAAAGGAAGAATTCTTGTTTATTCAAATAGTTTGCCATTTACTGGAGCTAAGGGATGCTTTTTAGGTAAGAACTGTTTTAGTGGTATCTGTTAGTGTTACGGGGCTTCCACTGGTGTAGTGCCCACCTAAATGACAGGATGGCCTTTGGACAGATGCTGCACCTCAAAGGTCTTAAACAGGATGGCACCAAAAGCCTCCAGAAGCCAATGCCAATCAACTGGGACGTGGCAGCCACAGAAGAGAGAGACCAAGGGTACTGAATGGGCAGGTCACATCAGAGAAAAGGCCGTGCAGAAGTCAGAACTGTACACCTTTAGGGAATTCACTATAGACAAGGAGGTACAACTGGGAGTCCTTTTTTTTTTTTTTTTTGCCTATAAATCCTAGAAACCAGAACTCCAGCCTTTACCAGAATTACTGATGATTATTAACTACAGGTAGAATTTTTTTGTACTCAGAGTACAATTTGTAAATGTGGAGCTTGCACCAAGTCTAAATTTCATATGCAATTCTAGAGAATAGTTTTAACAGTCAAAATTTGTGTCAACAATGTGTCTCAGTAGTAATTGCATTAGAGCAGTTGTGTAACCTTTCTCCTGCTGCTTGCAGGGTTAGCATAAAGGAATCCTCTGTAGCCAAATTAGGATCAGTGTGCCGAAGGATTTACAGAATATTTTCACACGCTTATTTTCATCACCGGCAGATATTTGATGAATATGAAGTAAGTACTTTCAAATTACATCTTGAAAGCAGGGCATTTACTGAAGTTACAGCTGTGATGGAGTTGTATAAAACATTTTAGTCCTACTAGAAGATCTATATTCAAGTGAAAGATTGATTACAGTAGATTCCAGTTTACAACTGAAGAAGTTGTTATACTTAAAATACACGTAGACATTCATTTATGTGATTAGCATACTCAGTTATGGTTTCCCTTCATTTGGATAAAAAGCCAGAATCTGAGGGGTTTTTTTACAGACAACTCAAATTCATCTTGTATTTAAGAATCCTGAATATATTCAAGCAGTGTAGTTGGTACAGCTTACATATATGTATTTCCTGTTTGTGTATGTTGCACAACAATTAAGGAATTACAATTGTGTAACTGTAAAGGATCAGAGTAATTAAGGGCAACTTGTGCACCAGCAGTAGCCTTTTTTTTTTAGCGGGAAAGTAAAAATTAATATATAAAATGTAGATAAGGGGTATAGCTAAATATAAAAGGAAACCTTTGCCAAATCCCACTTAAGGTTTCTGGAACAGCTATGAAATAATTAGGTCCTGTTGTGTTGGACATAATGCATGTAGGAGGAATTTCAGAACCATGCTTTTAAATATTTAAATATATTCTTGTCTAAGTGCTGTTAAATTGAGCTGTGACTGAAGCCTCAATTTCAGCAGGTTTCTTAGTAATTGTAGTAGCTATAAGCAAACGGTAAAGACATAAAAGAAGCAATATAAATTTACTATTTAAGCATGACTAAGACCTGTAAATCTAATAAGACAATTACATAGAAGCAAGCTTTTTGTTTAGCATGTTCTCCCTAATGGTTTAAAGTAATCTTTCTGTACATACTGTTTTTTTCCCCTTTTTTCACTTCCAGAATGAAACTTTCTTGTGTCACCGGTTCACTAAGTTTGTGATGAAGTATAATCTGATGTCCAAGGATAACCTGATTGTACCAATTTTGGAAGAAGAAGTGCAAAATTCAGTGTCAGGGGAGAGTGAGGCATAATGGGAATAGCAGTACAGAAGCCTGTACTGAATATAAACAAAACATTAATTATGTACTGTATATATCACTTTAGACACTTCAATCACGTATCCTCATAGCTTTGTTTAGTATACTTTTTGTATGCTGTGTGCATTGCCTTTTACTATGGGAAATACTTTTAAATTATTCATGAGCTGTATATTCATCAATGTGGCACTCATGGTCTTTAAATAAAAGTAGTAGTATCTGTTTATAATGCCTGTTAATAAAAGAATTTACAGTTCTCTAAAATTGCTGCTAAACAATCATTGAATCACAATCCTGAAGATGTGTCTGATTGGGTGGGGAAAAAGTGAGATTATGATTTCACAGCAAGCCATTTTGTAATGCAGTAGCTATATTAAGTGTTAGTTCAAAGACTATCACCTTAAATATGTAATTCTGCAGGAAGCTTCTTGCAATGTCACTTATTCCTAATTTACCTTTTATTTTTTTTTAAATTGTTTTGAAGATTTACTTCTGGATGTGCATATTGCTGTATGTGTATATCCAAATACTAACAGGATCTGTGTATTAACCAAAAGGACAATTTCACTATGGTATTGAACATACATATTCTTGACGTGTATCTAACACACTTTGTGCACTTGTTTTTGGCTGGAGGCGAGGTTTGTGTACAGCAGGAGATAGGTACTGTCCTGTTAAGGCAGACTTCTGCTGTTCTCCAGTCCACAACCTCTCTAAAGAATACCTGTGCATATTTATGGCAACTGCTTACAGATTATACCTCAGCTGTTCATGTTACACTACATAACACACTGGCACAGTCTCTGCTTGTATTCCTAGTCAAGACATGCTAAGTACCTGAAACATCAATCTTTCTTTGCAAGAGTTAATTACATTTTCAATATACTTTTGTTTCTCTTCATTTACCTTAACCATATTGACAAAAAGATTTGGATTCATGCTTCTGGTTCCCTATCAGGTGTTTATTTCAAGTTGTGTTTGCAGATTTGCAATAACTGACAATTTCCATGAGTGCTGCTTAATTGTGTTTTGTCTAGAATGATAGAATTACATGTTTTAGAGATGCATATAAGAGAAATACTGCTAAGTGTACATGAATGCAGGGTCTAAGAGCAGTAGCAGTGTTCATGAATGAATTTTGCTTTGCTGTTTAAGAAGTTAGCTTGTTGTTTCTCTTTGAGGTTGACAGGAGCCCTCTTTTTATTTCTTCCAGCAGGTTTAATGGGCTAGCTCAGCTAGTTTCAGTAATTTACACTTTGTTTTCTACATTATATTTACATGGAAAGAAGGGAGTCCACATATTTTTACTAAGTCTTTTTTCATAATATACTAAACATGCCTTAAATTCTATTTTTCTTTATATGAATCAAGCACACCTCAAGCAACTGTTATCACCTGGATGTAAAGGGAATTTAAACAATGAGAAAATAGAGAGACTAAGCTTAAGTACTTCAACAGCTGTATTCTTCAGCAGCTTCTTGTCTCATGTTTATCATTTTATTTAATTGTCAGCAGGGTAATTGCATGAGATGTTGTCAGAGTGAAGTAGCTTTAGTTACTGTCTATACACTTAGCTGTAACTTGCCTTGTATACACCAGGTTACCTGATTTTGATAGATACCTTGAAGTTTGTACTGCAGGTAGGAGGACTGTTTTCTGGAGATAGTCAAATGTATTTGGCTCGTTGCTGTCTGCTCTAGGACCATCCGTGGTGTGGCTCCTTTGTACAGTCACTCTGCATGTGTGTAATGGCCGTGGTGACTGGGATAGGCAAAAACATTGGACTGGTGTTGCTAATTACATTTCCTCTACAAAATTGAAGAAAATGATGTGGTGCTCAGGACTGCATTAAAATTTTAAACCTCTCATGCTTTAAGAGTTTCACTTCAAAACAAAACTCTGGAAGTTCTAATCCTGTTTATTCTCATTCAGATTTGCACTGTAAAGTTGACTTGCTATACTAAGCTGATTTTATATAAGGCTTAAGTGAGACACTGCTTGTATTTTCCCTTGCTATTGTTTACATGAGTACTGTGTACACACATGTGCCTGGATGGTACCATAAAACTTCAGTTAGCCTAAGCAAACCATTGATTTGTCTAATAAATATTAACAGGTTTAATTTAGACTTTACATCATAGGGAAACTGAAACTGTCTTTGAATTATATTGTAAAAAAAGGATAAAATTAAACTGTTTCTTTATCCATACCACTATATTTTGACAATTTATTCTCATGTTTCATGTTGTCAGAGAACACAGCAACTGTTTCCAACAGACCTTTGGATGCTCCCCCCCATCTCTGCTACAAGGTGTGCTTGAGTCAAGTTGTCGTTCTTCTTTCAGAAGTAGAGAAATACAATACTCATTAGGAACTTGCAAGTCAGACCTCAAATTTATACATCCCACAAATCAGAACATGCTGGTTCTACAGTTAAAATATGGGAGATCTAGAAGAGGGCCCTCCAGATACAAAATAAGCACATTATGACTGCATGTCACAGACACAAAGGCTGTAAGCAAAGACTCACTGTCAAATGACTTCTTCCTTTTGTCACTGGGGTTTTTCCTCACCTTTGGCTTAGCATTATGTTCCAACACATCAGCCATGGTGTTAAGCCACAGGGAACTGTCAAGACAGCAACCTCCATTTTTTGCCTTCAAAAGATAAATATACTAAGAACAGGGAAAACCTAATGAGCTTTTACCAGATGGCATTAACTCTATCAGGCTTTGCTGTACAGACAAGACTGGAAAAAGGTAATTTTAGCTTGAGGCAAAGTATACATTGATCTAACCCAGTTAATGTCAGTGTGACACAAACATCATAAATTGGTAACTGATTTGGTAATTACTTCTAATGGTAACCTTCCTATATGAACTATAGAAAAAATCTGAACCTGTACAAAAAGAAAATATTTTACAGACCAGAAACAAGTGAAGCAGCCATTTATTGAGTTGACCAGGTATGTAAATAAACTGTTCTGACAGTTATGAGCAGGGTACAAAATATTTAACTGTGGACAGTTTCTTCCTGTTTGTAAACATTAGAAAACTATTTCCTCTCCAAACAATTTAAGCATCAGAAAGTATAAACAGTCTTTTGCAGAGGTTCATGAACACTATTGGCTGCATTCTGTTCTAATAGTTGCAGAGCATTTCTGTTGTCAAAATCAGGAAAGGGGCTTCCCTACTACATTTCAAACACACAGGCTCCTGGCTGAAGTCTTGTTATTGACTGCAAAAAGTGTACTTACTAGTTTTTGTCAGAGGACGCATCCATGCTTTAAGTTGCAATTCTTTCAACAAAAAGTTAAATACATTCTGGTAAAATGAAAGCTGAGCAGCGTGTACAATACAAGCAGACCAAAAAAGTTTTGCTAGTTACTCTGACATGTCCTCTGATTTACAAACCTACTTTGCTTAATGGACAGTGCTGGTCACCACACTAGTAAAGGCAAACCTTAATTAATGGTCTGGTTTATGTCAGACAGATAAGGATCTGAAATCAAATCTCCTATATCCAAAATGCCCCCTCCCCTTTTTACTTGTCCAAGATAGAGTAGTCTTTCAGAATTTTTTACTACAAAGAACAAAAGAGAAGATTTTTCATAATTTGTTTTAGAAGCATTTTCAATGTTTTCAGTTTCAACATCCATGCCTTAGGAAGACAAGTGATCAAGTGCATGAAGTCAGATAATTCTTGCACTGTCTTCACACAGGCTGAGCAAGCAACTTACTTGCCCTGACTTTCAAAAGCAAACAATTCAGATGAGTATTTCTACAGCACAGGCAACTTCAATACTACAAGACAAATGACATTAAAAAACCAAGCTGTCCTTAACAATCCAGGAATTGCTGAGTGGGTTCAGACAAAACAATTCAGCATAGTTATACTGAAAGAAATTCAGAGGTTTGCAGCACTGTCAACACCTGTGAGACTCATGAGCAAGGACTAAAGCACAGTTAAAACTGAGGGCTGCTGAAAAAGAATATGGCTTTATTTCATTTTGAAAAGCACCTTTCTTTCTAAAAGTTATGATATTCTAGTATACCTGTGGACATCCAGGGCATACTCAATTTCCACCCTAGTTCCAAAACAAGAGTCTCTCTTGTTTACATTTCATTAATTGTAAGCAGAATATTTCTTTTAGAAAGGTACTGTTTTATTTGAATTTTCTACACTTTCAACAGGTGATACAGAAAGATCTCAGTTAAAAGCTAAATAATTCTTTTTATCCAATGGATGCATTCTAGAAAGAGAAACTGCATTAAATTTACTGCTTTGTAACTTGCTTAAATACTTATAGTTCAGTTTTGGTTTAGGACTCACTAATGTTTACTTATCTTAAGCAAGGATCTTGCTTTATAAAAGGCAATTTCTTTGATATACTTTAAAAGCTCTAACAAAAATATTCAGAATTGGAGTTTTTAACAAATTTTTGCCCATTTTACAGGTTGGACTTGTATGGAGAATGACCAATAGTTAAAATTACACATGCAAGTTTTGGATAACTCATTAAAAAACTTCTAGAAGTAGAGCAACATATTCCAAGTTGCATGAAACCAGCTGTTACTCCTTTTTTAATATGCTAAAAATACCTGGCTTTCTGGCAAAGATGGGTATAACTTATATTTTCATCTCTCTTCCCCATCTGTGTCCCATGGAGGAGGATCCCTGCTGCCTGTGACCATGACCAGTGCTCCCCGAGTATTGGCCACAAGAGAAAGCAGCACTTGGGGCAGGCTCTGCAGGGACACCCAGCCCAGCACTCTCCCTCTCAGCAGGGGGTTCTTCCTCCCCACAGTGCCCCCAGACAGGGAATGAACACCAGGCTCACACCCCACATCCCTGACCTCAAGATGCTTGTGGGAAAGCTGGGAGAAGAGCCTTTGCAAGAAGGGGTTTCTTACAGTGCCTGCTATTTGAGGTGCTCCCATCACTCCCTACTGCATGCAATGGGAAAAAGAAGTTGAAGCCAGTTTCCAGAGCTGTAGATTTTTTGGAAGAAAACCCCCAAACCTGCTACAAACACTTGTTAAGAGTTGCTCTTCCAAAGAAAGAAAGAAACAAGCCTGCCTGTAAGAATTTCATAAGCAAATCAGGAAGCAGCTCCAAAGCAGTATTATTTCAAGCTCTCCCCCTATCATAATTATGTCAGTAGAATGGGCCTTCCCCCAACCCCCTGACCTATAAACTGTTTTCCTGCATGAGTTAGTTTTGCTTACCGAAATAAGCAGCTACTGCCCATGCTCCTTCTGCACAGCTCTGAGACTTCAGTTGAACCTCCACTATCCTGGTCATCTCCTGGGGTGCTTATTTGGAGTTAACTGTTGGTGTTTCTGTCACTGCATTAATCTGCCTGCTGCATTTAGTGCCAGCATCTACCACTGTGATAAGGCAGAGTCCCACAGCAGCTCTGGGATGCCATCCATGGGGAACAGGGTGTTGTAGGTAAATGATTCATGACATCTATGTTTGCAGCACAACAAAGACAGGTATCAAAATCCCTGGGTGATGTGTGTACTGTGCTGTACTGCAAACACAGAGCAGAGTTACAAATACATTTGCTCAGTTCTGTTCTGACTTCTCATTTTGACCAAATTATTTTGCAGTAGCTTAAAGATGATGAGCATTTATAAGGTTTTTGCTTCTAAAACTAAATGAAAAATGCATATTTTAGTTACAATCACATTTGCCTTCTGAAGATGCATTTTTGTTCAGCTTCTTCTCTGTAAAATACAGTTTCCAGACATCAGCACAAAAGCAATTGGTGTTTGTTCCTCTCCCCGCAGAACCTTGCCAGCATTAACCTCCCTTAACACAAGCAGCTCCTCCCCATAGTAAGGATGGAAGCACAGCAACTTGATCCTTTCCTCTGAACATCAAGCCTGGTATTTGATGCAGCTCAATACACTTTATCCAGTGTGAGATACATTTAGCTGAGACATTTGTATATCTACATCAATCTAATATTGCCTATGAAGTTTAGCCTACATTCTCCTCCTATGCATTAGCAGCATCACTGTGCACACGGTTCTCAATGCTTCTTAGGGAGCTTCTCAAACTACTTGTTCACAGACTGCAAGTTATCTTTCAGGGGATGAGCAGTTCTTAATTTCCACTCACAAGTATATTATGAACACATCTTTATAATACAAGCTATAAGCTCCTGGCTTACATGTACAAAGGACCCAGTAAAAACTGCATAGGTGAAGTTGCATTCCAGGAACAAGTATCTACCTCCAGCCTCCTGAGTTTTTCTGTCCATACCAAGTCTGAATATAGCTTAAATTATTAACACTCTAGTGTAAGACTTGACATTTCTCTAGGCTTTTGAACTTAGGCAAGGCAAATAAATTGAAAATTACATTAAAAGTTAACAACAGCCAGACAGTTCATTTTTCCCCACCAATATTTACAACATCCTTAAAAAACCCTGAACAACAAAACAACCAAACAAACCCAAAAACACTCCTCCAGCTTGTGGAAAATTCTAAACATCCTCATTCCTTTCTCTCTCACACAATTCAAACTGTCACTGTTTTGCAGCTTTTGCTTCCTTGCTTGTCAAAAGCATTAACAAGTTAGCAGAGCACCCAAGTCATGTAGTTCTACTATTAAAGACAGAAAACCAAGTTATTTTGCAGTAGTATTACTACAAAATTACTACAGTAGGATTAACACAACAAGGAAAATGACAAAAATACAAAAGGATAGGGGATTATACCAATGCATTTAAAGTAGTGTAATTTTTTTTAAAAAATCCGCTTGTATGATTTATGTACATGTCCATTTGATGCAGTTACTTACTTTATCACATACACGTGACCTGAGTGACTCCATCTTCCTGGTCAAATTGTCCATCATCCAGTTCCCTTAATACTCCATCACTGCTACTGAATCCTGGAAAGCCTCCATAATGGGAGGATCCCTCCTTGATCCAACATTGTTTAGAAGGAGATAGGTAAAACTCGTCAGGTGGTTGTCCAGTTTCTACAGGGTAAGAAGTAGCTGTGTCTGATCCAACACTTCTGCTGGACACTCTGCCTTTTTCTTCCCCACTCACTTGTCTTAAGGATTTCCTCTGAAATACAAGAGGATGTTGAAATGTTAGCTTATTTAGGGGAAAAACAATCCAGCCAAACCCTTTGCAATGAATTGTGGATAGATTTAGTGTGAGCTGCATTTTAACACTGAGTGTGAGAAATGTGCCATTATCTGAGGAGGCAGTTACAATTCCCATGGTAAATTATGCAGATAGAAGTCAGTGGCTGTTCTATACAGCCATGTGAAATGGGATCTACAGAGTCCTTGCACAGGAGGAACTCAGTATAAATACAGTCTGGCATTGGTATTGGGATTGCCTGACATCTTTCTTGTTGAAATGATGGTTGGCAATGTCAAAAAGAAAAGTAAGCAGATTGTGATTTCTGCAAACAATAGACCTACCAGACTATGCTAAGGGTTCTCTGAGGCACCACAAATAAATAAAACATTTATCTCAGTCCAGCATCAGGAGCTACCTGAGTTACTCAGATCTGTGATGATGCAGCACCTCCAGAGACAATGTCAGTACCACAACAGAGGAGCAGGGTCAGGAAGGCAGAAGTGCCCTGAGCCACCTGCCTGGAGCCCTGCTCTCAGCACAAGCACTACTACACCAGGAGATGTTTGCCAGGGGACACGGCCCTGCCCACACAAGGAACACATGAAGCAAAGAGGGAATCCAGCCTCAGCACAGAGCTGCATTTCAGTGCCTGAAGGACACAGTGCAAACACTTCAGAAACAAAACCACTCCAAAGACTTTTACTATGCTTTGGCAAGTTTGTGTCCCCTGTCTGTACATTGTCTTTTCTCAAATCCTTTTTAAACAGTAAAAACAATGGCCCGTGTGGCTAAAGGAAACATATTTAGGAAAGCTGTTACAGGGGACACTGGGAAATTAGACTAAGAGGAAATAGCATTGCCTCAGGAGAAACAGAAGGAAATAAGTTTTGCCTGGATGCCATAGTAAGAGGATAGAAAAGTCTGCTTAAGGGAAATAAAGAAAAAAACCCAATCCCCTCAAACACTGCATGGTTCAATCTTGCATCTCATCCTCTGAACTCTTTCTTAGAAAAGCAAATGGTATGTGACAAACAAAAAGTCCATTGAAACAGTACAGCCCTTGTAACCCAAGAAGCTTTTGTACTATTACATAAATCATAAGCCAGGCCATAACACACTACCCTCACGAATACACAAGAAGGCAGGGAGATGAGCTGTGAAGGCATAACATACTCCATCCTCAGAAAAGAGACCCTGTGAGATTAAGAGACCAAGTAATAGAGGGGTTCCCCTCAATTCTTACTGAATCAAAACTTCCTTTAGAAATGGCAATTCTTAATTCAATCCAACAATCAAAAAAAAAATCTGAATAGACAAAGCACCCCATACCCCATGTTGCCATTTTCCAGAAAAGAAGTCATGGAGATCCAACAGCTGAACATGCCTAAGGAGCAAAGCTCCTTCCATGGCCAGACCCTGCTGCACTGAGAGGAACTGGGAAGTGATGTTACCAGGGCATGATAGTTAAGTGATGAGAAGGCTGGATGAGGCTGCTTTCTTAGTTCAGTAATGAAAGAGCCTTGTTAGCAGCATTCTTCTTAAGGTACCTGGAGTTGCAAACATGCTAAGTGTACGCTTAAATAATCATAAGTTGTGATGCAATTTTCTTTTAACTTCAACTTTAGGTATCTGTAATATTTCTGTGTTCCAAAAACATCCTAAGTTGTGGACATAAAATTTTTTTTAACAGCAGCTTTAATGTCATATGAACATCAGTGAACAGATACACAGCACAAATGAAGAGGAAGATGTCATGACCAACAATATACAATCACAGGAATTAAATGTTTTTACAAAAATGTTTGCAACAGTTTGATGAAGTTGTACAGCTGTGTCATCACTGTCCAGGGGACATTTTAAATAAAGGTTACACAATACCAAAAAATCCCACAAAAACAAAACACCCCCCCAAAAGCCAACAAAAACCCCCAAATGAACAAACCCCAACCAAAATAAAAAGCTCAACAAAACCCCCCCCTAAACATTAAAGTTCCTAGAGCAGAAGGGAATGCTTTCAAATTTAAGTAGCTTGTTTTACAGCTGAAGTCTAGCTACTCAATGCAAAACTAGCAAATATTTTGGTAAAAAAAAAAAAAAAGCAGTGAAGTAAAAAGATTAAGATTCAGGGGAAAACCAATGTAACTGCCAAAACAGAAGGAAAATGTAACTCTGCTAAATGTTTCAGCTTCAGCCCCAGTTACCTATTCATCCCATGCTAAATGACCTCAGCATACTGAAATTTCCTGGTAGAGAAGTAAAACATTCACTGGTACTGAAAAAAGCACATTTTGTTCAGATTTTAAACACAGAAATCCTGACATAAATGGCTACAAATCAGCTATTTCTTGTTTACTTGGAGTATATTTAGTGCTTTAGTCATTAGTGTCCCATTACAACAAAATAAAACAACTACAAAACACATTTTATTTGTATACACCAAGGCTGCTCATCACCCCACAACAGGGTAAAAGAATTTGAACAGTGAGCATAATGCTTCCTATTTTTAATTTAAGCCATGTCTCAAAGATTCATCAGTTCCTCAGACTGAATGTTTTTACAGAACTGGTTTGTATTACATCTATTACAAGAATCCAACTTGTGACATACAGTTATGCTGCCTTTGAAGAGACACATAGTTAGAAGTAACATTATGCCTTAGCAAGAGAAAAATACTTGTGTCAGGAGTTCGTGCCCTTATTATATACAGAGTATTAATGAAGTATGAAAGCATCAGGAAAAACATTATTTTATGACTGACATGATACTGTTTTATATATTTACAATACTGCTATCAAAAATTGTGGTCCAAAACATACTTTCAGAAACGTATTAGGAAAGAAAGTAAAGACTACAAAGCCAGAAGGTTTTAAAGATAAAAGCTGGTGATGCTTTCTACACGCAAGGTGGTTAGGGAAAAAATTCCACTGACAGAATTTAGAAGAGGGTATGAATGGAGAGAGATTAAGACACCGGCAAAGGAGACCACAGAACACTGAAGAGAAAAAAAAAAGCAAAAGCTCCAATTCTGTAAATGAAGAAATAAATTATAGCGTACGAGAACTAGCTGGGAATTGAGACAGTGGCAGAGACAAACAATAAAACAGGACTTGAACTATGCATGCTGAAGGCAGTTCTTCCAGGCATGGAAGTACTAATTATCAGGGGACACAGTGAGAAGGAAGTTAGTCTGGAGATAAGCAGAAGCCTGGAGAAGAACAAAAAAAGGAAGAGTATATTTTAGAAACACTAAACAAAGGAAAACACAGATGATGACCACACTGAACAGACAGTAAAAAACACAGAGAAAGATCAAATACAAATGCAAGAAATCTAGAGACTCATGGAAGTATTTATACAGGTATAGAAAGAAGCAGTTAGGTATCACTGCCATACAATATATAATGCCATGAATGAGTTTGTAAAGTTACTACTCCAGTGCTGGACATGAGTGAAAACATTCATAGCTGTCCTAACTGCTTAAGACTATCACAGGAAAGACATGTAGAATAGAGAAAGGTCAACCAGCCACTGAAAACCAGAAAGAACCAAAAATGGAAACCCATCACAGTATGTCAAAAGACTTGGTAAAGAAAAGCCCACCAGTAGTTCACCCTTCTCTGGCCACAGCAGGATTTACTGCAGTACTGTGCAGGTGCAGTAACTGCTGTGACACTGACTCTGAGCAGAACGTGGAGACGGAGTTACTTAATCCTCAAAGCACTTGATAGAACCACTGCTATGGGAGCTTCACTCAAAAGGGACAAGGAGTTTTTGAGGTTCAGCTGCAGGAACTTTAAACCCTCTATCTCTGTCACACATTTTCATGCAACAACAACCCTTCACCCTCATAACCTGCAGATTACAGCATCCCTCACAGCACAGCTTAACAATTCTTTCTTCTAAAAATGTGAAAGTAGATGTTTTGAAGGCCAAGACAGTTTTCCATTTCATGCGCAAGAGATGCAGGATTTTGATCAGAACTTTTAAGACTCCCTAAAGACTTCCAAGGAAATATAGCATAGCCAACCTCATTCACCTGAGACACAGTAATTCCTTAGCATAAAACAGGTTTTTAGCATGCTTATGCTTTTCTCCATGGCTTAAGAGGTAAGTTAAGGAAAAAAAATAACATGTGATCCAGCTATAAAAAATATCCACAAACTTGAACTTGAGAGGAAACCCTGTTCTGCCACTCCCCCCCCGCCATTAATTCTGAAGTTTAGTTTGTTCCTGTATCTTACCATTATGTGCAGTACTAATTTTTTTATACTAATAGCACAAATATGTTACTCACCTCTGGTGTCTGGACAGAAGAACTCCACATAACAGGTCTCTGAAGAAAAATTACTTGCTTTAGTTTGTTCCTGTATCTTACCATTATGTGCAGCGCTAATTTTTTTATATTAATAGCACAAATATGTTACTCACCTCTGGTGTCTGGACAGAAGAACTCCACATAACAGGTCTCTGAAGAAAAATTACTTGCTTTGTGGCCAGATTTCCTTCACTAAAATTTAAAGAAAATAATTTCTATGTTTTAACGGCAATAATTGTCACTAACATTCAAAGTCAACTTTAAAGTGGGTCTAAATCCATGAGTGAGGACAGACTACAGAGCATTAGCCAGTTTATTAATTCCTCAACAGTTCTATAATGATATTTTTAAAAAACCAGAAGCATAGAACTGGGTTAAGGTGATGCACATGGAAATATGGACAGACCAGTAATTTGTACTACCATAATTGGAGTTATTTAACACATGTGCTCTTGAAAGTTTAAATATTAGAGCTCCTACTTTTAATACTTTTAATCCAAGTCTGCACATTTATGTCTGAAGCAAACCTTCAAGTCTTTATTTAACTTAATCTTCACTGTTAAATATACAGCAACATATTACTACCTATTAACATCACAACAACAAGGCCCAATCTTAACAGATCCACAGCTTCAACAAATCTCTCAATACTTTGTGGTATGAAACTTGGGAATTAACATTCTTTACTGCTAAATAAAAGTTGCTGTAAAATGTCATCTGACACAGGAGGATAAGCTTGCTGCCTCACCACCTATGGATAAAGGGACTCAGCTCAGTTTTAATAAGCTCTACATCAAGAATGAGATAAATGACACTGGCTGTTTTGTATGAGGGAGGTACCAGCACAATGTATGAGGCAGGACAAGAGAAATGTTTCAGAAGAACAGGGGAAAAAAAAAGAGCAACTTCAGTCCTGGAACTTTTGCAGATACTAATACTGTTGTGGTAGACAAAGCACAGGTGTTGGGTTTTTTTCCCCAAAAGGGAATACTTGTAGAAAAATAAACATGACAAGTGAAGTTGCTCCCAAGACCAAATCAGATATTACTGATACGATGTTTCATAAGTATTACAGCCTTAGTAGTGATGATAAATACATCCTTTAAGTTTTAATCTATTTTCATCACCTTTGCACCAGAAATACATGTCACCACATTGACAGGATATATAATACAAAGCCCAACTCCATGTCACTGAAAGTGAAACAATTTCAAGATGAGAACTCTAGAATGAGGGATTTTAAAAATTCTTGTGTCCTTCTAAATATCAGATACTACATTTTTATAGGCTCTTCTTCCCCCAGCTGCTTCTGGGCAGTATTCAGTAAGATGCTGAAGCATACCAAGGCAAAACACTGAAATACTTTGGCAAAAGGGTGACTACAGATTTAAGAGTGCACTAAATGTAAGTAGCAAAATAGAAACATCAAAGAGATGGGACTTCATTTGAAGTATTTATGATTCTACCTATTCTACCAATCAAAACTGTGTTATTATGCATAACATTACAGAAAGAACTACTACAATAATGTAAGCTTTTACTTCAGCATGGGTTTGTAACAAGGTTAACCACCACACACATGAAGTTAACTGATGCATCTTTCAAGACTGAAAATTATTTTGTATTTAACATCAGGGACTTGCTCCAAGAAAAACCAGGGATTAAAACTCTTCCTATGAGCTCAGAAGAGCTTGTTAACAGCCTGCCCTACACTAAAGCTTCTGGACATAAGGTCTGAGAAAGTACACAAACCAGTGCTATTCCCTGCATAGACAGTGACTCAGATCAATAGTGATGATGGGTTTGTGATTGTGTTTGGCCCCTCACAATCTTCCTTTCAGTCTAGCTGAACTCAAGTCATGGCATATCTTTGCATGTCTTCCTTGGATGAAAACAGAGAACTAAAATTCCAGCTTGTGGGAAAAACAAGAATGCAGGAGAACAAATTCATTCATTTCCTTAAGCCTTACAAGGTTTCCTGTTCAAAGAGTCCCCTACCTCACTATTTGCATTCATTAAAAGAAAGTGTTTAGATTTTACGTCATTACAAGGAAATCTGCAATCCTACAACCTTATTCCACTTGGCTAGGTATTTCTCTGTGCCTCAGTTATGTCTCTTTTGATCAATTGAAAAATGTCTCTTCTAAGCAACAGGGCTGAGCACAGTCCCTGGCATGGGGAAGAGCCTAGGGCTTATTTTGTAACAGTGTCTGCATTCCTTCAGAGAAAAGGAAAAAAACCCAAACATTAAGCTACAGCTTGTACAAATTCTACTAGAACAGAAAAAGGACACGATGGTGAGCAGACAAGAAGTAAATTAACAATTTTCTAAGTCTGACCTTATTAAAATGCCGCACACGACAAAGCTGCTATGAGCTTAATTCACAAAGAACTCAATGACAGTGGGATTTCCACAGAATTTAAATGAGAAAAAGTGCTTAGAGCAAGGGAAGCTCCATAGTTTCCCCCACATTTCTATACTCCCTCTTTGCCTCGTAAATCAGGGCATTTTGAAACCATAGATTAAGTAGTGAGCCATGATAAATTAATAACCACAAAGTCAGTGTTTTTGCACTGCATTGCCCGTAGTCTGCCTTGCCCATTTTCAGGGACTACAGTAATCAGTGAAGGGAAATAAAGGTCACTGCAGAGTAAGGCTGCTGAAGCCTTTTTCCTGTCTCTTCTTTTAGGAGTGATGAAGAGCAACAAAGACTCTTTTGTTGAAACACCAGCAATTTGTTTGTCTGCTTATGCTGTATGGGCAAAAACTGTGTCCTCTTACACGTCTATATTTAAGTCGTCCAAAACAACCATGAAGCTACAAGCTCAGTAGTACTGCCAATGGTTCTGGTTTTTCCAGTTCCATTTTTTTATGCATGAACATTTGATATACAAAGCACTTAGAATAGATGTTAGACAATTTTCTGAAAAATGAACACAGGAAATAAGATAAATTATTTTCATCTATTCAGGGGTGGTTTTTTTTTTTCATTTCTCAAAATAAAACTTTGCACTCCTTTGGAACTGTGGATTACCTAGACTTTCAGTTTTGAGACAGACACCAGCCTGGGATACCAAGTGTCCTGGCTTAAAGGATCTATTAAATGAAAAATTTAAAAGCCTTAGAAATACTTCTAATTTTCAACCACAAACATGTATGGACTTCCACAAACTCATAATAATACCATACTAAAAACTGCAGCAGCACTAATTTACAAGGAAAGTATTTTCTAGATACTCAGACTTAACTCCTAAAAGGACTATTAATTTTTTTCTTGCTCTTTATCTTCTGAGCTTGGCATCATTACTATCAAATTCTTGTCTTGAAGGAATTCACCAATTAAATAAGACTTGTATATAGTGCAGGGGGTTCTTTAGGTCAATAACATTTTTGTGGATCTGTCTGGTATTCTTTTATGGTCTGCTTTCTTTCATCTAAAAATTTCTTTATTGACCCCTGACACAGTTTAAATACCCAACATGGATGGATACAACAAGCATTGCATCATATTCATTTTTTTCATGTTCTATTTCCTCATATTTCTAGCAAAAACAGAATCACTGTCAGAAGAGGGCTTCTATGCAATCTATAGTGTGCAGGCCAAAAAAAACCAAGACCCACAGTGTTTATTTTTCAAACAACACTGCACAAAATCACCACTGTGCATGTTTCAAGAAAGTTAACTTTTCTCAGGGAAATGTTTCCTGCATCCAACATAATTTAACTGTTGACGTAGGAGGTAAAGGACTAAACAGATCTCCAGACTACCGTCCCTGCATGAATGAGACAGTGACCCATGACATTCAGCTCTCAGAACACTCCAGGCATCAGGACATCTGATTTTATTAAGATCTGTAAAAACATTAAAAACTACAAACCCACATAGGAACATGTATGACAGCCTGGTATTTTTTAAACTGTTTCAGATCCTAACCATGCAAAAACCTGAAAAGGAACGCACCAGGGCACGACAATTCCATCACACACCTAGAACCCGTACTGGCCTGTTGGTTACACTATTCATCTGCAGACAAGCAGTGGGCACAATGTCTAAGAACAGATCACAAAAGATCTGAGATGAGGGAAAGTTTTGCAATAAATCAGGAGAAAAGGAAGACAGAATAGAGGAAAGTACTACAGTAAGTAAAAACGGGGAAAATAGAAAATTTTCTTTATACACTATGCACAAATTCTATGTTAAAAATTATGAAAACATCATTTTTCAGATCATCCCAAAATGTTGGTTTTTTTTGTTTTTTCAGTGTTTCTGAAGCTCCTTAATATTCAGGCTGGGTTTTGAGGTCAGAGTTTCAAGTCTGGGAAAAAAAAAACAGCTGTTGATCAGCATAAAGTGTCCCTCTTTATTAAGACTTTTGCATTCCTAGGATAACCTACCACCACAGTAATGGCATCTTTCACAGCAGACACACAGTGACCTTCCAAGAATTTCTTCTCCTCTTTAAATACCAACATCAATGCCTAAAAATAGTTGTTATCAATCACTACTTAGCCTATCAGAACAGGAAGGCATTCATTTTCTGACTCTTATGAATTCTCAATTCCTAATTAGAAATTCTTGTTCATAAGCTTTTTTACTTTTTTTAAGAAAATTGAATAGCTATATATGAGATGTACTGCAGGCACACAAAACATGATTCATCCTACTTCTTCCAAGAGTAACTCAGCTTGGGATAACAAGCATTAGACAATTCATACAGACTCCTACTCAACCATTCAGACCAGAAAATAAATGGTTTTTATTAATCTGAGTTACTCTAGTATGGATACAAAATGAATCCAGTTTCAGAGTTGGCCAGGATACAACCCCCTTTAGCATGAGCACTGCTATTTAATGCTCTGGTTGTTTCACATCTGGGATACAGCACTATTTGAGACCTAAATATCTTCCTGGTATGTTCTCTCTAATTCAAGGAACAGCTCCAGCCTAATCAGTCCATTGATGCTTCCTACAGCACTGGGTCCTAACTTTTTTTCTTACAGCACTTTGCCTCTTTTAATTGGCCCTGCCTTTGCTCTGTGATCTATGAGGTACAAACCAACACCATGTGATGTGCTGCAA
This sequence comes from Corvus brachyrhynchos, assembly GCF_000691975.1. Taxonomy (NCBI): domain Eukaryota; kingdom Metazoa; phylum Chordata; class Aves; order Passeriformes; family Corvidae; genus Corvus; species Corvus brachyrhynchos. The sequence continues at coordinate 1,560,691 of NW_008235977.1, read as the reverse complement.
GCACAGACTGACACTCCCAGAGTGTCATTCAGCAGCTGCTCAGGACATTCCTGACCCTGCTTATCCAAACCCTATGGGGCTGGTTCAGTTACATTGCTTGGGGAACACAAAAGGTTGGTTGGCAGTTAAAAATTCTCTCATCCTATGACTCACAACACACCATGACTACTAAAATCTCTCTCTCATTCTTCTCTGGCATTCTTCACAGATTAAACCCAGATTCTGAACACTTACTCTCAAGCTCTAAGATTTGGCCAAAATTTCAGCTGTTTATGAAAACCAGGCCAAGTAGTTCACATAGCCCTTAAGTCACCATGTTCAAAGCTAATACACTTAGACTACAAAATTATTGCAGAAATTAAAGGATAACCATTTGTTTCATATTCTGGAAACTGCTTCTTCCAGAGGAAAACAAAACATAGACCCTTAAAAAAAAAGCAACAGAACATGCCATATTTTACTACAACTTCTTTTGTCTTTGCATTTAACCAGTTGGTTGAAATCAACTATTAGAAAAACCACTGCCAAAAAAACCCAACACCTATTGCCTTATCACAAAAGCCTCCTTATGCGGGGTGAGTTGATTTATTTATGTCAAATCACTTGACCAGAACTCCACTTTCTTGCAGCAGTTTTCTTAATCTTTCATTCACATCTTTTTCATGCTGTCTTGATTTAACACAGTGAGGTCTGGGATCCAAAGATTACTCAAGTCACCCACTCTTCCCACAGCTGCTAATGAGCCCTAAGTCCTGCCTCAGTACATCTGTTTGTTTTTGAAGTTTGGCAATCCTATGGGTGGAGAACCTTAAAAAAAAATGATGAGAGAAGAGAGGCATTAAGTGTGCTTGGTCTAGTGTTTCATTGGCCATTTTTTAGCTTGATACTGTGATGAAAGCCAGAGTACCTTTTCAGGGGGTTATTTAAGAAAAAAAAGCCTGGAATGTTATGGAAAATCCAGGTCTGCAATTTAGCTTTCTTCTTATGTAGAAAAGAGGCCCATCAATGATCTAAATAAGCAATACAGCTAGAGACTGAAATCCAGTAGACTGGTACTATATTTGAGGTGAACCATAATGTCTACATTAAAGAAGAGAAACAGCCCAATAACTTGCTGGATTAGCACATTCTCTGCCCTAACTTGAAATAAATACTCCATGACTGTCTTGTGACAACATGACTTTTTCCATAGTCTAAATCAGTCATTCACCAAGGTCCTAAACTAGTGAAACATTTCCACACTTGTTTCCGGTTGAAGCATGAGTAACCCCATTGCTGTGGACTGGGTATGTGATAAAAAGTTTCCTAAATAAAATTTTTCATGTTCAGATTTACACAATATATTTTAAATTTAGAATAAGACTCACTGAAATCAGTAGTCCTAAGCAGATATGGTAAAAACACTCCACGAAAGTGCTACTTACATCTCAAGCTCTACATACATTTAACATCACCATTTTTCTTCCTTTTACATTTAAGTATGCAAGTATTTGCCAATTCTCAGACATACACACCAAAAATGCTGTAATCAATTGTTTGGGTACCTGTCATGTCGTACAATTGGTGTAGGCAGGACACAGGTCAGGAGCCATCCAAACTCAGCCAGCGTGTGCAATAAAGGTCCATAATCTGTTTTAATTTCACACCCCTACATTAATAATTATAAAAAGTAGTAAAGAGACTCTGTACAGGTTTTGTTTGCATTTCTACACAATTACAACACCTCCCCTCCCACTTTTAATGAGATAATCCTCTGAGAGGACATCAAGCTTGTTTGATGGAGATTCATTATTTCAAACTGAAAACAACTTGAAAAGTTCAAGACTACAAAATCCATGGAAAACAGAATTTATTAACATTAGGTATGGGCCCTGACTCATCAAGACATAATTCAAAGCACATCTCACTCATTAAACTTGTCACTTTGCTAAATTAGTGTCTAAAACTTTTTAAGCACCATAATTACATGTGTCAATCGGCATCTTTACACTTTTTACTCCACATGTGAAGAATAAGCATCTCAGTTAGATACATAGTTAGGTTTTGGTAGGTTTTTCTGTGTTTTTTTTTTTTAATAGAGAAGTTTAGTTTGATGTTGATTTTTTCACATTGGTAAATGTATTTATCATTGGATATTTCAAAAGTAAGACCTAAATCCAACAACAACTGCTTTCAGATGTCATTGATACCAATAATCCTAAAAGAGTAGAATATTTCTAAACAGTAATTTAAGTAATTTTATTGCTGTAACCTACTACAGCAGTACGTGTAAGTTTATTAGGAAACCCAAGTCTTTCATATTTAGCAGAAAATTTTCATAAAAATACATATCTGAATACCATACTGAATTAATTCACTATCAATTTTCTCTTGTTCTGTTTCCAGTTCTACTTTCTCCTCCTTTTTAAAGTATACCTCACACTATCAGTGTGATCTGCACTTGCTGAAACTACACCTAAATTGGTCTGAAACACACACAAAGCCCCCCCCCCAACATTTTCTTTGGTGGTTGTATTTGTTGGTATGAACATTTACAAATGTCAGGCCAGAATTCCTCCAGCATATTTCTTTTATGCATATTCACCAACGCTCACAAATCTGATTTCATTTTTATGATTTGTGGCTTTAGTTAAGCCTATGCAGGTGACTTCAGGAAGCCATCCTTAATGTTTATGGAACACAGGTACCAGCATCCTAAAGGAAAAAACAAAGAAAAAAACAAGTAGGAAATAGCATTGCTAAGTAGTCACCTATTTACCTCAATGACTGTCCATTGTTCAACAACTATTGCATCATTTCCTTTCCTATTAGAACCTGGAACCCCAGCACCTCCTTCTTCGTAGATAAAGAATCCTTCTAAAGATTTGGGCAAATAGTCCCCTGTGAACATAAACATTAAGTTTTAGGTTAGTAGATTACCAAGACATACACAAGATGTTTCTTTCTCACTGAACAATCCTCTAAAATAAATGACTCAGCAAACTCAAAATTGTGGTTATTTATCCATCTAGTTACAGCTTGGAGTGTGCAAATCAACTTCTTATTAAAATCCCTTTTTTCTATACAAATTGAACTATGAGCTATTTTCTCAAAAGCATTAACCCCTTCCATACTCCAATCTGAACTCCAGTTTCCTGTATTCAACACATCCATTGCAGAGGATGCGCATGACCCTTTTTCTTCAGTTTCAATATTGTCTTCCTGACAAGAAGCATGGCTTTTGGTGTGGTGGGAAAGAGCATAAAAATGAGTGAACCATGAAGTGCAAAGCTCAACTACATATGTAAATGGCCACAGGAAGAGCCTGAAACAAGTAATTGTAGGAGGATTCCTGACGGGAAGGAAGTTTCAGAGCACAACTCCCTGACTCACATGTCAAAGCCTGGTAGCATCCGTTTGGCCCAAACTAACACTGTGCATCAAATATTGGTTCATTTTCTGGTTTTGCTTTTCCTAGCAGCCTCTGGGAAGCCTTTTGTGGAGATTTATCTTGACAGCTGACTAAAACTAATTTTGTACAGTAAAATTATGTAATCCTCAAAATATCAGCTTTAAGTCTCCTTGAATGCTGGATGAGGTATGTTATTACCTGCGTATTAAAGACGGGGAAGTTATTCATGCACAGAAGAGCAGACAGCTCTCTCTGTGGGGAATGGGAAGACTGTAAAACTGTTGTTGGACAACAGCTGCAAAGATTAATTTCAACAGCTGCCAAAACCACCCCTCAGTGAACTGTAACAGATCTCCAGAGAGTTCTTTTCCAGCTCTAAAAAAACTCTGTATTGAAAACTACAAGTCTGAATTCTCACCTCTCCTCCCCCAAAGGAAATTTGGTTCTTCCACTGAGTTAAATAAATAGGAGTAACAGCTTCAGAGCAAAAAAGATGACTACCACAAACTGTGACATTAGACTGTTCACGCACACAAAATATGCGGTTTGAGAGGGACTAGCTGCCAAATTCCATCAGAAGTAAATCTATGTTGATGAGCTTATGTGCCTCTGAGTCACTAAATTTACTGCAGAGCTACAGAAACACAGTGATTCACACTCAAAACCATGGAGAACAATGAAAATTGAAGAGCTGTCATTAGTGTCAGGTTTTTGTTTTTGAAGAATCATAATTTAACTTGCAAAGATCTTATGTTTTACATTTTTTAAAACTTCATTTAAGGCCTTCAATAATCCAAGCCTTGTAAAGGGGACAATGAGTGCATATTGTTTTAAATCAGAATTATCAGAAAAAAGCATAAGACATAGTAAATACAACAACTACTCACACTGACAGTAATTTTACCCTCCTCATATAATTCATGTAAGAAGCAGAAAAAAATGACTTATGAGAGCCACTGTAATACATTATTAATTGCCTATTGCACTTGATAATCAGCCTAAGCATTGCAAAAACTGTTTAAGGTCCCCAGGACATTTTCAACAAACATTTGACACGACTTTTCTCCACTGCAACCCTGTATTTTGCTTGCTTACACTGGACTACAATAATTAATTCTAAAGGAACACAAACAACTTGCAACTTAGTACAAGCAAGACAGGTACAAATCCAACCAAAGTATCACCTTAGTGAAGTATAAAGTCTAGGCTTGCTATTAGTTATTATTACTAATTATTAGTTAAAATAGTTAATTGTTTTGGAATTTACTAAACATGTCAGCTTGTCTTGGTCCATACCCCTAATGCTAGGTACTACCATTTTCTTCACTTTTTTGCAAGTAATTGTACAACAGTAGCTACCTACTATTTTTTGCACACTTTTAACTTCTGGCTTTCAGACAAATTCAGTTCAAATGGAAATTAATCTCTCAATTACACATTTTATCAGCAACAGAGTTTGAGAGTTCTAAATGCTTTTCATCCCATTGTTTTCTTGAAAAACCAAACCAAACCAAATGAACCAGCACAAAAGGTTTATTTTGTTATAAAGCTACACTAGTTTGCTGCTTTGGAAATTGTCAGTTTGATAAAACAAAGCAGAAATTTCAATTACTTAGTCTATTATGAATTTGTAGAATCTGATACCTAAAACAGGAGTAATTTATTTTCTGGGCAGTTACAGATCTATCTGAACATGTTTACATATTGACTCTCACATCAAGAAACAAAATATGATAATTTCTTTCAAGTCACACAGTTCTGTGTAAACAAGCAAAAGCTTCATGATGTCCTGGGACAGTACTCACCTTTAGAAGTGTCCCAGTGTACAAAAGAATCAACTAAGGACAATCCTTGTTTATAATAAAATGTAGTTAATTCTAGCCAGTCTGCTTCCAATGTACTAACAACTGGCCCCTTTCTTGTTACTTTCATAGACAAAACACCTTCATGGTAGGTCCAGCAGGTAGAATCATCATCAAAAACATTGAAGACTGTATAGAGCTTGTCTAAGGAGAGAAAAAGGAAGAATGAACCTCAAAGACAGTGCTCCAAACTTAGTAATATTACTAATCTCTTATTTTAACATAATTTTCTAATTCTACACAACAGTTTTAATAATTGATTCTTGATGTGGCTTTGATCAAGAACTAAACACACTCAGGACAAGGTGTGAGGGGAGGTACACTTTGGGATATGAGGAAAATGTGAAGGTATTACAGTTGGGCTGTCACTGGACTCTTCAGGTAGTTGGGGTTTGCATAAAGAAAACATACAAGGACTAAGGAAAACCCAGCGGAAACAGGCTTCATTTCTGCCACTCAAGGAACTGCTGGCTACAAATATTTGCAAATATAAAAATTAAAGACAATTTTCTAAGTTTGCAAATACAAGGAATGCCTTGTACTGATTTTTACCCATTATTTTCTGAAGCTAAGTACCAGTGTAATTAGTTGCCTACTGGGATTTTCCCATAGTAACTGATGATCAGTGGAAATTAAGGATACAAAACCAACATATCCTCAATTTGTTTTTATCTTGGTATTAATACAGTACTGTAACAAAACCAGTCACAAACAAGCACTCATTAAAAGTTAATAGATCCACAGCATTTTAGGAAATCACTGGTGCAAGTTATGAAATTCTTACTATGTGTGTTCTACAAACACTTGTGTGTCACTGGTTTGGAGAAGTAACACAAAACAGTTGCCCAGAAATATTCTCAGATTGCCAAATACTGCTGGGCAGCCTAAATCAATGCAAACCAACCTCTAAACATGGAAGTTTTCACACTGTCAAAACAAAGGAATTTGCTTAGATGACCCCACTTTCTAGGCTCCAGAAACAGAGATTAATTCCAAAGAAGGACTTGTACTCCAAGTAGTCTGAATCAGTATCTGGAAGAATCCCTCTCTGTTTTGAGAAGTGTTACTACAGCCACTGCAGGTAACATCAGGTGCCCAGAATAAGGTAAATTAGGAACAAAATGTTGAACTTTCAGTAAGAGATGACTCTTTTCCATACAGTTTTATCACCTTCACAGGTGCTTATATTAGATGTGTTTATCCTGACAAAACTTAATTTCTTTTCCCACATATTGAAGTGAGATCACTTATTCTTCAGAAAAAAAGAAAATTGTTTCCCAATACAACTACTCAATTCCTCATGTCTACCAGAAATTTACCTCTGCAAGCAATGCATTATAGTGAAAATTCAAGAGAATAGTTCAAAAAGCAACATAATAGTCAAAACTCATACGCCATGAACCCCAATCTGTAACTTGGACACAGTTTTGCCTCTTTTGAGCAGAGGTAAATGGAAGTGGCACACTGGCATAGCAGTACATACCTACACATATGTAAGACTGCCTTGGAAAATTCACATCAGGATTTTTCAAAATGATGGTTACATAAAACATAGACCAAGAAAGGTGGTTAAGTTTCATCTTATGAACTCCAGTGATTTTCTATCTGACTAGTGTAGAGAAGCCTGGCATATCCTTGCCAAAGCTTTTTCAAGAGTTTCCTGAGAACACTGCACATAGGGGATGCACTGGCTGCTTATCTTTCTGGTTACACCAGTCTGCACAAACAGTGCTCCTGAATAGAACAAGAGTTTTCCACTTCTTCCTTGCAGGACTTCTATTCTGCTATATATAGCAAACCCACTATTTCAAGCTGTAAGGAAAGAATTAAGCTTTAACTGATTATGATATAAAGGCTCTCTTGTAGGAGAACTGCTTTTAATCAAGAGTTAAAAATAAGAGGAACATTGATTATCTCAGTGCTTAGAGTCATTCTCACAGTCTACAAACTGGAGAGGCTGCTTTAACAGGAGAGTGAAAAGGTTGCTTTTGAGAGCAATTAAAACATGTCTGGCTCATCAGGGAAGAGCCCATTATGTCAAAATGCAGCCTGACATGGAAGTTTCATGCTGCCTGCTTTCCACACAATACTGTCTTGCATTAGTTCTCATACTTAGATTACATCTTCCTTTTTACCTTCTCCTCTTAGCAGCCAGGAGGCCTTAGAGTTTCAGTACCAGAAGCCAATGTTTCAGGCCGTTTTTTACACAGACTACACCAAGCATCTCATTCTTCTACAACTAAGCTGTCTATCACAGCACCAGCATTTTTTCAATTATGCTTTTCATTCCCATACTTCTAATGCTTACTTCTCTCTAATAAATTCATTTTGTAACAATTATTGTCTTTGATTTCATGGTCAATGCATTAATTTAAGTGATCTCTTTCAGAACACTTCTTGAAGGCACATTAACCAGAAAGAATCCATTATGAACGGATTTATTTGCTGTACATTATGTGAGTTGCCTGGAAGCATGCAGAATTTTGGCTCTAGCTGGAAGGGACTCTCTTTGTTGTCAGCTCTGAAACAGGCACAACTGGAATCACACAACATACTTGGAAATCATTACATGTTTATAATACAATAGTAAGTAAAACTACATGTGCACTGCAGAAAATATTTTATAACAATTGCATCCTTCTAAAAGGAAGGATTTTTAGTGCCACATGTTTGTTATACACATATCAAGCAAAAACCCTTTCTGTTTGCACCACATTTCAAGTCACAATTACACCGTGGGCAATTTTGGGGGGGTTTGTTTGTAGTTCTCTTTCTTTAAATTGCAAACTAGAATTCTGACAGTAGATCTATAATACTCCGTATGAAAAGTAAAATATTTTAATATATTACCACAGCTCACATACATAAAGCAAAAGGTAAGCTCTCCTTCTGCTTCTTTTACTGACAGCTCTTTCAGATATATGTACGCATGTGCATATGTAGAGGCATCTTCCAAAAGCCGTATTTGATACAACAGAAAATGCTGTTCTTCTATTTTTTCCAACACCTCAACAACTCAATAAAATACCTTATTTCTGCAACAAACAAGCAGCATTTATTACCATGTCCTTTTCGTGGTTTAGAAGGGCTGACTTCTTTTCCAAACTGGAAATCTGAATCCTCTAACAGTCTGCTTTCTCCATGCATTTCCTCCTCTACCCCACTCTCAGATGAGTGACCACTCAACGTCCCTTCATTCCAGTTTTTATAGTTTTCATCAAAGTTTTCTCTTCTGTGTTCCCTATTTCTTCTGCCCAGTGTTGATTCCAGCTCTGCACCTCCATCTGCGCTTGTTCCATTACAGGCTTTAGGCTCAGGAAAATGTTGTGTTACAAATCCCACAAACTTCTTTCCTCTTTTAGCAGCTTCATTAACCTGCAATACAACAAACTTAGCTGCAGAATCATTTTAGAATTGCATGGACCTTTTTCTTCTTTAAAACCTGTACATACATGAACTGCTTAACTAAACTGCTGACAACATAGAAGGCATAACATTGTATTATAGAAGGGTGACTCTCCTTTGATGCTGCCCCTGCTTCAAAGTAAATGGAAGTTTTCCAGCATGTCTTTGGAGTCAGGCCAGGAAAGGTGGCCAACACTGGGAATGACTTCAGAGTATACAAAGTCCTTCATTTAGAACAAACCCAAAGTATTTTATTTACTGTGTTGTATTGGTAAGCAGTATAGTAGAGCAATAAATAGTATTTCTCTAAATAGGTGATGCTAGTCATACTAAAAATAACGACCTCCAAAATTATAGAAATATCTGTCTTGTGCTGCACGAGTCATTACCCCCTGGTTCCCTTGGGGGCTACTCAGCTTCATTATTACTGAGGACAAGTAGAGTGCATGAGCAGAGAAAGGAGGGAGCTAGAAGCAAATTAAAATCCTCTCAACTCTTTCAGCCAGTGATGTCTTTTTCTCTGCACTGAAGTCTCAACACACAACTGTAACATCTATGCTACCTGTGAGATGTGTCTGCTCTTGAAGGCATTTTTTCTTCCTGGGTTAAGGAGCGCTGCCATTTAGGAAGGTGACCCCACTGACACCTTGTGCTACAAGCTCCCCTGTGAAGTAAAGTCTTCCCAGGTAAATAGAGAAGCCTCAGCTCAGAAAGAAGACATCACTTGGGAAGTACTGGATTAAGTGAGGACAGAGAGGGAAGGATCTTTATTCAGTTTACTCACCTAAACTACTAATCAGCAGAGTGAGTAAAAATCAAACAACTGATGGTACTGAATCCCTTTTTAGTATCATGATAGTCACACTTCAGTCTATCTACTGCCATTATTTATGTACAGCAGTGATACAATATGCCAATCACTGTGATTATATATACAGAGCTGCTGCTTCAAGGACAACCAAGACAGTTTTAAATTTAACAAGCAACAGAGAAAAACAGGCAATATGATAATGTTTTTGCTGAAACACCACAAAGTCTTATTGTTTCATACCTTTAAAAAAAAGTACTAAGATTTAACTGGATTAATTGCTCTGTCTTTTTAAAACAGAGCATTTTAAAATCAAATTATTCTCACATACTACTTCTGTAACAGATATGCTTCCAAGACTCCATCACTGCTCATTTCAAGTGTGTTTTTCCTTCTAATCCTTGTCTGGTACACTACACCAACCTGGAAATAGGTATCTATATTATACATGCATAATGTAATTTCATTTTAAATTTGAAACACCTGACAGAGTCAAAACAAGCCATTTAGAAAACAAACAACTCTTGAAATTTCAAAGATCATTAAAGATCTCCAATATGCTTTTTCTCCTACTACCCTCCTTGGCAACTAATGTAAAAGACATCACTAACTCTTGTAATAACAATAGCTTCCTGTTTCAGCAAGTCTTCAATTTTGCAGAGGAAGTTAAACACAAAGAACCAGAACTATAACTTGCATTCCAGTAGAAGTTTACTTTAAGTATACAATGTTTTCAAAAGCTGTGCCAAATAAATATCTAGTATAGTTCCTATAAATGCTGTACTTTTTGTTAAAGAATGAAAAAGCCATTTTTCTCAGGTACTTAACTCAGAAAAGCATAAAACTTCACATATCATACAAGCATTTTATAAAGAGTGACTGAACTTGGGCCTGATTCTGCTTTCAGTGGTGTAAGCAGCCAGACTTCCAAAGCTTTACAGGGATACTCAGTCCTACATTACAAAAAGTAACTTTTCTCACTTTGAGAACAGTTTTCTGTAGCTTCTATAAAATAAACACAAAATTAAACCACAACCACTAAATGTAACTTACATGTATGAAAGAAATAAATATCTGAAGAAAAGTTGGAAAAAAACTCCCATTACCTTCTCTAGCAGTTCTTTCACTACTTCATTTGTCAGTGTTTCATATGTTAAAGGACATTCTTCAATCACCAGCCTGGGGTGCCTTTGTCCTCTGGGTGCTGCATGCTTCTGGCTAGAACACAGAAAGAAAGCACTCTTTGTCAGGAGTTTGCTGCAAACTTGAGCAAATGCTTGCATATAGAATTCTTTTCTTTTGGAATAGTTATGAATGAAATACTGACAATTCTTCTTCATACTTTTTAGAACTCAGTGGGTTTTGGTGTTTTGCTCTACTTCCACAAAGTGGCAGGTACTGTGTGTTTCAATGCTAGGATAAGAATACTAATATTTAACTGGAGTTTCATTTGAAGACCATGCAGAGAGATACTTTGGAAACTGAGCTTTACTGACAAACAGCTCTGTCTTTGTAATAAATAAATGCAAAGATCTCTGATGATGCAAAATGCACCAATTTAAACTATAAATTTAGTAAGCACAAAGTAGGTTCAGTTTTGTAGAAAACACCCTATGAATAGAAATGGTGCTTTTACACTGTTAACATCCTGCTGCTTAGTTTTTGTAACTAAAGCAGAGCTGCAGCTGTTAAATGAAACAGTACAGGCAAATACTAGAAATACAATGCAAAAACACTGGGGGCTAAATAATGTTTAAATCTCTCATATTTAAGCTGACAAACTCAAAGTTATAGAACTGTGCTCATGTTTTATCTAAAGCCAGTTGTGCTATTAGTCAGACAATATTTAGTGTATGCCAATAATATAACAGGATTTAATTTGATGCTTCCTTCATACAATCATTTCATTTAGAAAAGAATGTCAATGAGATACATTCAAATATAAAAGGTTACTTTCCAAACAGTAGTTGGAGAAGGTATATTTCTTTTTAAACTTGGTACATATAGTGCCTGGGAAGGAAACTGGAACCTACACCAGTTTCACATGTAGGCTACAGAGACTCATCATTCAAGGGCCTAAAGATTCAAACAACAACATCCAAAGGATGCCACATCTACAGGGACAAGGCAAATTGTGGGAGCTGCATGCTGGCAGTGTCAGCTCTTGAAAGCCTCAGATCCGGAGCAAGCATTTTGCTCTCTTACTCAACCTTTTGCCCATATGAACAGCATTCACCTTGTTTGCAGATGAACTTACAAAGGTTAAGTTGTATGAACAGTAAATACTCTGGACCAGGCTTGTTCAATCAAAAGGTTTAAGAATTTCTCTCAAATGAATGTTTTAGGAAAGCATTATGGGAGTGGCAGCGAGGCAGCTTCCAATTCACACCCTTCCAGTCCTCAAATAAAGGCAAGAACCTTTGTGCATCACATAAGGACTCAGGAGAGAAGGGGAAGCCTGACAGCTTTTAATGCAGTAAGAAATCCACTTTTCTAGTTACTCAAAATAGGAACAAAAGGTTATCTTCTTTGCATTCCAAGGAACTAATGGTAACATTGTTTTGTACATCTTTAGGGTCACACAGTGATTACAATGCATTAAAACAGGAATAATAAACAAGACCATGGATCTGGAACAAAAAATGAGCTCTTACCTCTCCCTCAGTGTCAAAACTAAGCTTTTGTATGATCTCCGATCCAGAATGATTATTTCCTTCTTAAGAAAAAACCCCAAACTATCCCTGACAAATTAATTCACAAACTATGTAATTTTCCCCTGGGAAGAGACAAAAGTTTTGAAAACCAAGAAAAAGCAGACATGAGTTAGTTTAAAACAGCTTATTACTCTCCTAGTATTTTGATTAATCTTTTATTTGCTGCAAGTTCTAAGACAGATGATATTACATTTTGGATTTTTGTTAGGACATTTACTAAGGCAAAGCAAAAATTATTTGCCTGTTGTGTGCTTAGAATCATTTAAAAACATTACTAACTTGCTAATCTGAGGTGCTCATTTCAAATTGATAATAAGCTATGCAGGTTGAGCAATCCACTTACAAATGGCTTAAGTAAAGAATCAGTGTATTCAAATTATTTCACTGTTACCTTAGTTTTAATCGTGAAAGTACCACTCGATACATGTGACTTGCAGGGAAACTCCTTCTCCGTCCAATTGGCAGCATAATGGGATGAACAGCTCCTACAACATATCCTTTGCTGTAATAGTCTTCCACCCGAGATACTATATCCAGCACAGAACTGATCTTGATAACTTCTGGATTAGAGGAAGCTAAAAAGCATTGAAAGCAGAAGAGAAGCACATGATACTGTGTACATCCATAAACGTTTTGGGTGAGTTCCTTTTAAGTAAACCACACAAAACCTATCCCCAGGCATTTATTTACAAACTACAGTAGTATTTATACAAGAAAAAGCAGATTCACAGATGATTCAACACTATTCAACTACTTCAAGTACCTATTTTTACAACTTAGTGTGATCTATTTTTAACATACTTGGCAACATTTTCTGCTCAATCTAGGTCTGCCAAGCTGATTTAAAAGCTATGTTAACATCTAAACACACAATAGGGCTGAACTTAACAAAGCAACTATTTTGTCTACCCAAAGCCTTCAACATACTGAAGCAGTATCTCTCAACCCCAGTTGTGAGGTAAATTCCCATGTAACAGATTTAAGCATACGACAATTATTTGTTTCCATTAATTTTTTTCCCCCCTTAGAAGTGATCTGTGGAGTTGACATATTGACAGTCCCAGTTCCTTTTTCCAACAGACATAAGGATATATCACCTAAGTAAGCTTGTGGTGTCACCGATTTCTAAGGAGGGTCTCTCTCAGCATGTGCAGGCATTTTGCATCAATAGGCAGCACCTGGACAATACACTGCTGTTAGGGAAAGCTACAGAGATAAAGGGAAAACTTCTTGGACAACCTTTTTTTGAATGATCCACAGCTTTTCCAGAGAGGAAAGGAAGATTCCGCATTGGTAAGAGACGATATATTCTGCTACAGTCAGTCTGATGGGTCAGTAATTCCTGTTCCTCTCAAGTACAACTGAAACTGTAAATGCTCTCAGAAAGCAGGAAATCAATACTCATACACAAACAGTAGCAGAAGAGTAATTATGCCAGCACAGATTTGCCAAAGCTTTAATCCTTTGCAGTTATGAGCTCTGATAACAAAACAGCTTGGCTTGAAATCTGCTGGTCTACTGGTGACCTCTGCTCCAAGCAGCCTACTTGTCTGTATTCTGATGGGTCCCTCTTTGCAGGACTTCCCATGCATTAAGACCAGTGCTTATCTGCATTAAAGGATGCCTCAATCAAATTTAAGTGACCTCATGACACTTTTTCCAAGATACATACAACCTTAACGTGCTGCCCTGAACATTCCCTTTCCTACCATACAACTGAAAATAATGAAATACACTAATTCTCCTTTGATTCTGTAATTTAAAAAGTATATAAAAATAGTAAGTGCAATTACATAAATCTCTCATAACTTTGCTGAGTTAATTTCATGTTCCTACCTTCTCTTGTCTACATATAGTGCAGGTTGGCAATCAGCAAGGAATTTCAGGACCTAAGACATAGCAAGTCACAAAGTTTGTCTATCCTACTGTTTTAAACAATCATCAACTGGAGATATGACTCTTTAGTTTGCTCAAATGTTTTATTCTAATAAACTGAATTAGAACTCCTCTGGTTCATGAGTGGTGTTCTGTAAAACCTCTCTATACTGCTTTCTCACAATAAAATGAGGATATTGACATACATACACTTACGGAGGGCTTTAAAAAAAAGACCACAAAAACCCCACAAACCATCAGAAACTAATATTTTACAACACTCAAATGCTTTTTAATACCAATTTCTACAAAAGGGACAAAGGAACAGAGATCTACTTTGCTTGTCACTGTAAGAGCCTTAAAAGAAAAGCCAGCAAGAGGAACCAGAATAATTTATACTGTAGGAAATGCACACTACCAAAAATTATCACCAACATACATACTGATGGTTTATTGCTGTTAACCAGAAAATTCAACATATTAAACTAAACTGTCAGTAATTCTCAGTCATAAGAACAGGGCTGTTGCACTTTTCCTTTTTAAGACGACAGTATATCACAGCTCCCCTTCTGTAAACAGATGTCTTGCCCTTAGTAATACCTCCATCCCATGATTCCACTCATTGAAAATCCAGGAGATACATGTATTGAGAAATAACTGCTCCATACTTCACTGATTTTACAAATTTCTTTAACCCTTTTTCATCAAAAAAAAATTCCTTTCTGATGTGCTCTCAACAGGTAGCCAAAATAGTGTAGCAATAGCAACTCCAGCCAACTTTCTAGCTGCATAGTAAGCCTCAGATGCAGGATACTGAAGATGATGACAAAACAGCTATTTCATACTTACTCATATTGGTACTCAGAGTGACAAGAACTTGACAGCATGTCACCTTAGTAGGCTGCATCAGTATTTATTTTTCTCCCTAATATGAGGGTTGTGGATAAAGCATAAGCATTCTGCTTAGTAGAAATATATAAACTATCACTACTTTTTGGGTAAACTGACTTAAAAGAATAGCAGCTGGTTTTGTTATTGGGATATGCCTCATGCCTGAGACCTTGGAATTTACAGTCACTGACAGGCATTTAAAACTATACTTCAGAGTCCACTGCTCCCTTTTCTTTGTACTATTCAGTTATACCAAAATAAAGGATTGGCTGCAATTTTCTTGTTTGGGATTCTCCTGATGGAGATCATCCTCCATGGAACTCAAAGCTAATTTTTACAGTAGGGATGGGAGCATTTTGGGGACCAGAAGGAGAGAAGCCAAGGTTCAGTGCACAGCTAATAACTAGTTAAGATGCACAGGGACTGCAGCCAGCAAATTTAGACTGCAGCATGGTTGACCTAATCTGCATCATGGCTTGGGAGAAGATCACAGACTGCTGAAAGTTTCCCCAGCAGGCTCATTTCAACTTCACATTGCATATACCTGATAAAGCACAGAATAAGGCATATTGAATTGAAGTAACACACTTATGCTTGCTATACTTTTATCTTGATGCAGGACATAGTTTACCGTAAGATCTTAAAATATTAAGTGCAGATTTTCTGTTTCACTTGATGCAAGATCCAGTGGCAAGAAATCACTTGGGCATACAAATCTATGTAGGGGAAGACCTTGCTCTGGAAAGTGGCACAGCAGAACGAATGCCATAAAGATATGGCACAACTTGACAGCAGAGCAAAAACTTTGGTCTGCAGTGATAAAGGGGTCTCACTTTCATTTAGCAAAAGGATATTCAAATAGCAACAAGTACATGAGCGAGTTAACTGAAATAGAAGAAAAAAAGGACAAAAGCTCAATATATTGTCTACACTGCTTTAGCCAATTCCCACATTTCAGAAACAATCAGAATTTAAAAATGCCTCCAAGACAGTATATATACACACCATGTTTTATTTCTGTATTCATCTTAGCTCTAAAAAAGAGACTTCAAAGAAAAAATATTTTAAGGTCATATATAGGCATAGCTAGAACCAGTCAACAGAAAGACACCTGTGTTTACAAATCCCCTTACTTCCAGTGAGAAGCCTAAAGAAGAGTTAGGCTGTTATCTGGAACTGTTATTTAACATTCATAATTCCACTGAAGTGAAGCAATTCTGAATATCAGATAAAACAGGAGAAAATTAATCTTTACCGCTGTACTGCTAGGTTATTAAAACAGATACACCTTTATTTGCACTTTTTTGATGGGCTTTTACTTAAAAAGTCACAACCTCCTTTACAACAAATAATTTATACAGCACTTCTAGAAACTAACTTGAAAACACAGCAAAACTATCCAGAAGAGAGGCTATTTAAGAACACTAAACGCTCTTCAGCTTCCAAAAAATTTATCCTTTCTATCAGTGGATTAATAGGCAATCCATGTACGCCTTAGGCAGCCTAGCTCTATTTCCAACGTCTTACCACTATTACTTACTCATTAGTTTTGTTTCCTCAAAAGGAACAAGCCAGTAAGAAACTTTTTGTGTAAATAAACAGAACACAGTTACATTCTGCTACATTATAGTACTGGAGATCTATCTTCTATTAGTATCTTGCAGTTTTTTTAAAAAAAGACTCCTGTATTTTAGATAAAAGTATTATAAGAGTTAAAAGTAATCAGAAGCCAAGTTTTGTTTATGAAAAAGTTCCTGTAATTGCAGTAAGATCTGCACTTACACTGTCTCCCTTTATCCAACCCTTCTAGTAACAGCATTTACTTCAAATCCCTGTTATTAAGCATTTCCAGTAGATTGGGTTGTTACAAAATGCAAGTTACTATAAAGTGACTGTAAAACTGAGCTGTCTGTTCTCTGAGGGCAGCCATCTGGGCTTGTTTATGTTTTCAACTTTGTGGAACAGGGAGTTGCTCTGTTAGAGATGGGACACCCTCGGGAAGGAAGTATCCCACAGAGCACTGTCTGCCTCTAGCTATGCATACAGATTCTGTTTCATTTCAGTCACAATTTCAAAAGACTATTCAACAACTACAAGTAAAGCATTTGGAAAAAATAGTAAGCCGAAACTCAGACTCTTACAGAAACATCTACCAAGAGACTGTGGTGGGCATAAGAGGGGAAGTTACTCCTGATATACAACTAAGGAACAGGCTTACTTCTGCATAAAGTAACAAGGACAATGACAGCCTGTTTTCGGAAGTTGAGTGCATTTAAAAGATTGTTATTCAATTAAGGCTCAGGCACAGTGTATTTTCTGAACCGTCACACTGAATTCAGACAACCATTATTCAAAGTGAGTACGGATGGCAGTATCTGACTCCCAGGAAACTAGGAAAACTCTCTAACAGCTTTTAGCCAGCTTCCTTAAAGAGGACAGTTGTATAATTTGGAGGGTTTGGTTGTTAAAAATACTTCAGCAGTTTCCATTGTAATTTTATACAAGTAAGAACCTTCGTCATGATTTGTGTTTCAAAATAAAAGTCTTACATTTTGGCTAGCTTTGATAAAAGTGCCTAAGATTTACTGTAAGTCAAACAAGACAAAACTAAGTTAAATCCTGTTCCTTCTCATTTCAAAATAGTAAAGATACAGCATAAAAAAAATACCTTCTACAGTAAAATCCAGCAATACATATTCATAAGCAGAATCCGTCTTTGTTTCAACTTGTGGTCTCTTCAGTGTAGAAAAGATTTTTCCAGGGCTGCTATCATCTGGGTCTTCCAGCTTTCTCAGTCCGCACCCCATGGCAAGATCTGCAAATGATTAAGTCGCAGGAAAAGGTGGGGGGAGCAGCAAGATCTGTCGCTCTTACTACAGGAAAAAAAAAGGAACCAAATAATTCCCCTTGATTTTTTCTATTATCTGTAAATCCAAACAGAGAAAAAGTCCAGTTCCCAAACCAAAAAGCAAAGGTACTTTCCATTCATTTTTAATATAGAAGCAGTAAGCTCGTGATGATTTCAAGCTACAAACTTGGTTAAGAGTAGGCTTGATTTTGCAGCAACATTAGAGCTGCTCCAAACTAGCAGAGATTTTCCATGCCACGTCAATTTACAGCCAGCCCCTATCAGTGCTCTCTTGCAGAGGACACCAATAGTGCTTTGTTTGTCCTTCTAGACTGACCGGGTGAGGGGGGGCAAGGGGGGAAGAAGAACTGAAAAAGAAAGTTAGCAAGAAACTTGTCTGTCATTACTTACCTCCAGAAGTTCCCAACGGCAGTAGAAAGTCAGAGAGAAAAAAAGCAAGTTAGTCAGAATGAAAGAATGAGAAAAGAGCCTCAACATGGTTGGAGACAAAAAATCACTTCCAGAAAGGAAGTCAGCTTCAAGAGGAAATTGCTTCTGGCATCTCAAAGGGTAGAAAGGCAAATGAAAAGCTGTTTGGTCCTTATTTTAGATTTCAGAGTTGGCTCCTATTTCCTTTCTACAGGGACGTTATTGCAGAGGAAAAAACCACCAACACGAACACAGTGTAATAGCATAAAAATATGTAGTAATTTCCCATCCAGAAAAATCAATAAGAATCTTCATCATGAAAATTAACTTATGTAACTGGTTTTGGAAAAAAACCAAAAAAATTACACTGAAATATTCCTCATTTCAAATGGGAAAGACTTTTTCAACACTATATAAGAATAAAGTTACAAAACTTCATTTTCCATTACTCCTGGATATTGAACAAACAAAATATTTTTCTCCTCTATTAAACTGACCTAAGTTGGTACAGCCACAGACTTTCAACACTGCTTTCTATGTAAACTTTTCTTTAGGTCCTAATAATTCAGTATAATTTTAAGAGCTCTCAATACTCTTCTATTAACTATTGCAAGTCACTTGTAACTGTATTATACCTGATGCAGGCCACAATAATGTATGGCAAAAAAAAAAGGAACACAGTTATTTTCTAAAGCTCTGCTACTCCCAGGACAAACTGTTAGAAATTTGCCTTTTTCTTTTGAGACTACATCTAAAGAAATTAAAGAGTCATCCAGAGAAAACCAAAGATTCATAACACCATTTTAGATTATATGACCTGCACATTTAAATTCAAAAGGCTTTTCTGCTTTTTTCTCACTGAAATAAATATACCTTATTAAAAATGCTAATATTTTCTCTAATAAATAGCACCAAGTTAGGCATTAACTATTTGTGGGTTTCTGTTCTACTGCAAGCAAACTGATCAAACTTTATTTAAGCAACTTACCAGGAATGATAAGTCTAGAAACTACAACCCTTTGAAATATGTATTATAGCTTGAAGTCACTTAATTCTGGAAAAAAATTTAAAAGTCACTTAGTGCAGAGACTAGAACTGAAGCTGTAATTATAATTGCTGTTATTATTTAAAACAAGCTCCTGAGTGCTAAAACAAAGGAAGTCCTCAAGTGTTGTCTTCTTGATTAAAACCTAGGAAGACGTATCAAATACGCAGAATTCATCTTGCTGCATGTCCTCTTACACAGAAATTGCTCCCAAACACTACTTTTTTTTTCATTAAAGGTTATCCCTGAACTGTTGCCATATCAGCCATACATATAAACTGCCCACTCAACCCTGAGAATCCTGCTGCTTCATTCTACACATCCCTTAAGATTCATTGTAACTGCTTGTATAAAGCCATGGCATGACTAAGATAGCTGCAACTTAACCAGCTTTTTGCAGCACTACTCCAGTTGCCAGCAGGCTGCTTTTTTATCTTTAACTTAAAATAGCTACATTTTTAGTGAGGCCATTTTGAACTCTTCATGACAAGGCTTACACAATATTACAACCCTCTCACCAAGACAGGACTTTCCATAATATAAACAAACTCCTACAACATCATGAAGAGTCACAGTTACAGACAGAAGCAACGGTCCATATTTTGTGCAATCCTAGATTAGTATAAGTAGTTATAAGATTCCAAGTTGGAAGTCAGTCAACAGTTGTCATTGCAGACTTGACTCAAGCTGCTAACCTCAGCCAATGAAACCAAAGGTCCCACAGACCAAAATAGAGAAAACAAAACAAAACAAAACCAGCAAGAACAAGCAGCATACCCCACAGGAGTTCAAAACTGCATCACAACACTTGAATGACTCAGGAGAGACACAGCATCACAAGATTCTTAAGATTCAAGAGCTGCAATTTCCTGTTGCAAAGTGGATACAAACTACAAAACAATCTTCAGTGACCCAAAATGCAAAGGCTCTGGGAACTGGCATCAGAGAAGAGCAAATCCCTAAAACTACACTGTGATTCACTGGCATGTTGTATTTACAGCACCCCCTCTGAAAGGGCATGTGACTCCTTCACTGAAACTTGGTAAAATTTTTAGACTTTAAAGTAGGCAAAGACAGCCAGACAAAGGACCAATGAGCCCAAAGGAACTTTGCCTCCACAGAAGGCTTTCAGGATCCCCCAACAGTTTTTATTCCGACTAAACAGAAAAATGATACAAAGACAGCAAGAGTAGCACACCAACAGGAACGTGTGTCCCGTGCTGAACTACTGACTGCCTGTTGGCAACACAGGGTGAGAAGCAGCAGCAGCTCTGCACAGCAGCTTTGACCAGACTGTGAGACAAACAAGCCTTGCTGTCTACCCACACCTCAGGGTTGCTCCTCCTCTTGCTCATGATCTGCTTTGTTCCCTCTTGTCTGAGGGAGGTTTGAAAACTTTTGTGTGGGAGGCATTTCTGTTTCCCTTGTTACATTACCAGGCTTACTGAACCAAAGGACACCATCCCATGCTTGAAACTGCAGTTTGGAAATAGATGTCCCCCTGGTTCCTGACTCCGTGCTAAGCTGCCATCAACATGACTGACAGCCACGACAGGCTCTCTGTCTATGGCCTTGGTGCCAAACACAAGTGGTACTGGCACCTCTTTTTGATGAAATCTCCCTTGCTGGAATTGTAAAGACAACACTTCTTGGGGTTTGGAATATCTGTGACAAACCCATCTGAACACAAAGCCTATTTAAAAGAACACCTTCCCTTCTCCAAAACCCAATATGATCTGCATAAGCAATTTAATAATGCAGTTTAAAGATTTTCTCCCCCATTACCTTAGGGGATCAAGAATGGGAGATAGTACCTCATCGTTTCCTCCTGGCTAACATCATGAAGTGCACTTAGGGGATCAAGAATGGGAGATAGTACCTCATCATCCAAGTTTCCTCCTGGCTAACATCATGAAGTGCATGGAAAATTACGAAAATAAGGAAAGTACACCAAAGATGTTCCTTGTCTGTATGTACAATAGCTAAACCAAAACTCAAGGAAGATCCTAAATTACTGAATCTACAGTTCAGTCACTATACCAGCATCCGCACCAAATGTTATCTTTATTAACGAGAACCCTGTCTCTTTCTGATTAAGATGATACTGGCTAGTGAGTTAAAAGCAACAGGAATCATATTGCTTTAATACTACATTAACTTCAAAAATAATCAAAAGCAGCAGTGTTATAACTTTAAATTTGAAAACATAAATCATGGACTTTGTGAAAGGGCTATAGAATTAAAGGTCCATCACAACCAGGACACAACTCCTGCTCAATCTCATGATTTAGAACCGGATAAAGATTCCAAGAGGAGAACATGTCCCATCTTCCAGCCTGTTAGGCCACCAGTGGAAAAAAACCATTAGTCTGGGCAGCTTCTATCAGTGAACTTATTCCAGGTAAGCTCATCAGTGAAAAATTTTGAGTGAATAACCTGCTCACAAACATACCACCAGTAAAGATCCACTCTTATTCTCAAGGTTGATGTAGTGAGCAGCAGAAATGCAAATACCTTAAACTTCTACCAATTACCCAAAGAATATATTATCATTATTAATAATGATTTCACTAGGACCAAAATAACGACTCACTGCAAAATAGAAGGGATAACTTCCTCTGACAAAGTCAAAATGCAAAATATTTGGACCAAGCACATTTCCTACCCAGGTTGGAATGTTTGCATGCTTATAAAGGATATATTGAAAAAAAAGTTAAAAAACCCCCCCAGCAGTATTATTGGCTATAGATCAGTCATCACTCACACAATGTTTTTAAACAGAGGACACAGACATTAATAAGAAACAAGGCAGCAGATTACAAAGATGCTAAATTGATCAGATTTCTTCAGAACCTGAGGGTATTTAAACAGCTACAGGACTCAAAAATAAGACATTTAAAATCCCTAAGTATTAATAACCTCAAAAAGCAACATTTTTGAACTTCAGTTCCTCTTTGAACTTTTTATCAGGCTTACTTCCTTTGTTTTATGACTCAAAGCAAATGTAAAGTTTTTGTTTGAGAGAGGATAATGACAGAAAAAGCAAAAAAGCTTCCATCAGAAGAATTTGGCAAGTCAGTTGTCAAATATTTTTTTTCCACAACCCCATTCCCAAGAGCCATTACTTTAACTAAAACACTGACATTTCTTTCTTTTTTCTCTAGAATGATTTGGTTTAAAGATACTAACAAAGCAGCAGGGTTCAATTCTGAAGGCTTTGGGTTTGGAAATTTATGGTTTTTTCTTCAGCCCAATTTTTTTTTCCTTTGAAGGAAGAGTTTCATGAATGTGACAGGAACAGTCTTATTAAACGTGGTAACTAGAACAGAAAAGCCAGCTTTTCTGCTGTAAGTTTTAACTTAATGTTCTAAAAATAATGAACAGAGATGACAACAATAGTTTGCTTTTGCAGTCATTAAAACATAGTTTAATGATAAAAATTTAATTCCATTTTTTCATGTTCTTCTAAACCCATATTTAAACTCTGATACTACAATAAACAAAAGTTACAATCCAAACAGTAAACACAGACCAGTTGGAATTAAACTTATAGCTACCAACTCAGAACTTTACTAGAAATCCAAAGCTAAAGAAGCTTGTTTATGATTGCTGTATTACGAGCAGTTTCAATAGGAAAAACTTTTAATTTCTAAAATTGTTAACAGTTCTCTAAAATGAGATCTGCAAATTTATTAAACTTTTCTCTCTGTGCATCCACAGTGTCTCACTTATCAAGGCAGTAGTAAGTGTATTATCTGCATCTCCAATACAGTATCAAACACTACAGCCATATGTTAGTCACCAATTAAACCCACATATTCTAGAATGAAACTGGATGGTCTAGATCTGGATTTTCTATATAACAGCTATGTAAGGATTAGTGTGCAGGAATG
>NW_008235977.1:1513368-1537504 GCF_000691975.1 Corvus brachyrhynchos | reverse complement strand
ACATGGCCCTGTATTCTGGATCCTTAAAATAAGGATTTAAGCTGAATATTTTTTATTTCAATAGGAAACTTCGGAAGATGTTATATATAGAAGGTGAATCGAACCTACTGTTGTACTTCAACATTACAAAGCCACAAACCTATTTAAAAAAAAAAAAAAAAAAGCTATTTTGCAGCCATACAACTTTTCACATTTTGTAACTATGTTAAACAGAGAAAACCATTTCAAGAGAGCCATGTGTTCTGCTAGTTTCTGCTCAGTTACTACTGGAATGCAGTTTATTCAATGACTTATTACCTATTTTGGAAAATCAGTTTCAGAATACAAAGAACTGCCAATTTAAAATGAAAATGGTAAGTGGTTTTTCAAGGATAATGAATAGACTTCTGACGCATAAGATCTGAAGTAGCAGGAACCAAAAATGCTAGTGAACTAGAGAATTCTACTTTATTAAAAAAAAATATATATAAAAATATAGGAGAAACAGAACTTCAGTAACTTCAGAACTTTCTGCCTGTTCACAGGATTTTATGCAGTGTTAATCAAATAGAGAATGCTAGAACTAACCTTCTGCAATGGAAATGTAATATTAAGCAGACAGCAGTCACTAGAAATACTGTAACAGTTAGCTCAGTAGAAAACAGAAGATACCAACCAGTTCTCTTAAATTCTAAGGGGCAGAAGCCAGAAAATTAACTTATTTTGCTCATATGTGAATGTGACAGCCAATACATAAGGATGATTTGCTACACACGTGCGAAACCTTACAATTATCAATGGGAACTGCAAAAGGCCAAGGACAACGTGACCCCTTCTCCAATCCCCAAAATCCTCATCTGAAGATCTGCAGCTAACTAAATTACTTCTGTTGACAGCATGGGAATCTCCACATTCTGGAAATCCAAACTAGCAGAATAGTACTGTGCAGTGTAAAGGAACAAGAAGTCATGGATGCTAGAACATCAAAATAGCACAACTGCAGGCACTGAGGAAATGTAGTTCTTCCTCAGCATATATATAATTCATCTACAGGAATTCACAAAGGTCAGTCAGTTACATCTCAACCGTGTCTACAGAGATTCAACTCCGGAAAGGTTGGTTCTGTCACTGCTGTCTGATGTCATGCCATCACTCTCGGCAAGCATTCTGAAGAAAGATGAGCTACAATGTAAATGAAAAGGCCTCAATTTCAACAGTGACTGCCAGTTTCTGGAGGAAAACCAATATTCAGAGCTACTTGGTTTCTTCTCAGTCTCTCACATCAAAACAAAACTTTAAGACCTAAAGATACAATCCTAACTAAAACTACCTCCAGACTGGCATTACACACCCCACAGTGGAACACTGCAGGGATAGTGAAGTGCCTGACACTGAATATCCTCACAAAATCAAGTTCACATGCAAGTAAAAAGAAAGTGAGGGATCTTTGAAGCAAAGGCCATGGGATCAACTCATTATCAACAACATAACATCTGCACCAATTAAGAGAAAATAAACTACATTTTGTGAGTGTCTGGGATAGAGCCACAATCTGATGACATGTGACTGCACAGTATTTGTACACTTTCAAGCAATTAGTTCAAGAGACTTCCCTCTAAGCACTCTTCTTTTAAGTTAGTACTCACTGCAAAATTTATTTCTTGAATCTCTGATACATTATTAAAAACAGGCAAGTCACATTTGGTAAACAAAGTGCAGGTTCAAAAAATAAAGGCTTGGGACTAAATCTCGAGAACCCTGGGTAAAATGTGCGTTTCATGACACACAAAATAAGGTTCTACCAGAGCACAATCTTTCTTTGGTATCTTCTGAGACAAAACTTCATTAAAAAATATTTACTATGTAAAAATTCTTCCATGGAAATGAATTATGGCTTTGATGAGCCAAGATTTTTGTGATACATTTGTATTGATGAGTTCTAAAATGTGAAAATTAAACAGAACTGGACAGATGTGTTTAGTGGTAGAGACTTACTCAGAACCATGAGAACTTAAAACAGATGAGAACTTCCCCCTTCAAAAAACAGGCTGAGCTCTACATGTATCAAAAAAATAGTATTTTTTTGATACTTAGTGGTAAGACAATCCACCACAGCTGCTACAGCAATAATTTGTTAAAAAGAGAAACTGTTAAAATTATATTGGTGCAGATTTTTCTACCTAGCAGAAGGTGCAAAGTCCCTTGAGGAAACTTGCAACCAAGACCTAGTACATGGCATCTCCTTTCATAACAATTTCAAAAGAGCATAAAACCAGAACCAGACTCCAACTCTATTCCTGGACAACACCATAAAGCACCATTGAACACTGGAATAATCTTTAAAGAGATTTACATATAATACATGGATTATTCACTGACTACAGTGTCCATTTGGCAAGATCTAAATGATTAAAAGGAAAAAAGAACCAACAAAACAGATCCACACAAAAAGAAAACCCCCAAATTACTACAAAACAGAATTGAACAGTTCAAGGATATTATACATGCATAAAATAAAGACTTCATTACTGCAGAAGCAATAAGCCATAGCTTGTACTCCTGTAACTACAGACACTGTATTTTTTAAACTTGGGAAGTAAGAGGAGAAACAAAAACAAAATCCAACCAACCAAAAAAAAAAACCTCACCATCAACAAAAAAGAAAATTAACATCCTGAAATTGAGGAAAAAAAATAGTATTTCATCTCAATCTGTGATCCTGCCAGGGAGTTCCTTATTTTCATACAGGCAACAGAAAATGCCAGAGAAGCAAAGAGAAGTTTTCAATGGTTTTTCTAATAGAAGTAGTCAATTTCTGCCTTTTTCTATAGCTAAAAACATACTATAAAACCAAATGTATATGCAAGAAAAACATTAGGTTGAGAACCAATAATTATTAAACTAGGGTTCCAAACTTTATTTTAAAAAGTTATTACTGCAAACACTAAAATGACACACAAGTAAAATACCTTCTAAAAGGAGAAAATACTGATAGCAAAAAAAAATTAAACTAGACATTGTTTTGGAATGGAAATGAAATTCACATAGACTTAAATAACCAGATTTTATCCACAGCACAGAAATGCTGTCAGTATGTGGCAAAATGGCTTCAACTTTGTAATTAACGTATCTTCAAAGTTTATGCAACCCAGAAATTAAAGGTGACATTATCCCTTTAGCAGAAGTACGCTGGCTTTCAATCTGGGTTAGTAACTGGAATACATACAGTAGGCTGTGTTTCAGAAATCACCCTTTTGTCCTGTAACGGGGTATCTACTAAGAAAGGAAGTGCAGGGATAAAATTATTGTTTCACATGTTTTTACCTGACAAAAGTACAAAATTTCATGTTATTACTTGACAAAAAGTAGTGGTATTTTAACTGGGAAACCTGCAGGGAAATGTCAGAAGTCAGGAAGAACATACCCTCGCTGTGATAGGTATGTTAGCAAAGCACACAGCTAAAAAACCCAGTGTTTTACAGTATCTGTAGAAGGTAGTGTAAAATTTTATCTTCCATTCTGTAATCTTTTCTAGGATGAAACTGATGACTTCATGAATACTGAGGTTTCAGACTCACAGACGAATGATGCAGAACACTTCTCACAGAATGCAACCTCAATTCCTAAAAGAGAGGGAAAAATGCAGTGTTGTTTCTTCCATTCCAAAGTGTCCCATTTACTGCATTAGTAATGTTTCAATGAATAGTTACAGTCCACTTTATTGCATCAGCTGGACAGACTTGGTTCAAAAAGGAAAAACAGATTTTCATTATGCACCTAGGTGAAGCCCCCAGTGGAAGGAAATACCTTCCTTTATTTACAAGCATGGAATCTTAGAATGTGTTCAGAATTCTTTTACTAACAAAATAACCCAGTTTTGTTCATTGATCATACAGTCTTACTAAAGTATGTCAAGTTATTAAAGCAATTGTATCCTCTTTATAATTGGATGGGG
This sequence comes from Corvus brachyrhynchos, assembly GCF_000691975.1. Taxonomy (NCBI): domain Eukaryota; kingdom Metazoa; phylum Chordata; class Aves; order Passeriformes; family Corvidae; genus Corvus; species Corvus brachyrhynchos. The sequence goes on along the minus strand of NW_008235977.1, from coordinate 1,533,570 downwards.
AAAATTTGTTTTTAGAAAGTGTACAGTGGAAAACTATTTAAGCAACTCTATTTTTTTCTTCAGCATTCTCTGTAATGTAGAGTAGAGCAATGCTTTACTATGGGTACTTACAATAATGTTTACATTAAGTTTTTGGTAGCTACCTGAGCTAAAGAACTGAAAGCTGTTTTATTTGTAAACTGAGAAATAGGCAATGGACTGTGCTTACATAATTTGTCAGTAGATGCCACTAGCTGCTGACAAAAGGATGGCAAGCTACAGAAAACACAGCTACCACTTTAGGTATTGGCACAAACAGATTTTAGGATACTTGTACAATTCTGTTTCTTCTTCCAAAGATCAAATTCTCTTATAGTTCCCCTATCTCAGCTGCTCTATATCCCAAATGCACGATGTCCATCTCATTTCCTCTTTACTTAACTATTGTCATACGACTCAAACTGTCCTTTTTTTTCTCCTAACCTTACTTCTTATCCCAGGCCTTTTCAGCACTAACTATTTTTGTTTTGTTAAACTTAACTTTTTCCCTCCCTTCTAGATCTGAGAGTTTCCTCATACAATCAGCTCCAGTTCATACACCTCTATCAGGATATCCAACCCACTATAATCTCAAGATGTAAGTCTCTTTCCATCATCTACTAACTCCCCATCACATTGTGCATTGCTTTTCAAAACTTGAAGGTTCCATGCTCTTTAGTTTTCATGATGTCAACTTGACAGGATTTCAACCCCAACATATTTTCCTTTTTCTTTAGTTTAACTCCTATTAGCATAGGTCAGACACAAACACATTGTCTACTAAGAAAGTTATGCTCAGTTTTACACTGGTAGGCTTCTAACACTTGTTTAAAAAGCCACACCGGGGGATAAATCATACAGGTTAAGATAAAGCAGACAAGAAGTCGCATCTTAACATACAACATATGCTACAAATCAGTGAGCTGTTTAAAGGCAATCAAGCAAGAAATTGACTCTAATTTTAAGATGTGCAAAACATGCATTTTCCCCTAGCTTCCTTTCATCAAAGTCCTAATTTTTTTTAAAAGTGTAAGCAACTAAATGAGGCAGCATTTTCACAGTAAATACATGCTTGAGCGCCTGCCAGAGTATAGCCCTATAAACACCAGCTACTGTAAATTGCACAAAATAGGGAGAAAAAAGGAAGAAGCTGTCAATAAAGGAATTAAAACAGTTTTCAGAAACAAAAATTATACATTGGAAGTACTGAAAATTTCATCCTTGTTGAAGGAAAACAATCCAAACCCATATAAATTTCAGGCAGTTAAACTAAAAAGAAAATGGTGATGGAATTTACATATACATTATCATTCAAGGAATGAATGACACTGATTATATAGAGTTCATTTTATGCAGAGAATTATTAGCAAGTGTCAAACTGCAGGAAGCAGCTAACTAATGCTGCAGGCTGTGCTAGATCTGAGCATGTTTTATTATTCACCAATTCCTAAATAGCAAACATTGCAATGAAACAACTGACCCCAAATTCCACAACTGGCAGCTGCTAGCTGGTATGTTGATGATGGATCTCAGCCACACAGGAAGGACTGGACAAAAAAAAAATGAATCAGTATAGATAGACTGGAGTGGCACAAATGCTTTAATAGTGAATGCTCCATAGGATCATCAAGAAAAGCAAGAACAGAGTTCAGAGAAAACAAAAGAAAAAAACCTACTGAACTGAAGTAAGAGCAAACTAACAGAAAAGGAGAAGTTTGTAAGGAGAACACAGAATGAAACAGCATGAGAAAAAGCATGCACCACCTGCACCTTCCCATGTTAATATCAAATGAGCAAGTATGGTTTCAGTGGAGTTTAAAATAGCCATTTTAGAGGCAACAGGCCTAGCTGCAGCTGGTGACAAGTCTCTTGGCAATCATACAACTAATAAGTTTAGCTTCAAATTTCTTCGACTAACATATCTTTAAACAAAAGGCTTAGTCTCTTTCAATTTCACTTACCTATACAGGAAACATGCTGTAATATTTTTTATTGTTTCAAACGGAATATCAGGCAATAATATGCAGTACTAGTATAAAATAACTAAACTTTTCCCCAAATGATTACACCAGAACTCTTATGAAAGACAATTTACATAAATCTAATTGCATGTCTATCTACACAAACATTTATAAGCACACATTTATGTGTGTTATACACACAAAACACAAATCTTCCCTTATTACTCTTAACTTCAGAGAAAACCAGTGTGCTACATTCAGTTAAATTTACAAAACACTCACAACCCCAAGACCATCATGCACCATTATGATCTGAATGCAAATATCCATGAACTATACCACAAATGATACTTTACTATCTGGTACTGTTGATACCAGCCAAAAATACTGTTTGACACAGACTGTGGGAAAAGCAGTAACTGTGACAGACTAGAACCATGCCTATCCCTCAAAGGAGGCACTGCAGCTCAAAAAGGTAGATAAGGAAAAAAAAAAGCTAAAAGCATGAAACAAAACAAACCCTACTCACCCACTCCCCTCCATGTGCCAGAACATCTTACACTTTGCTCACTCTGTAGACTGCAACTGTGTGCTCAGTTCCTCATGCCTCAGGGGTCTCCCTCATATACACACAAAATATACAACCATTTACCAGGCCAATGCCTCAGAACTCAAAGATAACTGCTCAGCAAACCCAAAACTTAACTCACAGATATTTCTCTTGGGCCTGAAAGCAAAGATCACAAATTTCAATCCTCCAAGTTTCCACTGTTACTATAGACCACGTAACTTTTACTACCAGACACTATTTCACATATACCCTCTGGAAGCATCCAAACATTCATCTCCATATTAGACTATGATATAGGATCTGAAACATCCAGTAGAGAAGAGAAATCCTCTCCCTTCCTAAAAACAAAGTTATGTTAACCCTATCCATTTGTATAGATGTGAATATATGAAGTCACTTCCACATGCTCACCAACAGAACATTCTATTAACTGCCAAAAAAATTCAGCCTAAAGTAAATAATATTCAATATCATTAGCAAACACATGATCACGGGGAGGGTATTAGTATTTTTGATTCAAACCCGATCTTAAATACCAAATTAGGACCCCAAATTATTTACAGTTCCAAGTTGGAGAATGTTGTCCTCTAATTTTCATTTAGCACTATTAAAAACTTTGTACTAAAAATAGCATTTTATTGATGTAACTCAATGGTTACTACTGGGTATACTGATGGTAGAACAGAGAGAATGATCTGGTGTGAGCTGCATTTGAAAGCTGTAAGAAGTCTACAACTGCCAAAATATCTGGATACTGGCTGTAGCATCCTAATCTCACCACCTGACTTACAGCTCCTAGCACAAAGCACAGGAATTGCACTGGGAATGCAGAATGCAGGAGAAGCAATTAGCAGATTACCTTCAAGGTACAGTCATTACTTCAGGCACCTGCTTCTCTTACACAGCCACTACTTGGCAGTTTTCAAGCAGAGATATATTTGTTGAGGTATTTTAAGAAGACTACAGCCACCAGGCAGCCGTCTTCTGCAGCTGGGGAGCAGGTGGTAATGACACAGCCACTTGCCTAACACATAGCACTGTGCTGACATCATTTGACTTTTTCAATCATTGTTGAGAGCTCAGCCACACTGACAGACAATATAAGCTGATCATATTCATTATCTGGGAAACATATTCAAACTCCAAGTGGGTATGTGAAAATGTAACATGAAAATTTAAAAGGGAGAGTTATATTTCAGAACTACCAATTAGTAGTAAATGAAGCTAACTAAATAAAACTTAAAGCCCAAAGGCTATTTAGCATCAAGCTGTAACAAATAAAATTATCAGAATTCAGGAAGCCTTTGGACGGGTTTAACTATCTGTGAATCTACTCGAGACCTGAACAAAGCAGGGTTTCAATTCTAGGTAACAAGACTTCTGAGAAAACAGGAAATACAGGGCACTTTAGTCCAAGACAACGCTTAGGTTACAGCCCCCTCTGCTGGCAATATCTGGTACTTATCGTTACACAATAGTCTAGAAAAAATGCTAAGAAAAGTAAAATTAATCAAAAATATGTGGAAAAGAGAGCTTATAACATGGCTTTTATATCCACTCATGTTTTTCACTTGCAGCTGATTAAGCACCTTTCACAGAAGAGGAAGTGCTATAATATCAAGTATAAATACTGACAACTTTAGATTTCTCTCATCAGGGCCAATCAGTTTTGACATTTTTTCATGCATGGTGTGAACAGCCTTATTAATTTAGATAAGTGGACCTTAAACTGGGAACCAAAAGAATCCAACGACTTCCATCAGGTGACATAGAATAATATTTAAATGGCCTTTCTAAATCAGAACTGCACAGAAAAACACCCAGAGGTGACTGACTGGAATGGTTTTGCATTCTCCGTATTTCAAAATCTCAACTCTTCACAACATGAGGCACTTTTTTAAGGCTGAAGTAATGAATATGATATCAAGACCCAGAGAAAAACTAGGATTTGTAACCACCATTTCAAAGATCGGAATGAGGTTCACCATTTTCTCTCAACATGTTTCTTATTTGCAGTTTACTTTGTAGCTGTCTTAAAATAACTAGTCACGTTTTGACTTCTGAGTTTCCCCAAAAAGTTCCAAAATAAGTAACATGTTTGTCCCTCCGTAACAAAACTTCAAGTGAAGAAAAATCTCAGCTTCTCCACAAGGCTTCCCATTTCCTTATTTATCAATTCATTAATAAAAGACCTTTTCATCCATTCCCCTCTTGTCTTACTGTCACTGCTTCGAGAAAGATGACAGCAATATTGCCATGCTTGCTTTAACTATCTCAGTTTGATACTCACAGCTGCAGGCATGGCTATGTGACTCTGGACATAGGGCTGGTGATGAAGTGTTTGAACTCCATGATCAGAATACAGCTGGTACAAAAAAAATACAAAAAATTAGCACAAAAGCTTGTTTCACAATGTTAGTTTTTAAGCTTTTCATTTAAATTTAGATTCCTTAAAGCTTCAAACTGTGGGCTATGTTTATCTGAACTACTGACTTTTTAAAAACCACAATTTCAATATTTAAATCTATGTTTTCCCCACTGATCAGTGAAGTCTAGTAAACTTAGTTTATCTTCACCAGTGTCACAAATCACTTTCCTCAAAGTAGCAGCTAGAGAAGTAGCAGCTTCTCAATTACAAATTCATTTCACTCAGCTCTAATTGGGAACAGTGTTTAAATGTGTAGATTAACACATTGAAATGTAATTCTCAGCACTATCACACTAGTAAAATATTTACATACAAGTAATACAGACTGTTCTTGGAATTTTACATCATTTTTCCAAAATCTGACACACTGCTTCCTTTAACATGAACAAATTGCCTACCTGTAAACCAAGAGCCCTTTAAATATTCCTTAAATAATTTCATCTATTTTCTTAGTGCTCACAGGTTTCAGATCTCTGTACAAGTTTATATCTGATTCATGAAATACTAAAGGTAAAACAGTACTGTTAATAAGATTATGACTATAAAATAAATATCAAGATTCATGCATTTTCAAAAAGGAAGAAAAAGCCCCTTCAGAATTTTCCACTTGAGATGTCTGAAATACCAGTTTTGGAACTTCTCTTGTAGAAATAAAATACCCATTTACTTTTGTAACAATACTTGATTACTGGTATTAATAATTAGATGTCCTCATTTAACATCTATTTCGGCCTCCCTGTTCATGAGGAATGAATACTTGAGAAGTACCAATTAATACCAAACTGAAATTGTGTTGTGATTAAGTTTTTCTGTAGCCATTTACTGTCATTTTAATATCCAATTATGAAGAGATTGAATGATTAAATATTCATTGTTTAGTTTTTTTGCTTCTATATCAGTAGCATTTCTAATGCTGTGGAGATTTTTAAAGTACAATAAAGCACTCAATTAATTCAGATCATCAGAATATTTAGAAACAAGCTTCTACTCACAGAATTACTTCAGGAAACTACTGTGGTTCAGGGATACTACACCAAACATGCCAAAGAATGAACTCCCATTTTACTTAAACATTACTTGCAAACAAAACTAATTGACAAGTCCTTATATGGCTGTCTGTAATCCATTTGTGACTCTCTAAAATATTTCAGAATCAAAGCATTCTCCTAGACAGGAAGAGAAATTCTAACTTGAGGACACCTGAAATTATTTAACAGCAACATAAGTACTGGAACCTAACTGCTCTAACAGCCAGTACTTAAAATAAAAGATTTTATTTTTCACTTGTAAATAAGCACTTCAATTCTCAGTACAATTTTTCACATTTTTAAAAATACCTCAGGAACTGCAGCTTCCATTAGGAGAGGTGGAGATATACATCCACCTTCCTGGTTAATTCCTATTGGCTGATAAAAGACTTCAGATGGTTGCAGATACAGGAGTGGAGGTGAAGAGGTAGGAGACTGAAATAAAACATTATTCTAATAAATTTTATGATTTAAGCAGGATGAAAAGAAAAGCTTATTTTACAGTCATCTTTGCTACATATAAACAAAATAAAGTTTTAAAAGAAAGTGCCAAAAAATCTTTGGTAACCTAAAGAAATTAAGTGAGAGGGAAGTAGATAGAAAGGTCAGGTAGGAGAAAAAAAAAAGTCCTTTAATTTTATGTAGTTTTCAGATTTATTTACATTTTGGAAAGCTTTGTGAAATACTAAAACTTTTAAAATTCACAGTTAATCTCAAGATCACAGAAACACACTACAGTTAAATTTTCCATTCCAACACTGACAAAACAAGTTTTTCTTGTTTTAAAATAATTTCAGTATCTCCATAATTCAGCACCCTGATTTCAAAGCAGCAGATTGATCTATTAGAGTGGAACAGACTGAATAAGGCTGGCTGCTACTGAAGTAATAAGGCTGCATTGTAACAGTTCAAGCATAAGGAACTTGGCCCTCCTTTCAGGTTCAAACTCTTCAAGTTCCTCAAACATCAGTATTTCCATAATAAGCTGCTCTTTCATGGAATAGATAAACCCTCTCCTCACAATGACTAAGTTAACAATTTCTTCTTCTGGTTTCAAGGGTCTGGGTCTAATTTCACCCTGTGTGTGTCCACATGCTTCTGCTAACAATACTCCTATGAAACATCACAGTTAATACCAGTTAACGGGCAAGTTAATACCCATTTCTTTAATCAGGCAAAATTTAGCAGTTTTTACCTGCTTCTAAGAAATTTATTAGGTAATTTAATACAAATATTTTGCTAAATGGAAGGCAGGGGAAGATGTTTTCTTTAAGTCAGATTTATATTTAATGTTTCAACAGGCACTATTTTATGCCTTTTGTTGTAGCAGTAAACATTGTAAATATATTGCTAAAATACAGCAATTAATACTCATTTCAACCAAGTTGTGAATAGTGGGAAATATCACTCTTACATAAGGCACAGCATACCTTTAAACTAGGTGAAAAATAATGGTAAAATGCTGCAGTAATGAACTGTATTTACCTGTGGAACAGACCACTGCCACTGACTTGAAAGACACTGTGTTGGTGCCTAAAATCAAACAAGAAGATGTCACTAACATAGTGAAGAACAAATGAATAGCCTTAGAACACTATTATTCTCAAACATGTAATTAATTCTCAACTAAAAAGAGGAAATATGATTTTCATTAAGCCCCAGATTATTCAGGAACATGGTTTTGTTTATTTCCACTCAGCCTCCAACTTGGCCATTTCACAAACTTCAAAAATACTTAAGTCAGATTCTCAACAGAGGTGCTCAGAGCACAAGAATCAACAGACCCAAGCTGGAACACTAAAAAATGTTGTAGCATTAAGGGAAAAGTCTTTTACCATGAGAAGGGTCAAGTATAGGAAGACGCTATCCAGAAATGTTGTGTGGAATGTATCATTGGAGCTACTTAAAACCCAACTGGACAAGTACCTAAGGAACCTGATCCAACCAGCCCTACTCTGAGCAGGAGTTTGGCTTAGATGATAAAAGGATGCTACCAAGCCAGATGTCTTGCAACACGAAAGAAAATGTAATTTATTATACTTTCATGCAGCTACATAAGCAAAACAGACTCTTCACTAGAATACAGTTTTCAATGAAGTTGAAATGTTTCACACTGCTACTATGAACAGTCCTTTTATCTCCTAAGAATAAACTGCAAATAGTACTGCATGGCTGGAGGACTAGTGATGGCCTGAAGATCATTTTAAAACAGATACCTGATAATGGTACGTAGGAGACTGATAAACAGGTGGAGCAACCATCACAGGTGAACTGGAAACAGAGCGAGACTTCAAAAGAAAAGAAGTTACAAATCTTAATGCAGCAATTTCATAAACTGTCACTCCTATTACACACAGCTCTGGAGCACTGTAATGCTGAACCACCTCCACTCCCTTCTGTGAATGATTTACCGAGTTTTAACCTACATTTAAGCTCCTTCAAACCCAGTGTTTCTAAGGGCCTATGTTAGATCAAACAAAAATCTCTGGCATATTCACTTAGAGCTTTTCAGAAAGCACTAGGCCATCACTATGTAGAGATAGTAAAGCTTACTCCTGGGCCAAGGCCCAGATTGATTATGAACTATCCCATTCTATAGGTCATACCAAAGCAGAAGTCTCCTGAAGAAGCAAAATAAACTGAAGTGATATTTAAAAAAAACAATTCACAAAATAAACAGTCTAATATAAGGAAGCCATTTAAACATCTAGTATGAGGCATAGCTGAAGAAACTGGAAGCAGGAGGGACTTGAAAACACTGCAGTTATCCTGCTCCACAGAAAAGCATATATACACCAAAATAAATTACTTACTGGCCATGGCTGCTGAATAGGAGATACTTCAGATGTATGAAAATAAGCCATTCCATTATGGTAAACATATGGATATCCACTCGAAGTGGTTAAGTACATTGTACCAGCTTCTGGTGACACAGCAGTAGTTGCATACATTGTACCAGCTTGGGGTGTTACAGCAGAACCTGGAATAAATATTTTAAAACTTATTTACAAATAAGTTTTTTTAGATGTGTACATCATAAAAAAAAGAAAATAATTTCTGATCTTTAGAGAAAGAAAACATTCAAAGAAAAGAACATGGAGCGGTGTGGCAATTCCCTCTCAAACACAATCATGAAAGCAGACGGCCACAGGATGCCTCCAGAGCTAGATAGGAAGGGCTGTAGAAGATGACATCCATATAAATTACTGAACAGGACACATAATATGGGGAGACTTCTCTAGAGGAAAAAGAAGGGAAAATTAATTCTGTAACTCAACCTGAATTCACAAAATAGTGATATTGTTTACATTGTGTTCTTCCTGATTTTTTCTGTGCTAAGTTAGGTTTAGTTTTTCATCTTGCCTTGAAAGGTAAGAGCCACCATTAAGTTCCATTTTATGAACAGACAGAACACTGCAGAGATCACCAGAATACTCAGTGGAAGACCAAGAAGAGTCCCACAGGAATTCAAGAGCTTTTATTGATAGTAAGAATTTGACTAATTCCTAGAAAAGCCTTAAGACACTTGGATACAATACAGCTGAAATACTATCCATAGACAGGCTAAGATGTTTGTTAGGAGAATGTTAAGCACACCTCAGAAAAACTAAAGGCTGTTGTAGCTCCAGTAAGCAATCTAGAATAGCACTTACTGGTATCTCAAACGAGGTGATCAACACAACCCCACAGCCAACAATCCTGTCCACTTTACTAACTACCAAGTACATTGCACAAACTTTCCACCAGTGTTGAATAAGTCTCTGGGAAAGAAAAATGAAATCTTCTCCATCAAACACAGAAAACTCACTGGGATGACAAAATACATTTTGATGCTGGGGAAAAGCAAACCAGGTGGCCCTTCCAGTATGTTCAAAGCTCTTACCACAAGTGGTCCTATGATGACAGAAGAGCTAAAAATCATTTTGCTTAATATGAAAGACAAGCACTATACATGTAGGCTATAGAGGACAACAGTATATTGTCTAGCTCTTTAATTCTGTTAAATATAATGGAATCACAGTTCTACAGTGATACTGCAAGTCTAGGTGTTCTGGCTTCATGAACCCCTGGTGAGCTGCAGTAGGACAAAGCATCCTGGTGACTGAGGTTAGGCACACTGAACATGAGAGCAGACACACTGAAACCAGGCCCTAGGATGTGTCTGGATGCCAACAGCATCTTATATCACAGATCTATCCTAGGCATGACAGACAACAGGTAGTGGAACAGGTCCACAGATCTCAAAAGAATGCAGCAGCTTTCTTCAAAAAGCTTTTTTAAAGATTTTTGGTTTAACCCTCTGTTGCCTCATGTCTCAACTAAAACACAGAGGTATGCCCCTTTCCTATCAATATACACATTCATCACAAGAGTCAGAGGAAAGAAGCCCCACAAGTCAGGCAAACACAATTGAGAAAGAAGAAGTCAAAGATGGAAAGTGAAACAAAGCACAGAAAGAAGATGGCATGCAATCTCTTGATGATGAATGAGCAAAGATCACACTAAATTTCTAGAGCAAAGAAACTACACAGTTGGAGCAAGTATTTCATTTTCCCCAGACAAATAATGCACTTATACAAGGGAAAAGGGCATAGCTAGGCATAAGTGGGGGAAGGAGGAGGCAAACCTCCTGTCTTCAGGAAGTGTGTCTCAGCAACAGCTTTAGCGTACACATTAGCTACTTCTAACAGACAGCATGACAGAAACTAAAGAAAGCTTCAGAATGAAACCAACATTCTTCTGTATTCTGGCCTCAGAATGAAGATGAGCAAAAGGATGGGTTTTTCCTAACTCTCTCAAAAGGTACCATACAACAAATACTGAAGCAAAGTCCCAAAGTACACTTCACTGCCTGTTGCACTTAAAAAGGAAATCTATTTCACATCTGACACATAGCCCTTACTGAGGGCTAACTCACAGATTGCATCTTAAAAGCTGGTATTTATAGCCTATACTTTCACTTTTAAGATCTTAGAACAAACAGCTCAAGAAGAGAGTGGGGACTGCAACCACCCATTCCTTATGGTTTCTCTCGAAGAAAGAAAGATGCAACAATCCTGATGGATTTTGGTAACAAATAAATCAATGAATAACAATGCAACTAACCAACAGCTCCTGCTTTATCCTGTAGAACCTGTGAGGACACTCTAAATGTTCAGATTTAAGGTTCTGCCAGGCAACTTGAGTTTTCATTCAGTTTGTTCCTAGATAGGTAACTCTCTCCAATACAGTAAAAGAAACAACATATTGAGAGGTTAAAGAACCAAGAGACCATAAACCTATTTATTCCAACATTTCCACTGGCATGCATTTACTTCCACTGCAAACCATTCAGAGCATATTCCGCATGCAGCATTAGTGCGGTGCAAGACCAGGCACATCTTGGTTAAAAAACTTACATCGACAATACACAAACGCAAGTAAAAATACATACGAGCATTAGGACTCCGCACTTGTTTTCTTATTGCTGGGCCAATATTCAATTTCTTATCCTTATAGCTGAGTTTTTTAGCCTAGAATTAAAGAAAGAAGACATTATTATTTTCTACACAAATCTAGGCATCTGAGAAGGGAAAAATCACAAGTAGACAAGGTTCTTTGTAGGTTAGATACACTGCGCATGAGAGCAGTTATGCTGAAACCAGACCCCAGGATATGTGTCTGGAACCTGGCGAAACGCCTCAAGGTCTGTTTTTAATACTAACACATATTTAGAAGACTGCAACATAAAAGGAAATTCTGGAGACATTACTCATAATAGAAGAGTAGGACAAAAAAAAAAAATCAGAGGATTATCAGAGTTTCATATAAAAAGAAATTCAAGAGTTTAAAACAAAAACCCATTAATTTCATACATAAATTGAAGCCTAGAAACTCATCTTAAGATGGAGAAAGACCCAGATGCTACACAAAATTAAGATTAATACAAAATAGTAGAAATATGCTGAGATGAAAATGGTGATAGAGCTGTAGGACATCTAAATTAAAGGACTTAGGGCAGGCAAAGTAAGACATCAGTAAGACTTCACATGAAGCAGCTTTCCACTTCCAAAAGGAACAAAAATCCTAAGCCATATTCAAAATGGTACTCAGTACCACTGGTGTTTAGTTTACAGAAATAAAGCAATTAAAAAAAAAAAAAAAAAAGCCAGGGCAAGAAAGCCAGCTGACTCAAGAAGTTCCTGCTTATATACCTTTTTAGCACCACCAACTTCAAGCAAAGGTTTGGAATTTCCAACATTTTAACCAGCCTTCTAATTGTGAGAAGGCAATTTGCACGTCTCAGGTGCCATCTTCTCAGTTTTTTTTCCCTGCACCTTGATACCCTCACATGAATGACTAAATCCTGACTGACAGCTGTCTCCAATACCTTCCAATCAAAATACAAGAGCACACATTTCACAAAACAAAATGAACTGAAGACCCAACCATATCTCAAGGGAAGCTCTACAAGGAGCATTGAGACAGTAACATAGCTAAGAGAAACAAAAATTACATGACTCAAGCTTCATCATTGAAGACTTCAAGGGAACCTAACTTATTAAAAAGAATTACATCAGGTCTGACAAACATATCAGAATAAAAGACAGCAGTTATCTTCCTAATTTCCATACAAAAATCTTGACAGCAGTGAAATCTGAAAAATTTTCTAGCTCTACATATACTATAGACCACATATAGACTAAGAAAATAAAGACCAATGTTGAAGTCAAGAACAGTACTATGAACTAGAACTTCCATCCTTAGTTCCAGAATATCTCAGTATAAATCTTATCTTAGATCTCTTTAAACCATTTTATTAACTATCAGACCAAGTTCGTCTTCAAATGTAACTTGGTAAACAGAGGACCAGACTACTCAGGCCTAGTATGAAATGAATTATTCCATTTAAGAGACAAACACCATGGAGACTTATCACTTACATCTTGTAAAATCTTCTGTGCCTCTTCTTGGGTTTCAAATGTAACAAAGCCATACCTAAATAAAAATGACAGCAGCTAAGCCTCTAAAGTTTGTATTTACAAACAGCTTATTGTTACTTCATGTACAGTAAAAGTGACATCACAAGGTAAACTAATGAGCAAAAAAAAAGTAAAGAACTATTCTTAGCATATTCCTTATTACATTCAAGTATGTGGCAGTATATCACCATGAATGACCAGCTGTTCTTGTTACTCAGCCTATGTCTTAAATTCTTTCATTGCTATTAATCAAAGATTTTGATCTAAACCTTTCACTTGTTGTGGCGATCAAAGATGAGACACTTGGGATTTTTTTTTTAAAGTTAATATTATACTGTAATTCATTGTACAGCTCCCACCTACTTCAGCAACAACTGTGAATGCTCCACACTTCCACAAGCACAATCCGCTATTTTAAACTGAGTTCTGAAAAAGCAGTGATGCAGAGATAGCCATTATCTATGAATTTTCCTGTAAATCAAACAGGCTTTCTACACAATTCCTGCTTTTCCAAAACCCCTCAATTCTTTCCCAGAGTAATCTTGGTGGCACCACCAGTACAAAGGAAGTATCTGAACGTATACAATACATACATAAGAAAACCCAAAAACCCTCCCTTACCCCTCCCCCCATTAAATCTGACTTCCTAAATTTCGTACCTTTTTGAAAACTTTGAGTATTTCTCTACATGATTTGTTAGGGTCATAGCTCATTTCTCAGGGTCAGATTACAGAAGGTATGAGCCTCTGCCATTCCTACTGGCAGATCAGATTTTGCAATACAAGGTATCATTCTTCGTGAGCATTTGCATGCTAATTTAAATACAGAGGCTCAGTAAATCTCTGACCAGCTGTACTTTCAAATTTGTGGGCTTTCCTTGTATTGGCTTCTCTAAACAAACCTGGAAATATTTGTCTTCAAAGACAACAAAGTATCTTCCTGCTTGGGACCATACCTACACAGACTTTTCATTCTGTGGACTGTCTGGACAATAAACTAATAGACAATCACAAATTCATAAGTTTTTTAAATCACTTGTCAAGGAGAAGCAATGAAGCCTGTGCTTAGATTTCAACACAAATCCTAACAGCATGGAAAATAATTAATTTTCAACATATCTGCTGTGAGGCACATGTTGGCAATCACAACTGCATAATTATTATGGGTTATATGGACACACGCTGCAATTCTCAAGTACTTGGAATTTAGTAAAAGAGCAAGAGGTTGGTGACAGATCTGGGACCAAAGTTCCTGATGTCATGCAAGTGCACACTGTGCTAAGAACTGCAGCTCAGCACGTAACTTGCTGATACATGCTAAGCTCTGACAGCATTAAAATGGTCCTTAATGCTCAGGAGAGAACATTAGAGGTGCACACTCTCATGCACATTTACTTTCGGCTTCAGCCCTCTTTCCCCCCTTCTCTGGCAGTGCACTTCCTCATCTTATTTACATCGCCATCCTTTGGGTTACAGCAATAATTTTACTATGCAATCTTAATCTTTCTCCATATTTGCTCTTCAGCATTTCTCTTACTGGTGACTTCCTGTCTCAGTCCCCCTTTTATGTAATCATGATTTAGTGTCAGATTTGCCCCCTATGCTGCTGTTCCAAAAACCTTCACACAAAAATCTGTTACTGCCATGCATTCCAGCATAATCAGGTGTATCTCAGCTCTTCCTCCACTTTAGGCTCCTTTCCATACCAGCTTTCAGCAATAAATATATTTAATAACTAAATAACCTTGCTAGGATAATCTACTTAAGTAATAAGTCATTAAGAAAACTTGAAAAACTGGAAACTATTTATTTTGTCCTAGTTGCACACAGCTTCATCTTATAACAACATGACTAACAGAGTTTTAGTTATGCAAATTTGAGACATTTATATAGAGATATTAAAGAGCAAAACCAGATTTTTGCATACATGGAATAACTGAAATATCAATGATAAAATATTACAAACTATAAAAATCAATCAAATTTACTATAGTCAGGTTTCTGGTATTTTTGATTTCCACAACACACTTATTCTACTATACCAACCCCTTTGACACTCCAGCTCTGTCATTTATTATCTTCACTTCTGTCACACTGCCATACTGAGCAAAAAACTTCTTCAGGTCATTTTCATTAGTCTAGTACAGTAAATGAAGAAGGGCGGGGGGAAAAGGAAAAAGTTGGTTTGCATAGTTAGTCAATTAATTCAATTAATTAGTTCAATGTTTACCATAAGACTATTAATGGACATACTTTGGATGAAGCTTGCTACAAATTAATTATAACCCTGTATATGAAGACAGAAGAACAAGCAAGTATGAGCCTCAGGGCCCATTTAACTACCGCATTAATTATTCAGCAATAATTCTAGAAAGCCATTAGAACTTCTCATTAGTAGATTTATGTAACAACTGCCCTTTTACAGTCAAGATCACTGAAGCAGGTGTACTAGATCTGAATTCTAGTTTGTTAATTACATGCTAGAGCAGTTTACAGTATGAAAAATCACTGCCATACTTTCAACTGCAACACAGCAGAGGATGTAGGTTTTCATAAAAGATATACACAGGCCACATAAATGAAAAAAAATCCCCCTAAACCACAGTGATTCAGTGGTCAAATCCATTGAATACAACATGATCCCTCTTTCTGAAGTAGTTTTACCATGAGAGTCTGCAAATACATGCAGGCACACTATAGGAACTCCCACTCATAAGTAAGAAAATGTTATTTCAATGGAGAGTGCTCTAAGTGACCTTGGAAGGAACTACCCCCTTCCAAGTATGCAGGGAATAAGTAAGTTTCTAATGCAAAGGCTCACCTAAGCCATGTGAATACCCCTCTGCCTTCTATGAATCTTTTTTTATAACATAAGCATGTATCACATATGGTGTCCTAAACACCACATTTGAGATTTAAGTTTTGTTCTACATAGCCCTCAAATAATGCTACACCTAACACTGGAAGAAGCATGGTTATGTGCATGCATCATTCATCTATACTTCTTAATGTATACCATGAGTACTGTTTTGTTTCTAAGTGAATGACTTTGATTGATTGTATACAATTCAGTGAATCCTGTCCAGTACATCAAAGGTTTATTGCCTCATCCAAGTCTGAAATTGATCAGTGCTCAAAGTATCATCCAAGGACATGAGGGCTTGCTACACAATACTATGAATTCGGAAAGACAAAGGTTTATGTGCAGAGCAGTGCATTGATGGGGAATAAGAAGGAAATACTGTTCTAAGATGCACAATGAAACCTGCAAGTATCTGTACAAACATGGTATTTAGAAACTTATGACAAACACGTTTAGGACTTGCCTTTTCCCGCTTATAAGACAAAAGCACTTGTCAGATTCTTTAAGGAAGGTAAAGGCTTAGCATTAGCATATGTCAATGACACATGGCCTGCACCACTAAAGAAAGAGCTCTCCAGACCAAGATGAAAATGTTCCCAACTAACTTCCCTTGCTGAAATGTTTCTCTGAACTTGAGGGACCAGATGTTTCCTCTTACTAACAGGAATCACTGCCACAGTGATGGACAAAATGGCAAAATCATGAAAGAGTTTTTGTGAAAAAGCGAATAAGTTTTTGTTGACTAAGTAACTCCCTTTTTCACAAAAATAAAGTCAATAGCTTTTCCATCACCCCAGCTGACTTGAATAAGATCTTTGGTGTAAAAAAAAAAAAAACAAACAAACAAACAAAAAAAACCAAACAAACCAAAACAAGAACCCCAATACTTTTTGCCATGAGATTCCTGGTAGAAAGCAATTCAAGACTGACATATAAATGAGAATTAGATCAGAAATTTAAGACTGTATTTGATATAAAGAGTTATACCAAATGGAAGAGCAACTAAAATGGCTATAGAGGTTTCAGCCCTTTTATTTCCTCTCCCCTCTGCAAAAAAATTCCATCTTCTTTATGATTACAAACATGCTTAAACTGCTGTTGAAAATACAGTTTCATAATAAATTTTGAACTATTAGCAACTGAACCAAGTTGAGACCCTTCAAAATGAACAGTAAGTATGATAATTAATAAAAATATTGATGTTAGACAGGAAAGTATTTTAACCTTTGAAACTGCAGTGAAGACAGAACAGAGAGAGAGGTCTTTTTATAGCTCCAGTAATTTGCTTGCTATTGGTGCAAAAAACTACTGTTCCACTTTAATAAAGCCCAAATGTACTGAAGGTCTTGTACATCTTAAAATATGAACACCCCTATTTGAATTAGCCAAGTAAGATAGAAGATTCTGGAATTTCTTGCATTTGTTATGCAAAATAGTCTGAGTGAACTGTCAATTCTTGTTCCTCTTCAAATGAGTCAGCACTCAGAAGGTCTCAGCCTGGGAGGATTAAGGCAAAGAAGATACTCTTGGTGGAAACAAAGCAACAGCTAAGCAAACCAAGCACGTTTTGCAAAAGTCAACGGCTTAATTAATGACCTAAAGCAGGAAGAAAGAAAAAACCTTAACCCTAAGCATGTCACAAATGTTAAAAGCAACTGAACAAGGTAAGAGTGGCTCAATGTTCACTGCTATTTGAGGATTTTAGGGAATACACAAAGGCACAAGCATTCTAAGAATTAAGAGCAATACTGCAAATTACCCAGAGAAGCTTTCATACTTCTTTTAAAAACAAACTCTTGACTTTAAGAAAATTACTGTGGTGAGGAATACACCACTATAATTCTTTGTGTAAACCAGAAGTGTTAGAGGAACAAAAGCTACTGACTGTGCTCCACTGGCCATATGAAACATTGTGACAGTTCATTAAATTACACTAAGTGGTATACATAAACAAAACCTTGTACATATTTTCTGCCATCAGCTCTGTTGATAACAAAAGCTAGCTTCTTTGAAAAAATAAAAGTCTGAAAAAGTGGTGTGTCAAAAGCTTCTAGCAGCTAAGTGTACAGTCAACTTTGTTAGGCAATTATGCAAATCAAGGCTTAAGGCTTTATTCTCTACTGTAGATTTGGATATTGTAGTGAAGAGGACTTACCAACTAAACAAATACACATGACTCTGTCTCTCTTTTTTCCCCTGTTGATTTTTATATGGTTATAAATTATAATTTAGCAGCAAAAAGAGGGAAGAGTACCTTAAAATCAATTCCTCCAACAAAGACACGATTTGGAGTAACTGTTCCAAACCTTGGAGAACCGATCAAATTATTTAACCTCACCGGTGACACAGGGTTGGGACATGAAGGTAAAGATTCTGTTTGCATCTGATCAGTGGCCTGCTGATTGAAACAAAATATTTTCAAAATCTTACAGGTTATTTGTCAGTAATGAAACAATTTGTCAGTAAATGAAACAATTCTCAACAGAGAATACATACAGAATTTCTTGAAAGGCACAGCAGATGCTGAACAACTGAACATTAACCATGTATTTTGATTCAGAATGTAGCTCAGTGTTTAAACATAAGCTCAGTCTTAAGCAATTCAGTAACTTAGTGAATACACTACGGTCTGAAGTCCAACATCAAACACTCTTCTAAATTGGACACCAATCTTGGCTCAATTTACACAGCACCCTGCCATAAAAATTTCAGGTTATGAATTCTACTACATAGAATATAATATCTTTTAGAAGCCCTTATTTTAAGCCAATATAGAATGGACATTTTTAACTCAATCTGTCCTCTCACACACATCTACATAACTCTCTTCTCTGCAACAGCCTCTGGTTCATTTCCCAAGCACCCATAATTCCCCCACATAAAATCAACAAGCTCCACACACCCGATGAGAATAGGTCTTGAAGACTGGTACTTTAATTCAACACTCTCAGCCAACAAACACAGCACACAGTGGTCTGAACAGAATTTCCCTCTGCAGAAGAGCAACCAGATTGCCCTTGCCCCAGTAAAGGAACATAGTACAGTGGGATCTTCATGGAAATCATTACTTAGTGAAGCCTGCCTGTTGTTTAAACTTCCAGCATGCTTACACCTGTGAACCGTAAAACAATTTTATTGGCAGCTCTTCTCGAAACAAACTAACACTGCCTTAAAAAGTCAACCCTAACTGTGAGATAATAGCTGTAAAGCAGCCATATTGTACTGTCACTAACTTCTCCAATAGGATTACTTGATATTTCTTTATCTACCTAAGAATTACTCCTACTAATTTTAAGTAATGGGTTAACAGTATTATTTTGGATATCTTAAAGGCAATAAATCCAGCTTGGTTCACACAATTTTAGTTTTAAACAAAACACAGGTCGTTTCCGAATTTACTAAAACACGCACACTTGGTGCAGAGGAAAACCCGAGGTCGTTAACCTGATTTGCTCAGGAGAATCTAGTATGCATCTCTCCGACTAACTAATAGAATACTAACCTAGAGTACTGACTAACCTGAACAAACCCCACCTCTAAGGGGCAAGGAGCAGAGTCACTACAGTCCCCAAGAGGACTGGCTTTTGCAGCAAACAGCCCCTGAGGGACAAAGCAGGTTACATTCTGCATCTCTCACACCAAAGACAACACTCTTAACTGTGCAAGCATCTGGCAACTGTGCTCAGCATGAGAACTTCTGGATTCAACTATAATAATGAGCAGCTGACACAACGGCCAAAATTTATTCCTTACCTCAAAGAGCCCAAATTGCATTTTCTCCATACACATTTTAAGAGTTGATTTATTAAAATAAACCACAAATACAAAAACCCCAACGGAAGAAATGAAGAATTAAACACACCACTTATGAACTCCCAATAGTAAATACAGTAAATCCCAGTAAGTTTTAAGTGTGACATGTTAAAATTTGTATTGTGATAACCACCTCTTTATCACCAGTGTGGCAATAAGAAAACAGTATTTGGAAAAAAAAGTGCCAACAGCACATCACTTGCCTAAATACTTGTTTCAACTGTTTTTTAAACTTTTTTATCGCTTTCCCCAAATAATACAGCCTAAATACTTGTTTCAACTGTTTTTTAAACTTCCTTCTTTATCACTTTCCCCAAATAATACGGATATATATATTCATCAATATGTTTATGGATTATTTAGTACGTCTGGCAAGTGCTCGTTAGCAAATCACTATTTTCATTTTTACACTGAACACACCGACGGTCAGACAACCTAACTCCACGAAGGCCTGGTGATCAGGCGCACGTAGGTGCCTGAACACCTCTATTTTCCACAGTCCGTGTGCTGTAAGGTCCGAGGCAGAGCCCGCTGCCCCGGTACCGTGTCCCGCACACGC
>NW_008235977.1:1506328-1512882 GCF_000691975.1 Corvus brachyrhynchos | reverse complement strand
GGCCGCCCCGGCTGCTCTGCCCTCCCCTCCCCTCAGGTACCGTGGCACCGGCAGCCTCCACGCAGCAACAGCGCCGGGATGGCAGCTCTGAGGAGAGCGTCGGTAGCACCCTTCGGAACCGCGCTTTAATGCCCTGAGGCAGCCCAGGAACCTCCGTCTACCAATTTCCCAGCACCTCAGAAGGCAGGAAGTAAATCCCACCTGGGTTTTTATCCTTCCAGCTAGGGCGTGAAACAGGGAGGAAAATACGGTCATGCATTTCACCTGGCCTCTGTGGGAAAAATACAAAAATGCCCAGGGAGGCAGTCACCTGTGTCTGGCTTACCAGGCCATACTTGATGGGCGTCAAAACATAGTTTAGGCTTTACAGCTGTCAACATGAAGTAGAAGTCCTTACTTCAATTCAAAGAGTCTTCCCAAGGTTTCCAAAAGACTCTCGAGTACACAGGCTGGTTTGAGAACAGCTGTGGGTCTAGGATGACCTTGGGGATACAATTTGGGGTCTGCTAGAGAGGGCTAGAAAATAACACTCACCTTCGTGACCACTCCCCAAAATACTCCAACTCAAAATACTCTTTTTTGCGCCCTTACTGAACTGGAGGAGAAGCATCAGTAGTAATGCTTTTGTCAAGTGTACTTCTGTGGTCATTTACTGAACAGCACTACAACTTGCTCTCCTGTTCCATAATTTCATCCTGTCTGCAAATGCATTTCACCCTTTGAATATCTCTGCTGTTAAACAGGTCTGGAAAAAAAAGTGACTCAAATGCCAAACTCGTAATTGATGCAGGTACGAAGATACAGCCTGACAAAAATCCTTGATCTGATGACAACAAGAGCTGGTATGCAGACAAGTGTGTGCTGGGAGAACCACGCCAGTGGGAAAACTGTTTTTCAAAGTGATCAGACGTGCACAGGCTAAATCACTGCAGCTCAACTCTGAGACTCAATGTCAGGATCACTACTATCCTTAGTTACATTCATGGTTTACTTTCTCTTGGTGCTTTAAAAGAAAGACTTCAAGGAAGATTATCTTGACAATATCTACAATATCTTTTAGTTGAATTCAAATATCTGTATCTTGCTTAAGTTCACTTTATGCAAATGATACCCATCCCACCTAAACCAGACAGCCCTTTACATCATTTAACTCTCCTTGAGGCACGGCACAGACCCGCGGTCCTTACGAAACCCTACACTGCTCCTTAATTTTTTGGTGCTGCTTCAACATCTGTCAGCTTCTGCAACATTACTCTTATCACAGACTAAAAAGCCACAATCCAAGAAGAGTTTCTAATAATTCTGTGCCTGTAATATATAACAATATAATGCTTAACTCTTAGTATTGATTTTTTTTTTTTTAAGATGAGAAAACTGTATAAAAGTAAAGGCAATTTTAGCAGAGCTGATGGGGTTTTGTACAAGTACTTATTTTGTGAGATTACAGAACTCTGAATTGCATTCATTGACTTTTATGAATATTTATCAGACAGCAACAAAGCTTACCCTGAGAACAGCACTACATTTTAATGATGTGAAAGGCAGAATAGCCCAAGCCTTTCATGTACTTCCTGTCTTCATTTGGGGAATTTAAAGTGGGAACAGCTGAAAGAATAAACAAACATTCAGAGACGTGAAAGTGTATTGTACATAGTTTTAATTGTTGTATCTTCTACATCATACCTCCTTCTTTAGTTAAAAAACCTAAATCTAGGACATTTACATTTAAAATAGGACTTTTGCAAATAAATGAGAAAGATTGAGCTGTTTTTTATTGTGATGATTTAAAACCTGAAAATTCAACACACCTATAAATGTAACAAGATTACAAGTAGAGCTGGTGAAAAATACTGCCATGCATACAGCATTTGAATATCACAACAAAGGCTGCTGGGCTGCCCTGGTACTGCATGGCTGCTTCATTAAGGGAATTGTATCTTGGCTGAGGGAGCCACTCCCGAAGGAAGTCAGAAGTGTAACTGTTTTTCCTGATTCCACATGTTGGCAATATATACAGCATGAAATAATCTCCCCTGTTCTCTCCCACAAATTAAAAGGCAGTACTGGACAGTAAAAAGGCAGTAAAAGACAAGAGTCTGACTATGCTGGCTACTGTAGGCTTTTGACTTTTGTCCCTTTTTTAGCATTAGAGAAAGTTAGAGGTTAAGTGAGGAAAAATAAGCTGAAAAAAAGCAAGAGAGAAAAATAGGGAGAAAAAATGAATTGGGAGGAGAAAGGAGGAAAAGAATTCTCCAGGCAGAAAAAGACAAGTATGATTTTATGAGTAATACAACAGATTGCTATTTCACTGATTCACTGACCTTGAAAAGACATGCTACCGTTTTTGCTTCTATTATTTTTATCTGTGGATAACAATGCTAGTTTTCCTAACAGCATGGCAAGATCCTTTCATGGAAATATAAGCATTAATATATCCTTGTCAGAAGGTGTACCTGATGCAAGATTACCTACTTCCTGCTCTAAATTTCATAAAAATGTCTCTTAGGATGTTACTGAAAGATTGACTTCTGTGTCTGCTGCATACAGAACTGTATCAACAGAAAAAAAAAAAATCTGCAGCTTATAAAGATGTATATAGTGATTTCTCTTACGAGCTTGTGAATGGATTCTCTACCCCCCTAGCCCAAACTCAAAAACCCAAGACCTCTTAGGTATTTAAGGACTTGGAGGAGACCTCTCAAGGGAGTTAGCAGTGTTTAGAAGCACTGATGGTGGTCACCTAAGGAGTTCCACTAAATAAAAGTTATGGTCAGTGCCATGTGAAAAATGCAGAAGGAAATGACTCGTTTCTGGTAAGTTTTCCATTTATTCAAATGGCTGTATTTCTCTTATATGACATTTCCCTGTTGAAGGCCCTTTTCCCACAACATTCCCTTCCTTGGTTTGGGCACATCTCTCTTCTCTATGAGCTGTGACTTCTCACTCCATTCCAGTCTCCACCATTCTCTCTAACCTTCGTCTCTACCTCCTACTTTGTTTCCAGTTGCCCTAACAACACTCCTGCTCACTTCCTCTTGTCTCTGCCCCCCTTATTTAAAAAAAAAAATTATTAGATACATATAAAAAACAAGAACTCAAAGCATTGATTTTTAAAATGGATTGCTAATCTTTCCCAACTTAAACTGGAGTTTGAAGAGGTTTTTCCATATTAATGTTTCAGTTAGAATCCAGCTTAATGAGATCACTTATCTTGCCTGTGTGAGTGATTACAGGATTTTTATGCTTTGTTTCTCTTTTATTTTGCTCAATTTGCAATTCACTCTTCTTTTTCTGCATTTTATAGAATACAGTCTCAGAGCACCTGTGAGCTCTGAAATGTTTTTTACCTGTTGTTTTCCATTCAGATGAAGGGGGTTTAAGTGTTTGGACAAATAGGTAATTTAAATTCAATTTGTTTTATTTGTAGTGGCTCATAAGAAACAATCCAGTGTAAGTTTTGGCCCACACTATTGTAAATCCCTTGGGACTTACAAAACAAGAGATATTATTATTCCTTAGTTTTTTCCTATGCTCCCCCAAGTCACAAACCTTTGAAAAGTGCTGTGTTCAAGTATGGCTCACTGAGGCTCATTGTGTATAATATCTGCTGATAAAGCCATTTCTTGGCATCTTTGAACATCAGACTTGCAGAGTATATATAAGAAAAGCTCTGCTGCCTTTTGACAGCAGCATAGCCTGAAGAGTTAATACATCTGAATCGCTGAAATCTTGCTACCAAGTCTGACTGTATGTCTAAGATTAGATGAAATGAGGGTAACTGGTTAGAATTCAAGGATTCTTCCAAACCACAAAGTAAACAGGTGACTTTCTAAGTTTGCCCAACACATTTTATTATTGATTAGTCTGTAAATCTCTGCATTTGGGAGTAAAACACTCCTGGCCTTGTGTTTGCAGAATTCTTCAGTTTTGCTAATCCTGCTGTAGGGTACAGTGGGAGCTAGGATAGGATATAGATTTTAACAACCAGCTGATTTAACCCCACTCAGAAAGGACACAGATAAACAGTGGTTAACAATTCTTCCAATTTATGCATGTTATACTCCCACAGTGGCAAATTTCAGGAAAATAAGCTTACTTATATTAGTCATTAGGCTTATTTTTCCACATCCTTCTAACCTGACATTAAGGAACATGAGATTTTGCAATAAAAGATTAAATATACGTCATCCCTGATGGAAAATATTTTTAATCTTCTTAAATCCTTCAATTCATACCAATTCTATTAATACCAGAGGAATTTAAGTTATTTTGAGTATTACATTGTGATCATAATCATATTGCTTTTTTTTTTTCTCTTTGAGGTGACTTTTTCTAAAGAATTAAGAGAGATGGGCCAAGTTTACACACGTGAAAAAAAACCAAACATAAATGTTTTTAGCAGTTTTCAAATTCATGTAATTTTGTGTTTGGAAGTGGTATCAAGGACTAGACCAGCCTGCCTATAATAATAAAAAAGGGAAAACTTTACAGGGTATCGGTTCTCTGTTTGCATATACTACCACTTCAAGTCAGTGCAGAAGCTGTCAGAAATATTGCCAGGAAACACTGTCTTGACTTTTTTTCACAGGAAAGCAGCTTTCTTTGAAGTGAGGCAAATGTGGGTATAGCTCTTTCTACTCTTTCCTTGGGAGGCCAGTCAGGAACAGGCGATCTAAAGACAGCAATGTACCTTTAACACTTACTTGCTTTGGGTGCATCTGGTTTAGCATTTTTGTTTGGATCAAGGGCCAGTTTTGAAGCAAATCTCCTGATCATCCTAACTTAGCTACTTGGTTCACATCACAGAGTAGTTTCTGAGAGCAAACTGACCTCTCAGTTGAAACGATGAGCTATTGTTCTCTACTCCAATGTGCAGCTCTTCTACCCATGGGACTGGACCTGTATGCCCACCAGAAGTGGCAATGGAATGGATGTCAGGCTCTCGTCACCAACGCTCTCCCCATACAGACCCACTCCTACTGGATTACTTGATACTTTCCCTCACATCCTTGTCAGGCCCCCTCAGAAAGAATTTAAATGAATTCTTTTCTCCTGGTGGTTGGACTACTGCCTAGCACCTCAATGGTCCAGGGTGCTCACGATTAACTTGTTTATGTCCAAAACTAGTTAAGCAATGCAAAAATCTTGCAGAGAGCATGTTAGGAGGAAGGTTGTATGTCTGATTAACATGCAGAAGAATAGCCTAAATTCCATTCTTGGCATACTGACCAGATTTTCTCCAAACTCTTCAACTACAAAGTAGATATGAATATGACTCCTGCTGATGTTGGTAGCAATTTCCTTCTCAGGTGGCAAGATTAGAGACCATAAGAGTAGCTTTTGAACTAGAATATTACCAGAATACTTTCTATCCTCAGTAAGAAGAATTCCCGACTAATAAGTATCATTTAAAACTAATTCTGCTTCCCCAGCAGCTGTGCAGTTCATGATCAGTCAAATGATCCCAAAAAATTGCAGTTAAGTGTGTGGGAGCCATGGTGCCATGTACATTTCTAACACTGAATATATCCATTGAGCTAGCAAGGTACACAGTACACTTGAACCTATTCCTAAGTAAAGAATGGAGGAAATGACATACATCTATTGGATCATACTCTTCACAGCAGTTAACAAGTTCACATAGCCTGAAAGTTAGCAACAGCTACAATTAGATTTCTGTATGTGTCATAGCTGAAGAAATACTAAAAGCAATGATCAGAGGAGTTAAAAAGGACTCTGTGAAAGACAGTCATTGGTAAATGTTCTCATTAAGTGGAATTACCACCTACCTTAAACAAGAGTCATTATTATTATCTTCAGACTTGAATAAGAATTCATCATATAGACTCCTTCAAATCTTCAAGCCAATTTCTGTTATAATGTATACGACATGCCTTCTCTTCCCTCCCTAAAAACGAAGCAACTAGCAACTAAACCTGGGCAACTTGAGAAAGCTTCACTATTTGCACCAATGAATAAATTCTCTTTTACCTAGGTTGTAGCGTGACTTCTGGGATTATCTCAGGCTGTCCATTAAAAACTTTATTTTCAGTTACTTGTTAACTTCTTGAACCTCAATCACTTTGCCCAAATATCTGAAGGCGGGTGTGACTTATGTTGTGAATCTTTATGTAAGTGAAATACATTCTTGGCAAACATCTACCCTTGAAAATCAGATTAGAAAAAAAAATGTTTAGTTACTTACAAACCTAAATCAGCACATGGCATTTTACTGTTCTCCCTTTAGAAAATTCTAATGTCACTTTCTTCTTTATACCTGGTGCCAAATTTGGTGGGAGAATCACTTCCTTATCAGGAATCTGCTCTTTCCTGTCTACAAAACTTGGTTAAATTGTTGCTACCAGCTATGACTGTTTACAGAATCCATCTCAGATTTTACCCTCCTTTTCATTCCAGTCTTTACCTAGCCTGGGCTCCATTCAGGCTTGGGCCTGCATCTATATAGTAAGTAGAGGCTGTGAAATAGGATTAAACATGATCTAATTTGAGGTCCTGATTTTACCCTTTCTCACACTTAATTGGCATATCTGTAG
>NW_008235977.1:1503193-1506212 GCF_000691975.1 Corvus brachyrhynchos | reverse complement strand
TAGGGAAAACAAAACTCCTCAAATAAAAAATTATTCCTCAGAGCTAAGAATTTGCAGGAATCTTCTATAATCACAACATTTTAATTACTAAAAACACTGGATTTGCCTGAAAGTACCCTCAGACAGTGAAAAGTATTCATCAGTGACTTCAGCTGGAACAAGAACATCATTAAGATAGAGGCATATCACAGAAGTCTCTCTTGTTAAGTTAGAGAAGACACAACATTCATACTACCTAGAAAATACAATATGATGTGTAAGTATAGCGAGGCTTTTTCAAACACATAGGAGGCAACACAAAACAAGACTTAACAAAATAAGAGGAGGCATTGAATCAATGTGTGTGTGTAAATATATTTGAAAAATAAAAATTGTAAACATATGCAGTATGTTTTAAAATCAAGATTTAACTACATTTGCTTTACACTGATTTGAACTTGCATTTTTTTCCCAGCCTAAAAGCTTAATTATAGCTGTAAAGGCAAAATATGACTTGGGGTTGCTTTGCCAAAATGTGAGCGAAGCTTAGCAACAAGTACATATTTATATAAATAAATTATATCATTCTTTTTTATTGTTTTATAATATCACATTCATAATGTAACAGCACAGACACAATAAGCACTAAGACTTTTTAAAAAATCACTTATTTAAGAATTACCTAGCAAAACATTTTCTCATCAATAGCTTTGCATAAGTCTCAATGCTAAAATTAGTTATGATTTGCTATCAGTATGAATATGTACTTGAAGAAATTACAACTTTTCCCCTATTGCTTTCCTTGCCTTGCAAATTAGATGTTCACACAGGAAAATACGTCAGTTTTCACACTTCATCAGCCCTGTTCAATTGGTATAGGAGAACCACTTTTGGCTCTCAGGAGAACACTTAATTTTAAGAGCTTCCCAAAATGCAATGTCTGGGTGCAAGTACTGGCTTACGTAAGCTATACTTCAGCACAGCTCCAAGACAACTGTATTTTCAGCCTGTTTGTGATACAAACTACTCCCACTGAGGAACAATTGTGTGCCTTAAGGATGGAGATGGAGTGAGTGTAAAAAAAAAATCCACATTAAAATAGATATTGCAGGCACTTGCTGACTTGTGTTCAGACAAACACATAGATGTTTTTATCTATCTTACCTTTCTTAGTTTGAGTGAACTGTGACTGTTCTCAAAAACCTGTTCCTATCTGAAGTAGGTGTAGACAACACAGCAGTGTCTTTGTACAGTGGACTGCATCAGACCTTCTTGAAACTGATCACAGAAACCTGTTATAGACACTTATCACCAACCAATCTTAATTTTTTAAAACTTTCTATGCAAACAGTTTTACTGTAAAGCTTCCTTTTGTCAACTCTCTTTTTTATTAGACATCAAGAAGTATCAAAACCAATTGCTCTTTTCCTTCATAATTCATGGCTCTCCACGAACAGAAGCAGATAGATGCAGATGCCTCAGAAGCATCTAGAGATGCAGAGTCAGAAAAATAGCCTTCCTTTTCTTCTAGAAAAGAATTTAACTAAACTCTCACTTAGCTGTATCATACATAATGCTAAAACCTCTGCATCTTGTGGACAAACAGATCAAAATTACAATTTGTTTAGTGTTCCCTGTAGGTTTGATGTTTATGAAACTTAAAATCTGTAGATTCCCTGTAGACCTTTTCCAGTTAAAGACTTCAGGTGTCAAAGGTTATAATGTAAGGTGAGAATTAAATCGTTTTAAACCTTTGATATCAGAAACAATGCATTTGACAATAAATCTCCCCCTAATATTAAATGTGTAAAACACAACCTAGAAAGGATAAAGTTCTTTAATATCCTGTATGCATCTGTCTGTGCAACATGCTGCAGAGTTTCTGGTAGAGGCAGATTTCAGCTATGACAGCACTGTGCTGTTCCCAAATAATTAAATCAATGATTAAACTTCATATGATTTCACAAAATACAGGAAAGATCTGCAACATATTTCTACACAAAGCAGTAATTCCCTCTATTAAAATACTGCATGGTAATTACCTTCTCTATTGTCTTTAAATTAGTCTTCTTAGGTCAGTCTGTGTGACAGATGTGATATGTAATAAGCTTTTATTAGTTGGTTTGGGTGTTTTCCCCCCTTTTTGTTGCAGTGACTTGGTCTGATGTTCTTTCTCTTGTACAATCCAGGCTGGGGTTAAGTGCTCCATTCCTTCACCAGTCTCTTCTCTCTGGTATTGCTTAATATAGATGTTTGTTCAAGGTGAATATTTTCTATCTTCTTTTAGCATTACTTATTTTGTGACATTTTTCACTGAAACAAAGCAAAATAACTGTAGTGTACATGTATCTTGACATTTTTTTTACATAAAATTTAGAAGGAAGCTAATGAAAAAAGTTCAGTGGTATTTAGATCTGTCCCTCAATTAGCATATCTTTATGTTGAATATGATAAATGCCTCAATAACTTTGACAGAAGTTCTGGACCTTTGTTAACATGGAATTCTAAACTTGTATATGTATATAAATATATAAATTTCACATCTTTTAAGTGGCAATCATGCCCTGTAGCCAGGCATTTGCTAGTAGCTAATGACTGGTTAAGGTAAGGAGGTTCTCTCTTATTTTCTTCCTTAATCAGTGACTGACAACAGGTACCAAACACATTCATTAGGGAATTAACTTTAGAAACCAGGGAGAAATTAACATTCCCATAGAGTCTTACTGCCTTTAAAGCTGGTAACTGTAATTTTGAATAGTCTTACATCCCCAGTGACTACCAGCTTGCCCAGCCCTACCCGTCCTATTTTCCATCTCACTGTATAATCTCTTCCTCACCTCTTTCCTGTACTTTCACCCTCGCTGCACTCCCCTTCACCCCACCTTCCCTGAGGTCTCCGCGGGGATAATCTCATTATAACAAAATACCCTCTGAAGAATTGCAAGGGACAGCACCACGCTCGCACGAACTCTTCCAAAGGCTGGCCGCGGCTCCTGCCCTTCCCGGGAGGTTCCTCTTCCCCGCCTCCCGCTGGAGCCCC
>NW_008235977.1:1474727-1502092 GCF_000691975.1 Corvus brachyrhynchos | reverse complement strand
TGGGCCCACCCGCGGCCCGCCGGCGCCCCCCGCCCCCGACGCCTGCTTGCTGGAGGCGGCCAAGGCCACCCCGCGGAGGAGCAGCATCATCAAGGTAAGGGTGTGCCGCCCCGCCGGGAAGTTTCCGCGGGTCCCGCCGCCGGGTTACCCGGGCTGAAGCCGCCCTCCGGTGCGTCCTTGCCCGCGGTGGGGGGCCGGGGTGGGCAGAAGGGTGGTGGGAGCCCTCCGGGGATGGGCTGCGCGCACCCTCCGCGCAGGTGAAGCGGCCGCTGCGCCGCGCAGCGCTGCTGCCCTGCCTGCGGCGAGCAAAGACGGCGGGGGCGCCCCGGAGCCCCCCGGGCAAGGTGCGTGCCCGGGCACAGCGGATCCCAGGGGGCCGTCTACAGCGCTGGCTTTCTTCGTTCTTGAGCAGCAAAATATGCAGTGTCACAAATTAACAGAAGGTGTGTTTGGAGACGGACTGTAGTACAGGTTGTTGCGGAGCAGCACCGGGTGGTTATTTAATTTTTATGTAGCACCTGGAAGGCAGAATAAATAGCTTCTACAGCGCTGGCTTTCTTCGTTCTTGAGCAGCAAAATATGCAGTGTCACAAATTAACAGAAGGTGTGTTTGGAGACGGACTGTAGTACAGGTTGTTGCGGAGCAGCACCGGCTGTTTAGCACCTATAATGTGAAATTAACTGGTCGGGCGTGATCTTAAAGCCTTCGCCTTTGTTATAATCTGGTAAGGAAAATGGCTTTATGAATATGTTAGTTCTTTTTTTTTCCGGTTTAATTTTTTTAGAATAAACGATGTGGTTTTGAATTAAATGGCATCTCCTTGCAAGAATGTAGGCTTAATCGCCAGTTTTTGGGGAACCGATGAATGAAATCTCCTGGGCAAACTTGATTTAGCATATGATCACACGTGATCTTCTTGTAGTGATTTGCACTGGGAAGGCATCGGGAGAACAGCAGAAAATGAGACTTCTCATCTGTAAATGTGTGAAGGCACTGGGTAGAGCTCTACTTCAATGCCAGAAGCGCAGGACGCATGCTTAGCTCTTGCAGCTTCGTATGTCTATTCAGAGAAAGAATAGATAGCGAAATACTTTCTTTTTGCATTTTAAAATGAGAGGAGACCGAACTCGTTAAATGCAAAAGAGCCTCGAAGACCCTTTGCAAGTTTCACCTTGAAATATTAACCCATTAAGGCCAGCAAAGCGTTGAAGGGTGGGTTTAGTTTTCTAAAGACATTCACTGAGTGTGATGGGAAAGCTTCCAGTCTGAAGTTGCATAAATGTATAAATGCTTTACTAAATCAGGACCAAAGTTCTGTGACTGTACTGGTATGGATATGATATTTTCTCTTAGATTTGTGTGAAGATTTCAAAAATTGAAAATACACAGTCTTGGATTTCAGTTAAAAATGTATCATTATTTTTACAGACTATACCAGTTCCATGTGGTAGATATGTTTTAATGTCATATATGGTGTATTATTGTTAATAACTGAGTAGCATTTTCACTACAGCTTGATAACTTGATAATTTAGCACGTCTACGTCTACTGAGAGTGATAATGATCACTCTTCTAACTGGAGGAAGTTTCTTGAGCTATATCCTAGGATGGTGTTTATTAGGAGAAAGATTCCTGACAGAGGTAAGAAAGTATTGATGTTCTTACACAAGGAACTGGTAAGGCCTCATCTGAAATACTGGGTAAACTCAGTTTCCTGTGCTTAGGAATGGTGCATTCAAACTGGAGCAGGTGCATAGAAGGATAGCTAGGATGGGCTGATAAAGTCGCTGGATTGAATATTGTATGAGGGGAAATTTGTTTTCTTGGACAAAAGCAAAGGATTCCTATGCATAGATCTAGTCTGGAAACGAGAAGGTTATTCCAGGCCCTGTAAGGGTTTGGAATGGTCTTATGATAGAAGTGGAATGAAAAATAGCATTGTTAATCTTAAATTTATTTGTTAAATAGATGGATTAAATTAGATAACATGGCCGTGTCTGATAGCAGGTGTCTGAACTTGAGAATTCACAGGCTGTGCATCTCCAATGCACAGTGTTGGGACCCTATATAGAGCATTGCATTTCTTTTCCCACAGGGTTTTCTCAGTGGTATATAAAAGTGTTTTCAATCACAGTTTTCCTTGGGCATTATACTAGGAAATGCTATTAACTTGGGGTAGGAATTAAATAATTTATTTTTCTGCATTTCTTTAAATTTCTAATGTCCTAGGACATACTCATCGGGTGTTAAATGCAAATTTTAGTTGGACTTAAGATAAACCCCCCCCAACTTATTTTACGTTTTTTCTTTTTTCAGGACTTCAACATGCAGGATTTCTGCTCAAGCATTGTGTGTATTACAGGGAAATGCATTTTGTAATGATTTATTATATTTGTTTTACCATATGTTAATATAAATCTATAGTCAAAATAGTATTCTGTTGCTTTCTCTAAGCTGATCTTATCCACTGAAAAATGCAACTTAAGGAAGCAAAGGAAATTGCACAGTAAGGACAAGCTCTTACTCTGCAGGAGTTGAACACTCTTGCTCTGTTTTGCCATTTGTCTCCCAACTATTTGAAGGTGTACTTTAAACGTGAGTGGTCTTGGTCAATTAAGCAAAAAGTTAAAATTCTGTAGATTTAGATGGTCAAAGTACACTTTTAACAGCATTTTTTTCCCCAGCTGTCTTTTGGAACTCTGCAAGTCTCAAGATTAGCATCTGAGAGTTCAATTCTAGTGGAGGCCAGACTTGCTTACCTTGGAGTGTTCTGGCACCCACAGTGTAACTGTGAAGTACAAAGACTGAATAGGGACTTGCTTTAAAAACCTTCCCTGCAGCAAATTCCACTTGGCATGTATTGTAAGTAAAATATGAACCCTTCTAAATAATCTTCAGTGCATTCATGTGCTCTATATTTGGCTTCAGAACCAAGAGAACTCGTTTATATAAAAAGAACGAAGTGTAGCCAGAATATTTTTATTCCCATTTTGCTTTGCTGATGTTCACAGCTTTGTAGATTGAGGTAAATATAAAATAAGATTCATGAGAAATAGTTGTAGCTGTTCTTGTGCGTTAGGTCATTTACCTAATACTTGTGCATTAGTTGTTCTTTTAGGCTTTGTGTTTTGGTTTGGGTTTTGGTTTTTTTTTCTAATGCAAGGAAGAGGTAAATGATCTTACTACAGAACTGGAACAAGAAAGGGCGTTTGCCATGAGGAACCTGAAATCAGTGGACAAGAGTGCTTGGAGACAAAACTAGAGAAATGGCAAGAAATCATAGAACTTGACCTGTTTTCTAGGAAGCCTAGAGATGGACTGTGCATTGACTAAATTATTTGCCAAGCATTTCCTTTTTTTTCTTTTATTTTTTTTTGGCTTGTGAATAATTCAGGGCCAGTTTTTTGCAAATAAAGTAATTGCAACCACTTTTAGGCTGCTAGGAGAGCAGAAGATAGTGCTTGGAGAACTGGATTTCTGCTTTCTTTACATGTAATGCTTTGCAAGCCTTCCTGTGTGGGGGGTTCTAAACAGAGTTGGCTGATACAGTTTTCCTTCTGGCATGTTCCTTCTGACATTGCCGTGTATGAGCACTTTAATAAATGAGTAGGAAGGCTGTGTAATTTGTTATATAATGCTACTGAAATACTTTGTACCAAAATATTTCTCTGTCAATTCTTATCAGGCTTCTCTCTCTGCTTTGTTTGCATGCAGGACAAACTTTTGGGATCATGTGTTTGTTTTCTTCCTGGATCTTTGTTTTAAGATACTGTAGCAGATAACACAGCAGACTGTGCCCATGAAATGAACTTGAAGTAGCAGCTGCAGGCTCTTTAACTCGAGAGACTTTAACTTCAGTCACAGTAGAGCTATGAGACCTTTCACTGAAGCTCTTCCAAAGGCTACTTGCCTGCTTCATGCAGAGATTTTTTTTTTCCTTTAAAAGCCAGTTGAGTTGTCCTTGCTCATAATATACTATTAGCCTAAGAACTGCAGGTTTTAGGGTTTTGCAATTGAATTAATCAGTGGAAGTGTATCAAGATATCCAGCTGTCTTATTTCAAGACTTGTATTTATGCTTGTGACATTCTTAGCTTTAAAAAAACAGACCTGCAATACAAGCAATGAGGCTTAGTTTCTTTGTTTGTGTTCTGAAGTGTGGTGACGGAATTTAAGTGTTTTAAATATGTGCCACATCTGTCTATGCAACGTAACTGTTTAAGAGTTTGTTTTCAGAAGACAGAGTTCTTCAGAACTGTAATGATTCTCCAGTAGCTTTTACATAGCTTTTCATTGTGTAAGCTTGCATTTAGGCACTTGTTGCTTAATAATCTGTAACTATGACTATGTAAGATTCATTAAAGCTAATCGACTATTTGATAGTCCAGTGGTGATTTTATCATGATTGCATTCTTTGACATATATGTACCAGAGGAAAAAAAAGAGAATATTTAAGTTGAGATTGCATTAAATAATGCGATAGAGCCTAAAAAGGTCTTTAGAAGGGCAAGGGTGACGTGTCTAGCCATGCAAAGACTGCCACAAAATGAGAAATTCACCAGAGGGATCTGGAAAAAGGTAACTGGTGGGTGTTATTTTTATGTATATAAATTCCCAAACATTGTGGAGAGAGAAATAGGGAACTAATATCCACTCTCTTTCCCAGAATGTGAAGGCAGGGAAAAAAAACAGTGATAATTCTTTAGCAGCAGGTTGAAAATAAATGATAGTATTTCCTGATGCAGCGAGTAAACCATGCACTTTACAGCCCCAGAAATCTGTGCAGTCAGACATATAAATGGGTTTGAGCAGGTTTGAAATGACAAATTGATGAAGAGAGCTTCACAATGCACCCAAAGCATCTGGCTTAGAAAGTTCTTAAACTACAAGTGCTTGAACTCTGGGAAGCCACAGCAAAGAATTGACCACTTTGTACTTCCTTGCTTCTTATGTGTCTCCCAGGCATGTACTTGTAGCTGGCATACCAGCCTAGGCTGACTGATATCTAACCCAGTATCTGTTAAAAAAAACTTAAACGAACTGTTAAGAGACCCAGGAAACTGGTTTCCATTATTGCTAGTGTAAAACTTTCTTCGAGTTTAAAAGAAACTGATTTGTTAATTTAGTTATTTAGAATTAATGTTTGCCAGCTTCACAGAAGAGAGGCAGTTTAGAGATATTTTTTGGATTGCTGTGGCATAGCTGTTTATCTTTTCATAACACTGCACCTGTATTCCATACACGACTATTTTTTCATTTAAAGCATCTGTTAAAGACAGGTTTGGACAGAAAACAATACTGGTTGTAGACCTGCTTTCGTCAAATGAATTAGTGAGGATGGACTTTGAACTGTTGCATTTATCTGTAAGATACATTCTCATGGGGGCAGTAGGCATTTCAGACTGGGGTTTAACCTCCATCTCTTTCCTCTTTGATCTTAAAGCAGCATTGGTAGAGCCAGTATGGCTGTGCCTAAGTTGGTAACACTGTAGTGAGAAAGATTTAGGTCTTGTGGAATTTTTTATGTCAAGCAGTCAGTAATAATTATCCATAGCAATGGAAACCATTATATGTAAAATGATTCAGGTGCAGGATTTGGGCACATGGGTCTTGTGAAGCTGTCCTAAAGGCTCATCTGGCTGTGTATGATTTTCAGAGATCTAGGTTTTGCCAGAAAAGTTTCTTACAGCTTTTTTTTCTGTGGAGGCCTGGAGTCACTCTTGCTGCTGGGCACTTATCATGTACCTTGTGCCCAAGTTAATCTGTCAGTAATAGTTGGAGTTTTCTTTCCATTCAGTTTCCTGGAATTTTTCATGTTTAGTTTAGACTTTCTGATGGTTACATTTGCCTCAAAACACAGCAATTCTAATTTCCGGGCATCTCTGCCCTCAAGTTACTGAAGTTGTCTTTTCAAGGAGAACGTGGGGCCTGGCTAAAAGTCTCTTAAAAATCAATGGGTGCCTTTACACTGACTTACCTAAACTTTATTACTTGAAAAATTTTAAACGAACCCAAACAACCTACATCCAGGCCAAACTGCTTCCTTTGAAGTTTATAGCAAACTTGTCTGCTAACTACTCTAGAGTTAGTCAGTATTTCTTGTCCTTTAAACATGAGGGTACAGGTGGATAAAGCATCGTGTTTGGAGTGTCTTTCCATACCAGTTCATAGTAGTCAAGGTGATTTGAATGTCTTGCACTGAAATTACTGAAAGGTGACCTTTCTGTAGGATAACAGCAAATCCAGTGGTCTGCAAACACAAGTTCTAGCAGGTCTTTTCAGGAAGTTGTTTGATAGGTCTTCTAGGTAAGAGGTAGGAACTGTTAAGGTTGGGAATAAGAGATGAAGTTGGTGATAGTGGTTGATTCGTGTTTGAATTACGTACATAAAGACTCTTGTGCAGAAGTACATAAATAATAACTAAAAATAATATTCTGATGAAGTAATGGTGCTGGTGGACAGAGCAATAGCGGAGGAGGAAAGCTTTCTACTGTTTTCCAAGTATGTTAAAAAGCTGTTAATAAAACTGAGTTTTCATATCTGTGCAGAGATGCAAATCCTGTTTCTCATGCTAATATTTTATTCATTTTGTAGCTCCACTGAGATCAATGCCATCTGTAACAAAAATGTTTTAATTGAGGTAATGGTATATTTTTTTTTTCTGTTCTTCCCTACAGTAGATATGAAAATGCAGGCAGTTACTGTAGAACCAATAATACATCTGCTGTGGTGAAACATTAACTGATCGTTCTCATAAACTTAATCAACATATTTGATTGGTAGGTGTAATTTCTGCTAATATCGGGTGATTTCCCTAAGAAATGAGGAAGGATGATTAATATCACTTTTAATTACACATGTATTCTAGGTTTCTTTTTTTTTTTTTTTTAGCTAATGTGACTTGGAGGTTTTGATATGCATGACAGTTTAGAAATGTCTCAGACTTGATTAAAAAAATAGGTGCTACAAATGGCTAAATGCCTTTACTAAGTACTAACAAGTTCTGAAGACTCAGAGATCTTTGTATGTATAGGTTTGGAAATGTATTTACAATCAAAACCTTGTTCTTAAATCTGTCTGTGTCATAAATATTTTGGGGTTTGAAGCCTACTTATGTAGAATCTTGTTTTCTGGAAGAGTCTTATGTCAGAAGTTTGCAGTTTTAAGTGATTATTAAGCCCCTTCCTGAAATGTGTTTAAACTGCTGATATTATTGTAATATCTTCGTTTAGTCATGGTTCATTGTTTAATGTGTATTTATTAAGTTGAAAGTCTCTGAGCATTAAGACTGTATACAGGCCCTAACTAACTGGAATCAAACTGAGGTAAAATATTACTCCTGTTCCAGAGCCACTTACATCAACAAAATTAGCCTTGGGATTATTATTTGAGGCAGCATGCATCAGGTAATGTTATTGTGGCATGCCTATTTAAAGGTGTATCACAGTCTAAAAGGTAACTGGCACCAAAGGATTACTACTTTATTACCATGCTGAGGGGATTAAAAAAATTATATTCTAGCTGTAAAGGTCTACTGTGAAGATTTGATCCTCATCCTGAAGGAGGAGAATGCCTGCTCAGGGGAGTGAGTACTGACACAATGTCTCTTAGATAATGCCGGCTGAAACAGCTACAGAAGACGTTCATTAGAGACATAGTGAATTTTCCCTAGAGGCCCTCCATCCTGCAGGATCCTGGTTGACCTTCTGGTTGATCTAAGTTATGCTGCTTTGGCCCTTCTTGAAGGGGTTAAAGGAGCATGTTTTTGCTGCCCAGTTCCTTGTTCAGAGATTTGTTCAAAGTGGAAATGTGTTTGAATACTTCAAAGTTGTCATATATTGATTTGTGTGGGTATAAATGGCTAAAGAAGAAGAGTGGTGGGTAATTAGAACTCTAAAATCATCATTGTTCACTGGATGCTTGTTTTGGTAACTTGGATATAACTTCTGAATGGGCAATAAGAATCAGTTTGATACCTATTCAGTATGAAGCTGGCTACTTAATTGCATACCTTTCAAATAAGTCTAGAATCAGGTAAAGTGCAGTGCTCAACATTTATTATTTTACGGAGTCAAAGTCTGTTAAGCTAATGTTGAATGGTGATTCTCCCAGTGTAATTTGGGCCTATTACCTGTATTGTATTATAGGTGGACACGCCATGTTTTTAATTAATTAGATGGGTTTGATGGATTGGTAATTTGTTTTGATTGTAGGCTATGAAAAATTTTTATGCTATTTCACTCTTTAAGATAGCTTGGAGGGAAAATACAACAAAAAAAGGAGTTCCTTAAGTAAAATGCAGGGTGCATTTGTGGTATGAGATGTGTGCTGCTCATGGAAATGTGTCAATATCCATCTCGCTTTTGTGTATACTGGTGGACCTTTCTCTGTTTTATGTTGATGCATCTCTTAGAAAGTGTGTCTGCTTAAAAACCAAACCAAAACCAGAAGAAAAAGCAGCCAGACAAACTTCTGCCAGGAGTATTGATGAAGAAGATTCCATGAATTTGAGAAATTCTGTTATATTGGATCCTACTTCAGTCCGTGCATTTTGAGGAGTAGGTGGTGCTTTGGAGACTGCATAAGAATGTCAGCTACACCATGCTTGCAAGAAAGAGGCAGGAAGTAAATAGCAATAGGAGGTAAAACTCCTTGATCAGGAATCAGATGCTAGTTCCTGAGTACACCAGGAAAGCCACAGGATGGAGCAGGGTTAGAGCATGTCTAGAAGCTCAAGTGAAATTCAGAAAATTGGATTATATGTAATCAGAGTGCTGCTGAGAGCAGAGGCTGTCACAGGGAGCAGGCAAGGCTGAAATAAAACCAGGGGCCTGGCTGGGAGGTTGGGCACTGAAGTCAGGAGTCAGCCAAAAGTGCGCAAGCAGGGCAGGGGTGAGGTGAAGGACCAGGACTTGAGGAAGAACTTTGAGCACAGCCATAGGGATCCCATTTGCAGACCCAGCGCTGAGCTCCCCTGCAGGGAAAGTCACACAGGACAGAAAAATAACAGTTTGTTGCCTGCGCTGAATTGCTCTTGTTTTTTGGTCCTTTGGGCATGTATCCTGCTAGAGGTGTGTTGGTGTTAAGAGGACTGGCAACGGAATGATGTCAAATTTTGGGGCAGACTGGGGAACCTGTAAAAGGGCACAAGGTGGCTGCTAGGAGGCCAGAGGGCTTTTTTTGCCACAAACATTTATGGCAGCTCTGGTTGAGAGCAAGGGGAGGATGATAGAGGGCTGCCTTGGTCCTGTTCTTGTCAGCTTGGTGGTGATTCCTTGCATCCTTCTTCTCTTCTTAAGTGAAGATTGCTGCCTGTTTGGGCATCACCTAGTAAGCTTTTCATACCCCTGTAGCATTTAGGCAACTTTACCATTGTACATTAGTATCACAGTGATGCTTTAGTTTTGTTTTTGTTGTTGGGATAATTTTCTGAGAAAATAGATATTCTTGATGGATTCTGTCAGTTTTAACCTATTTGCATAGAAGAATGAAAAGCATAATGTTTACTTAACATGAAGTTTTCTCTTAGGACATGAAATACATTATGGGCAACACTTATTGTAAATATAGATGAGTTCTGGGTTCTGGCATTTAATTTTTTTATAAGCTGTAGTTTTGCTTTGAAGACACATGTGATTTGTTGTTGTTCTTTTAATTTAATTTTATAACAACTTCCATGAATATCTGATTAGAAGTTGCATTTGCTCACCTAGAGGGACTGCTGGACTCTTTGAGCTAGAGCTATCAGGAGAGAGCACTGTGAATGGATTGCCATAAGATCCCTTCTCTTTTTCTAAATGAGATTATGTAGGAGGTTATTACGTTAATTTATCAAATGTAATAGTTTAATAGAAGAACTATATTCCATTGGAGTATGACACACCTCCAGGCTCCCTCATGTAAATGCTGTAATGAAAAATTCTCTCAGCACTGGCTAAAAAATAGATGTTGGAATTCATGAAGCGTAAGAAAAAAGACTTTCTGCAAGTGTTTTGTGTTCAGTGGTAGATGGAGCCCAGTCCCCCAGACTGCCTGGAAGCTGCACAGTCTTCACTGGGAATGCTGTGCATGAGCTCTGCTGGAGCCGGCCTCGCTCTGCGGGTGACACCCAAGCCTTGGCACAGGCGTAAAGTGAGGTTAGTTCTGGGACATACACATGGATGTATCCTGAAGGAAGGCTTGTCTTCTAGTGTTATGTAAAATCGGTTGTACTTGTGTATGATTTGGAAATGCAAGTCATGGTATTCATGTAGCTTGTGAATTTCTTGCTCTGTGTTATGATTCACAGTGGCAGTTGCTCCCTAAAACAATGCAGATTTTCAGTATAAACATAGTTTCTGCAGTCTGAAATAAGTGGCAATTTTCCCATTGCCATCAATGGGGAGGGATTGGTTTGAACACAAATACCTAATCACTAAACCCTGTTATTTTACTTTAAAATTTTCTTTTTCAGACTCTTAAAATGTTGTTAATTTTGTTATGCTGATTCTACTTTGAGCTAGGCAAGGTTTGTTTGGCAAAACTGTATGACTTTAAATATCAGCCCTAATACTGCTGAAGAATGAATTTTGGGGGATTGTTTCTAGATAAGTTCTTATTAGAAGCACAAAAAAGACTGAGTTTTTATTAGAACTGAGAAAAAAATAGAGATTACTTAATTTGCAGCAAGTACATTTGTTTATTGTTTGCTTGGCAGTGCTGCTGTGGCATCTGTGTGCTGAATGCAGATTTACAATTCTGTTCATATTCAATACTTCTTTTTGCTGTGTCTTTATGGATGAGTGGGAGCTACCCTCATACATGGTAGTGAGATACAATACTGTGGTGGACCGAGCTAGTGCTTAGAAGTGACTAATTTCAATGGACTGATCCAAATCTCAGTTTGGTCTGGAGATCAAATTGGAGCCTTTTTGTGGACTTCAGAATATTCTCGTGGTACCCTTGGTTGCCACAGAGGAGCATTCCCTGCAGCAATACCTCCCGACTTTGAAGACTTGGCTGCTTTTTTTTTTTTTTATTTTATTTTAACCATTTTAACTAATTATTTTACATTCTCATGCTGAGCATAGGTTATATAGACCAGTCCAAGGACCGTGGTACCTTTCTGCAGAAGAAGCTGGGTTGCAGCAGTAGATGTAGGAGGATAAGTAAATTGTTTGGCTTGGGAGAGTGAAATGTGAGTGAGTTAAGCATCGTGCTTTGCCTAGGCTCAGCAGCTCTGCTGGGAGGGGCATGGGTGTGGGGAGCAGGTAAAGCTTAAGTGGTAGGAAAAAGGTTGTTTTAATGAGATGAGGTTAATATCCTCATTTGCATTGATCAGCGTAAAGACTGTAACGATGTCCCATGAGCTGTGAAATGCTGACATACAAGCACTCGTGATAAAATCTTGTGACTTTGCCCAAAGAGCTCACCTTTCTAAGGGCTAATGTCCAGTATCACGTTTAGATGTGAGCTGGTGCTGGATGGATGATCCCGTTCACCAGGAAGAGATGAGACTGAGAGGAACAGGGAGCATGTTAAGCGGGGCAATGCAGAGCAGAGAACTGAGATGTTGGGAAGCTGCACCTTGTACCTGCTTATGGCAGTGCCTGTGATGTATGGGGAAGAGAGCAATTTTGTTCCTTTTGAAATTATCAAGACTTACATCCTGACAAGTGAAAAACCCTGGAGCTTAAGAGTACGCTCTTATCCTGTATAGCAGTACCTTGCCTTCCAAGTATGGAGGACCACACATTTTTCTTAGCTTACTGAAGAAAATTGGCATAAAGCTGGTGCTTGGCTTCCACGTAGCCCTGCTCTGCAAAGAGGAAACTATCTTACTTGAGACCAGCTTTTAACTTCTCCAATGATATACAGCCCTCAGCTTGAATAAACAGCTATATCCTACTGCAAGTGCATTTGGCATAGTTTTTAGGAATTTGAGGATTGGAAAGGAACAGTGTGGGCACAGTGTTCTGTTCACCAGGAGAGGAAAGATCAGCTTTTTAACCTAAGAAGGTTGCAGCTTTTTCTGTCTGGTTTGAGCAGTTGTGAGGCAAAAGATACGACCCTGCTGAAATGCACCATTGGTGGGGTATAGTCTAGAACCTTATATTTAATTTGAAATGCCATTTAGTTTGTTTACTTATCTGTACACCTACTCAAGAATTGCAGAATGTCTCTAGCTTGTGTTGTGGCATATTGCAGCCAGGAGCACATATTGCACAGCTCTCCAAACACTACTCAAGGAAAACACTGAAGTGTTTGTGTCTGGATATCTGTATGTTCTAAAGAACGTAGTTCCCACTTGCTCAGTTTATTATCTTCCCCTTCATCTATATATAGAAGTATTGTATATATTTTGCATGATAATAGAAATTCACAGAATGTGTTAAATTGACTTTTTATGCACTAAATTTATGCACTAAATTTAGCATATTGCATAATTTTAGCAGTGGGAAATTACAGTGTTTTTTCCTTGCATGAATCCAAGAACTGAACATGGTGGTTATTGGAAGATACAACTTTTTTGAAAAGGCTATTTTAATTCAGTATTGCAGCAGAAGTATATGAATAAGAAAGTCAAGTATGGCTTACACTGCTAAATAACTTGCATATATTGGAAATATTTCTTTCCATCTCGTGCTCTTTTTGGTATACTGTAAGTACAAGTTGGAATGGTTTATTTGAAAGGTTTTTATTTAAAAAATTGTGTATGGGCAAGTATCAAGTTTTGAGCTGATGGTCATCAGGAGGTAGCTAGAACTAAAGCTGGTATTAGAGTCCCTATGTGGTGATTTGCATTAGTTCTTAATTAAAACAAGTTTCTCTGTGGGCAATGGTCACGGATCCATTTCTTGTAAGACGGAGATGAAAATAAGAATGAGAACAACTAGAGAATGCAGAAGACCAAACATTGCATCCATAGAGTGATGTGTGTGTTGCAAAATTGGTGTGCTGACCTACATCCCGAGCTGGTGGTTTCTGCAAAAAGCTGCTGTAGGAGGAAGAGAGGTGCAGATTCTTGTGCTGCTGTGACTGACTGAGATACAGAGCACTCCTTGTTCCAACAGAATTGCTTGAACAAAGGTGTTGCAGGCCGGAGATTTTGTGTCTTCGTCAGGCCTGTTACACCAAAGTAGGATTTGATCTGTATGGTACTTAGGTAGAAAAGACTAATCAGGAGCCTTTGGTAAAACTCTTGGTATCCCAAGTGAATGTTATCTTTGTGAGTGCTGGGTGGTAGTTAGAAATGAATGCCATCTTTCAGGGTAGGGCCAGTGAATGCCCACCAGTGGAAAAATACCAGTTACTTGCATCTTGGGCAAGGGAACTTGTTCTTTGGTCTTCCTGGCTGTGTATGTAAAAGGTCAGCTATATGTTGAGTTAATAAAATAGTTTGTGTGTTGGTTTGGTGTTTTTTGTTGTTTGTGTTTGTTTTGGGTTGGGTTTTTTTTGTGGCTGATTTTCATGCCTACTTGTATTTTTAGTGGTTGTTCAAAATGCATTTTCTCTTCATGAACTGTGTATATTTCTAATTAGGGGTTGATATCTGAATGCATTGGGGAGCATTTGGGTGTAACATTGCATTGCCCCTTTGGGTTTATTATGCTCCAATAAAGTAATTAATGGATGAATGCAAACATGAAATTAAATTATATGAAAGAGTAATGTTGTAGAAAAGATGTAAACATGCTGTGTGTTTGTATAACTTGATATCATCAGTTGCTTCTCAGGTGACTTGGCTACTCATTAATCTCTACACCACATTTTGTTGAGGTACAAAACTTGAAGATTTTCCTCCCTCTTTCATGTTTTTGAAAATACAATGGGTTTTGTTTGTTTCATTTGGTTTGGTGGGGTGTTTTTTTTTTTGTTGTTTTGGTTTTTTTTATTTTAACTTTTTTGTTTTTACTGTTTTACCACTGCATGTATGATGTGTGTTTTGGTTGCTGTATAAAAGATTTTACTACATCAGGAAGGTGTTTGGGGTACCTGTCACGCTTGGCTGTGTGGGTAGTGGCAGTTCCATTGCAATTTTAGTTTTGGATCCCTTTTAAAAAAAGGCTGGAGTGGCTAACTTCAGGGCGATTCAAGACTCAAGAAATCAGGGAGGTATTTAGCATCTGTCTGCAAAGACCTGAGATGGCCTGACACGACAGCTTTTAAATGAGCTTCTAATGGTGTCAGATGAGCCACTAAGAACCAAAGAACGCCAGGCTTCTCTCTTTTCTGTGATGATTTAGTGCTCGATAGCAGTAAAATAATCTAGGCAATGCACTAGGGAGAATTGCTGCTTTTCTCAAGTGGTTCTTTAACTTTTAAGATAAGCTTCATGGTGTTTCCAGTGATAATAATGATTAATGCTTCCTTTGCTGTTGACTGCTCTAGGGTTTGTTTCTTGATAGTTTATATACTATATGAGAAGTTTACCACTGTCTCTCCCAGCAGGTCACTTCCAGCCATGCCTAACTGCTTAATTAATTGAGTCAT
The DNA here is from genome assembly GCF_000691975.1 of Corvus brachyrhynchos. Taxonomy (NCBI): domain Eukaryota; kingdom Metazoa; phylum Chordata; class Aves; order Passeriformes; family Corvidae; genus Corvus; species Corvus brachyrhynchos. The sequence continues at coordinate 1,487,620 of NW_008235977.1, read as the reverse complement.
TATGATAATGGCTTCATATTTGGTTTTACAAATCTGTGTGAGTGCCTTCTTCCCTGAGGACACTACTGTACTTCGTTCTGAGAGGTGTGAAAAGCAAGAAGAAAAGTTTAACTGCCAAATAACTGCACCTAGGTGTGGATACAAAAATGCTGTTAGCAAGAAATTTTCCTGCTTCTTTCTAAGCCCGTGGGATACTTTTCTCTCTCACGAAGATATTAGCAGAGTTCTGTAAACTATGAACACCTGCGACCTTGTAGAACGATGTTCATGGTAGAAAAATATTTTGACAATGGATGTTTTAGGATTCTAGCCAATCACCCCCTAGGGGTGGCTGATCCTTTGTCCAATTAGACTATGAAGAAAAAAGTCTATAAAAGTTTGATTTATTTAATTATTTTATAATCTTGCTGCACAATTCCTGCCTGCTGGATCTCTCTCTTCTCTTCCCTACGGCTGCGGGATACAGTGATACCTAGGATCATTCAGAGACTTGGAAGGGAACAGCTCAGGAAATAATTCCATGCTCCTGCTCACTTTAAAGTATGTTCTGTCTTGTGAAATGGTGTGCTTTTAGGGGAAGGACTGGTTGGCCAAAAGAGAAAGCAGAGCTTGCAGGATGTTAGCAGCAGGACCCTTCCCATGTAATCTTATATAAATAATCTGCTGGAGAAATTGTTCCTTGTATTAATTACTGTATGCATGGAGCCAAACCACAGGGATATACAGGATGGTGTTGGAGCATCTATTACTGGCAAAATACAGGGAGATACAGGATAGTTGGAAGTATGGATTCATATAGACAACAAAGGTTGTGATGGACCTACAAAATCCTTTCCTTGGAATGGGGCAGGAAAGGGGGGAAAATGTCCCATGAATCCAGTTAAAATTTTTTCATAACATTTCTCCTGTAATTTTTTTTCTGTAAGCAAGAGTAGTTTGTGTGAAAGCTTCATCCTGGCTAGCCATACTTTGTCTATCCTGTAAAGCCAGTGCCTGGTGTTGAAAGTCAGGAACACAGGAGCCTGGCATCTCTGATGTGTCTGGCAGCTTGGCAGAATAGGCTGGATGTGTAGAGCAGGGGAGCAGTGCAGAATGCTTGCAGTGAGACTTAATGTCTGACTGGTCTTGACTTTAGTATTTCTAGCCTTTGCCAGAGACTGCTAGCCATTTTAAAACAGCTGCTATACCTTGTTTTATGGCCAAATACCTTTGCTCTTTCCTGTTCTTTTCCCCCCAATCTTATCTTCCCACTTAAAAATAGAACATTTTATTTTACTGCAAAGCAAACTGGTCATCAGTTAATGGTGAAGATCATTAATTACATTGTCAAGTTAAAAACTGTACATCTGCAATATTTTTTCCAGATAATCGTGGTGTTTGCCCTGTAAGTTGGATTTAAATGTATGCTGCTTTGAAACAATTTGGAATGTGATCACTGTTTTTCAAACGTCTGGAAAAGCCACACTGATGGTGTTCAACCTGTGAATATTTGCTCAGATTTTTTTTTCCCCTCACTCTCCACCATAACCTTGTTGCTGTCAACTCAGAATCTGCCCCTTGATCTTGGTCTGTGGCCTTGCCTATAGTGGGAATTTCTTGGGAGATGGAAGACAATTTGACTAAAGGTGTGAAAACAGCACATAGAAGCCCAGACTATAAGAAAAAGTAGTCTACTGCCATTGTGATGTCCTGCTACGAGTAGGTTCAACTGAGACATGCTTTGACTTGATGCATTTATCTAGTCAGTTTTGTATCTGTGCTGTCCCTGAGTAGTTGAAAGCTAAGTATTGAACCAGTTCTTGCAGTGTGTTTGTGGTTCTGCCCAAGATCACCTTGCTCACCTTTACAACAGTAGGGTTTGCCAAGACTTGCGGGAGTGTTGCACTGTGGTGCCAACACTGAACTACTGCGAGTGACAATATCATGTTGTCAGCAGACTTGTTGAATCCCAGTGCATTCTGGGGGTTTTTTATCATGCTTTTAAAAACTTTTGTTGTATTTAACAAAAGTATGGTGCTGTGATTACTCTTTCTGTACTCTTCCAGTGTCCCAAGACTTCAGAATACGGAATAAGATAGAGAGTTTTCAAGCAAAAACTAACTTTGGATCATGTAGGAGTTACTGTGTTTGTTTTTACCCCCGTAGTACTGTTGAAAGCTTTATTGTTTTTGTTGCCATGATAACATAGTGGTGAGTCTTTAGTTCATGTGTAACTATAGTTTCAGAGATGAAAACCCCATGCTTCTTGTGTGTTTAAGATTGATGGTAAGAGAAAGAAAGGCAGACACTCTCTAAAGATGCTATGCAGCACAATAAAAGGTTGTTTGTTTTTTTTCAATAAGCTTCTTCCCCACAAGCAGTATGGTTACACTTCTGATTAAAAAGAGGATGCTGGAGAAACAAATGCCAAGAAAGCACAGCCAAGAGATTATTTCATTGAATATGAGAGGAGTCTTTGTGATCGCTCTGTAGAAGGATGAGACTTTTAAACCACTGTATAAGAGAAATTAATTTATTTTCTTCTTCATTTGGCTTTGAGGATGTCAGATATCTCTCTTGTGTTTGCTGTCAGTGAGGTTAAAGAGGACACAATGTCTGTTCTGCTGGGCTGTTCGGCTGCAGCCCCAGCCTGCACAGCCAGTCTCCCTGCTGACCACAGATGTACAGGTAGGAAAATCACTTTGGAATAGCTTTTACTGAGGTAGACTGTCTCAAATATGACAAATATTGCTTTGTGTGACAAGTTGTTAGTTACTCTTCCTGCAGCAGTTGGCTTTAAATCTTAGTATATTTGTCATGTTATCTTTCTGCAAGTGATTCTTCCTTTTTTGCATAGAAGGATGGAGATTGTGTACGTTACTCTCCCAAGCAACATGAAAAACTGAAGATTCTTGGAGGCTGATCCTAGCTAGCATTCAGCGTTCACCTTTTATAGGAATGTGTCCTGAAGCTATTTAGGCTTCTTATTTTTCCAGACTGATGGAGTCTCTTTTGCCTGAGGATTTTTATTTTCAGTGCGATAATGACACTCTCTTGGCTGCATTGTTCTCTACCATTTTTCTGATTTTTTTCAATGCTTGAAGCAATTTCACCTTGGTATTTGATTGCTCTCTTGGAGTCTGTGCATTCTCACCAGGTTGGGTACTTTCCCTTTGGACTTGTTCTCCCCTCCTGCAGCTGCTGTGGCAGTGTGGTGTTGTGGTAATTCAGGTAGGTCATAAATAACTCTTGACAGAGGCCTTGCTATAAACTAATTTCTTGGCTATTTGGGAATCCTTCAGTCAAAGAACCAATCCTTGATTGCCAGTTCCTGAAATCAAGACCTCCTGGTGCAGTGTAGGTTTTTTTAGGGAATCAGAATGTCTGACATTTCATTCTTTCCTGCTCTGCCCTGTACAGTTGTCTCAAAGACTAATTCAGTTGTCTTCCTACATTGCCTTTGGAATTTGCCAGCACTGTTAAAACTCTGTTATTTTAGTAAGAAGCCCCCAGACGGTGTTATATTCTATGGGTCCTATGAATTATAATTTTTGACACTGAAAATATTTTCAGAATGATGATTCATATTTTAAATGGATGAGGAAAATAACTGAAGGATGCAAGTATTATTATACTAATCAGTTTCATAGGAAACAATGCCAAGAGCTGCAGTGATGGAACAGTGTAATGAGTTGCTTTAATCATGTGTTTGAGAAAGGATAAAATAATCTCAACCTGCAGTTTTTAGGAGGGCAAATAAACTTTCCTAAGATGTTTACTTTGGATACAAACTGAAAGGGATTTCAGAATGATTGCTTCTGTAGCCAAGCAAAACTAGAGGCTACTGTTACCAGAAGTCAGCAGTTATTATTTCACTTAAAAATCTGTGTAGTTCTGCTTTATTTTTCAAATAAATCTTGCTTTATAAAGTTACAACCATGCGAACGGAAATCTGCTTTCTATGAAATATCTACTTCTGCTGCTTTTGCAAAATACTTTGCCATATGTGTTTCTATAGAAAAGGATGATTGCTTTCTCAAAACTCTTGAGACTTTCAGGGTGGTGAAACCTCCTTCTCCCACAAGAGACACCACCAAGAGAAATATGCTTGGTGTTAGGCACCAAATAGCTGTTATTCTGGATACTGCACATGATGTATTGGACATATATATATATTGCCAGACTATACAGATTCTGAACTGCATAACCTGTTTATTCTTCAAAGATTCTTTTATCTATGGGAGGGTCTGCTCAATAGAAAAACCTTTATTTTAGTGGGTTTTCAAATCTAAATAAGATCTCATTGAAAAATCAGCTCATTAAAAGGTGTAATTACAAAGTATGTGAAAAGTGCTGGGAGGAATCTGCATTACTGTAGCCATGTCTAGAAGGTATAGTTTAGTGTGGGTATTAGTGAGAATAGAAAATTCTGCAGCTGAGCCTGGTTTAATTTCTTCCTGGTGCTTGTTCTTCTGAATGTTTTTGCATATAAAAGCTCTAATTTTTTTTTCCAAAGATGGAGAAATATCAGCTGAAACAACCTCCTCCACAGAAAAGCCCCTCCAAGTCTATTCTAGTAATGACATATAACTAGTAAAAATACAAATAGAGTTCTCAGTTCTTTTTTCCTTTGAAGAAGCAAATGGTGGAGTTACAAGTTTGAGAGCATATAAAAATTTTAACTGTTACTTTGATTTGAGTGACAGAGGTATAGCTGTGGCACTTCTTATGGAAATGTGTTATTCATAACTAACTTCCTATTACTAATTTTTGCTACCAGAATGTTATTTAAGGCCATGAAATTTTCAGGTCCTATCTGCAATTTCTGGTAACCAACTGATTTTTTTTAATTTTCTTTTTTTAAAGTGACTAATACAACTATTCAGGTAATCTATGGGACGTATTTTCGGAGGAACTGTTTTCTCGTTTCTAATTACCATACTTGGATTGTGTAAGGAAAAGCTCTGCAAGATGCATATTGCAAAATATCCTAAGCAGTGTTTTCTTGCCAAGGTCCAGGTGCTAATGCTGTCGGTGACCATCCTTTTGAACTTGCTGCCAGTGCTGACAGGGAGGTGGATGCTGTGGAGTTTGTAACTTCTGGCAGAGTCCCTGCAGCTCCCTGTTCGGGTGAAGAGACTGTCTAGGGAGCTCTGTTGGTGCTCTCCCTCCTGCAGTGGCATAGTCAGCCCTGCACAGTCTGAGGGGATGAGGTAGAGAGTTTAGGGGTATGTGAGGAGCAGCCTCAGGCTCTCACGGGTAGGAATTGTAGTTGTAAGCAAAGAAGGATGCAGAGGCTGAGGATGTTGCTGTGCAGCTGAGCTCATATGGGACAAGGCATACAGAACATTATTCCGCCTCTAATTTTCAGAGGACATTTGTTCAGAAGTGTAATTTCTTATCTTTCTCATGTTAATTTATTTTGCAGTGGCTTATAATGACCATCCCAACTGCCTTGATTTTCTCCTCACTGGAGTTGCTATGTTTGGCCTTGCCACAGAGTTCATGTACTGAAGTGTCCTTTTGCTCACTGTTCCTCCAGATGCTTTGTTTTATGATAGCTATTTTCTGATGATCCAAGCCTTGTAATAGTTGAATCTGTAAATATTTTTATTACATCTTTTTTAAGCAACATTACTGCAGAGCATGTTATGACAGTCCTTCAATTCCAAGTAAAGGAAGCTAACATGCTTTCCTTTTTACCCTGGGAGCTACAAAATTTTGGATGTTGAATGTAGTTCCTGCTGTAAAGCAGCATGGTAAACCAATGCACTGACAAACATGACTATTAAATTAACAGAATGTGATGGTTCAGAGCAAACACGCTCCCTTGGGTTAGTTTACTGGTAATTTCTTTTCTTGTGCTATAGAAACTATGGGGTTAAAATAGGTCTAGATGCCTAGACCTTTAGATGTAGTGTAGCTCTGACACAGTTGTGATTTGGGCAAGATGCATTTTAGCTTATTATTTCATATTGAGATATTTTAAAGATCCAATTAACTGAAAACATGAAGAAAATGTTTTATTTCTTGGTTTATCTTGTAATTATAAATGGAAACTGATTGTTTCCTTTTTTTTAGTTCTGTTTTTAGAGAGGTTGACGAGGCCAGCTTTTCTTGTGCTGGGTGGGACCTTCCTCTAAATACTGCCTTGGTGATTCTTCCAAGGCCTAGGAAGGTTTCAAAGCTGATGGATGAATTATTATTTCCTCTTCCTGTCTTCATTTTTTCAATTTTGTTATGAAAGTAGGAAGCAGAGAACTGCGGGCTTGGTTATAAATTAAATCCTTCAGGCTTTTCACAGATGTTTTTTGTACTAATACATTCTTATTTAGCAAAACCTTGGGTTTTGGCTGTTAATCCAAGCAAGATCTTTAAATGATTAGTTAGGCCTTATGAGAGTGTTTATATATGTTGATCAAGATGAATTAGAGATTGTTTAAAGGATAAGTTTTTCTGGCATCAGTGAGAGATAATTGCTGCTGTGCTGAAGCAACCTCAGGAAACCTCACCACTTAAACTACTGCATGTACTCATTGTGATATGCTTCTGATTGACTTCTGGTCTCCTCAGCAACCTCTTGATAATGATAAAGCTGACAACTTTACAAATGTGTGAAACAAAATAGTCCAGGATAGCAAAGGCCTCATTGCTTTGGCAGATGACCATAGAACCTACTGTAGTAGCAGTGTGTACCCTTGAAAAGAAAACTAAGCTTGGGGTATTAAATTGTGTTTGCTATATTACATAGGTTTCTATGAAAGTAAATTCAAAAGATAAATTTGGGCTAGACAAACCTTTTTGAGGAGGGAACTATGTTAGAAAAAGATGATACAATTCTCCTAGATAATACTGCTCTGCTGAAAAATATTGGTACTACATAGGTCCAGAATTTGTCACAGCTGTGCATCAGAGATAGGTGAAGAAGAAAACATGGTCACTGAGGCAGAGATGTTAGTCTAAGTACTGAAATAGCTCATAAATATTTTTATTCCCACCCCAGCAATTCATGTAATGTAGACAGAAGCTTAGCATGTTCTGCTGCAGAGTGATGCAGTATGGACTAGAGTACTTTGAGAAATGAGAGGCTTATCTCTTGGATTATTCATTTTAATCATGGCAATGGACTTGTAAAGCACCACTTACAGACTCCTGGCTCTGTTCTTTGCCCTCTGTGTCAACCAGATGACCTCCCACCAAATTTGTGATGTAAATCACTATAAAAGTAGACTAAGCCAGATACTGCCTTTTTTTATCCACTACACACTTGTGGATGGGACTCCATAGATACTAATGGAGGCATTTTTAAAAATAAGACTGAGACAGGGCACTGAAACAATTTGCCCACATGGACACTAAATATTCACCTTTAGGTTGCTTACATCTCAAGTGTCTTTGGGCAGTTGTACTGGCAATTCTAATGTTGGATTAGAAACATTTGGTAAGCCTGTGGCTCACAAATGATGGTTAGTGTCAAAAGAAGAATCTTCTCAGTGTCCTGGTGAATGACTGAAGTACATACATCTTTGCAGTCTTTACACTCAACATTTGAATACAGATCTCATTCTTGAGTGCTGCATCTTCTGTTATGTGTGCAAAAATCCTGGTTTAGATATGTCATCTGTAAATCTTGTTTCACTTACTATTTCTAAAAGCAAGTAAAATCAGCTCTGATGTTTGCCAAGAGCAACAGATAAATCTATTTAATCAGTAAAATTGCTTTGTTGCTGATTCATAGGGGTGTTCCCTGTGATCTAAAGCCTTTGTATACATAGGCAAGGAGTGAAAAGACCCTCACCTTTGTGTGCAGTTCCTTTCAGAAACGGGAAACAAGAAGAGATGGAGTAATGTTTTCCGCTTGTCCATAGCGGGAATTTATAATAAATTTATAAAACAAGCATAAACATTTATATTGTAATGCCAATGTAATATTACAGTTGGACTTGATGATCTTGAAGGTCTTTTCCAACCTAAATGACTCTGGTTCTACTTGGACCTCTCTTTCTGACATTCATTTTCTGAGTTGGCAATTTTCTTAATTGGTGAAAAAAGTCATTGTGTGTGGACAAATATATCCAGAGAATACCATGTAAAGTATAAAAATATACATATTTTGTCACCACTTTATAATCTTAATCTTTCATTTATTTGGCCTGTTTTTATAGAGTTAAGAAGTGAATTACACGCTCTAGTCAAAACTGATTTGAGAGACTTAATACTTTCAGGATAAAACCCACAACACTATGTGAATTTAGCTACATGTAGCACATACTCAGCAGTAAAGCTGTTCTTACAGATGTGATGACTATTTGAGATGTGCAATAAGTAAAGAAAGGATGTGAAACTGATTTGCCTAACATAGACATTCATTTAAAACTCACTGTATATAGATTTAAAAACAAGTAGCTTCATTTGTTTATCCCTTTTCTGATATCAACACAAACAACAGATTTAACAGAAACTAGAAATATGAAATGTTGTATGACTTAAGTGTCTTTGACATGATGGGGGTCAGGAGTTTGCTTGGAACTTGTCCATTGTGAGCCCATGTGTAGCTGATCATCTGTTTATGATTCTTCACACATTCAAAGTCCAGTGGCTGAGTACGAGACTGAATGAGTGTGAAGAGTACAGACTTCATCAGCCAGGCCAATAAATAGAATTTACTGGCACTCTGGGTACACAGACTGCACAAGTACTTTTTGCCCAGCTCCAAGGTGTACTTTGGCTTCTCACTCTTCTGCTGAACAAAACGACAAGCAAAGCATGTAAAGTGTCACTTGGGGTGGGACTTCTGTAGGGGTCATCCTTAAAGTTTTAATGAGGTTTTTCAACAGATAGAAGTAACTTTTTCTTTACAAATGAAAATAAATGGAATGATTGCTTCAGCCTTTGCTGTTTTCCAGTGTCCTAAATGGCCTTAAGTGTCACAGTAGGCTTAAGTGGCTTGCTAAGGAAATTTAGGCTTATGCAAAGTTACTTTGGTCTTTTAAAAAAACCTTTTTGATTTGTTTCACGGTCTATTCTGGAGCCTGCAGACAGCTGTTAAGCTCACAATTTAGTATTGCATTTGAAAAATTCAGGGTCAGTTGTGGTAAAGGAATGTAACTTTTGTGGCTCTGTGGGCAATAACTTGATTTTGTGAAGATGTGACATAGCTTTTAGGAATAAGCAGCAGGTTAGAGTTTGAATTATAGAAGATCTATTTGAGGACTGAACTATTTGACTTCTCTCTGTACCAATTGCTGTTACATGTCTCTGTCCAATATTCATACCAACAGGATAAAAAGGGTGAAGTACTGCAAGAGGAGCAGTTTTGCAGCTCATAAGAAAATGGAGTGCTAGGCAGATGGCAATGTTTTCAAAAAGTAGAATATTTTTCAGTCCCAAATCAGGGGATTCATCACATACAGAAGTTGTGCCTGGGTAGATGCCTTAAGAGGCCTCCTAGAAACGGAGACTAGACATGAGTAAGGGAATATAAGTAGGTATTTATTTGAAAGGCCTTCAAAGGTACCCTGGGGAGCCAGAGGCTACTGCCAAGATGGACCCCAGGTCACGAGTTCTTCACCCTTTTATAGGTTTGGTTCATTTGCATATCAGGGTTAATTATTCAATTAAAGCTTCAGTTTAATGATGTAATTTCCCTTCTGCTTGCCCTCCTTAGAGGCTCTTTGGTTTATACTTTTTGGGCCTGGGACAGTCTGAGTGTCCTTGGAGAGCAGCCCTGGAGAGGCTTTGTTATGCCTACCTGGTATGAGAGAGCAGAAGTTAACAGGCTACAAGAAACTTCAGAGTTACACACCGGGCAGCACAGAATTTGCAAAATATAAAAGTTAAAACCTAGGGCATCAGGATTCGTGCTTCAGCTCATCCTTGACCTGCAATTTTTGAGGTCACTGACTGGTATCGATGTGGAAACATGCATGGGAAACCACCATAATAGATGCACTGCTAATAAGGACGTTGCAAATACTTGGAGAAAAAAATTTTAATCAACATAAATTGTTAAAGTGTAATAGTGGGATATTTGTGGACTAGAGGTTAGCAGCAGCTGTCAGCAAACAGGATTTGGAGATCCCTCTCCATTTGTGAGCATTATAGAAATAAACTGATTCATATGTAAGACTCATGGTTCAATGCTAGCAGGGAAGACCTGCTAAAAACTACCTGAGTTCTTAGCAAACTCATGGTTTCACATATGTTGCAAAGCTAGGGAGGAATGCCCATAAAACTCTTGATTTTGGAACACCCAGTTAATCCTAATAGTTCTTCTGTTCCTCAGGCTGTCCTCCAGCCTTACCAGCAGAGAAGTGAATCATCCTTTTTTCTTGATAAACAGGGAAGAAAACATGCTGTCAGTGAAAAAAATTGTGGCTTTTCTTTCTGTTACCCTACAACTCAGTCAGTAATGCTCTGAAAGAAAAGTCAGTGGAGCAGAAGACTTCTCAAAGAGAACCATGTCTGAAGGTAGGAAAAATCCCAGACTTTGCTCGTGCAGTTTTTGTCCCCCCCCGGTTCCTTTTGCTGGACTTTGCAGTTCAGGAGGTGAGCCTGCAGCTCTCCTTAAGCAGTACTGCTTCTACCCCAGTACATACTGGATCTAGAACAAGACCTGAAGGACTGACCATAGTACTGATAATGAGTAATTTCATCTGTCTGCTCCATGTACGTTTTCAAGTACTCCGCTTCTGCAGCAGTATTTGGGTGGCACAAAGAGATACTGTTTTTAACAATGTAAATACAAGGGGTTTAACAGTTTTTGCAATTACCGAAGCTTTAAGTCTGCAATCAATTATTTAGTATTTATTTGCCATTTTTATCACATTTCCAAAGCAAAGTGACAATTAGAGTTTATGCAGTATATCCCTCTCTATGACAAGCTTGCAGGATTCCACTTTCCCATTCAGCTAGAGTGAGTAGTGGGTTTTGATGGTGTGCAGTGTATCGTTAGGGATTTTCTCCCCCTTTACTATCTATGTAGGGATGGGTTCTGAGCTTGGATCAGTAAGTTTTCCTACCTTTCATTAAATGTTGCTTTCCTGTTAGTTACAATTCTAGCTTATGAGAACCTGCTTTTTATGTTCTCCCTCTGGCTCCATCAGTACAGGTGGTGCACAGATGAGAGCAATCTGCTTACTGCTGCATCCTGAAGTGTTAGGGAACTGTGTCTTTACCTACGAGATGAAAGGAGTTCATTGACTGCCATGCCAGCCTGAGCCTCCTGAGGTTTGGTTGAAGCAAATGCCTAACATACTAGATTTTTACAGGGATTCTGCTGCAGTGGGTGTACTTCTATTGCTGCAGGCAGATAGTTATGGTTTGCAGCTGTAGGACAAGACTGCAGCAGGCACCCTTGACTACAGTGCTGCCTGGTCTTGTGGGAAGCCTGCTGAGGTGGGCACGAGGCTGGCAGGGGCACAGTTTGGCAAACTCCCCTGCTGTGGTCGTTTACTGGGTACCATATGCCATGTTCTGCCTTCCTTCTTGCTTCTCTTCTGCTCACTTGGGTATGGATGTTTTCCCACATTTGACTCCTTCCTCTCTGATTTAAGCTTCTTGATGCATATTGCTGAAGTAGCCAGGAGCAGGGTGGGTGAGACTCTGCCATGGCAGGGGGCAGAGAGGAGAGGGCTTTTATTGATGCTCTCATTCCTCCTGGGGCTATGGCAAGTGATTTTTCGTCTGGCCATTTACAACAAGGAGCCCTTCTTTGAGTTCTGCATGTTACAATGTAGCTTTCTTGAGAATAGCATTTTCATTAATTCTATTGCATTTATAGGACATACCAAAGGTTAAATAACTGGAGTGATGGAGTGTGGTTATTCCAACATAGATAGTGCTGTGCTTTAATGAGGAGTCAGAAGGATATTGTTATAATAGAGGCTACAATTGTGATTAAGAACCTACAGAAACCTCTTTAACAGTCTGCTGCTGTTAGTGCAGACTGCATAGGGAAGGAAAGATGGTGGGGAGTTGCTTCTCATTTCTCTTTAGATCCATCCAGCCAAAAAACCTTTTATCATTTTTTAGGTCTAGAAGTAAATGTAGCTGCAACAGATTTCATACAAAGGCCTTTGCTGTCATTATGGTTTTGCGCAATATTTCCTTTTACATGTGTATGTACAGATTGTTTCATTGAACAGCATGCTAAGAGTTTGGGAATCAAAATTTATAGTACAAATTAAATACATTTTGGGAAGCTGACACTTAAAATGGAAATAGTGGAGGAAAATGAACATATTGAACCACCCACTTAACTGCTTACTCATTCTGTTTCTTGACACACTCAGCTTCTGCTGGGTTTGCTACAGCACAAAGATGACAAGAGATGATTCTTCATTTCCTTGTCCCTTGCATTGCTGTTCATGCTTGATGTGAATATTGTTATATGATCTTGATGATCTTGGAAGGCTGTGGGGAAGAGCAGACATCAGAGATGGACTCCCTGCTTTGTTTCCTGGTCAAGGGTAGGTATCAGCTGTGTAACGTAAGTAACTAAGGAATTTTTTAACTCTTTGGCTGTTTGTGCAATAAATTTTTTTTGACTAGAAAGAGATTCCAGAAAACAAAGACAAATGCTCCAGGGCCTGATTCTTACAAGCTTTCTACAAGTGATTGCCCCATTTCTGCCTTCTTGGGAAAACACAACTTTCAAAAACATATGATGAAAAGCATCATACACTTTTCACTACATATGCTTTAAAATACAAGTTGAGGTGAGCTCAATTGGGACATGACTCCCCATCTAATAGTACATGACACACAAAAAGCTCTTTCAAATAGCCTTAGAGTAAGGTTGCAAAGTCAGGCATTCAAAGTGTATGTGCTTGTGTGCAATTATGTCTTTGAAACGTTCTCCTGACCTTTTCTAGACATTGGCAAGGCAACTTATTTTTCCTAGCTTTCCTGCT
>NW_008235977.1:1466581-1474715 GCF_000691975.1 Corvus brachyrhynchos | reverse complement strand
AATTGTTTTGTTCTTTAAAGGCAGGCACCTGATATGGAAAATTTCAGCTCAGAGTTGAAAGATGGCAAACGTACAAACAACTGAAAAAGGCAAGCTTTTGCTAGTGAGCAAAATTATCAATAGATGGTTTCGTTGGCTTGGCCTTCACTGTGAATGACTTTTGGACATACAGTTTAAAGAGAGCTAAAAATATTTTCTCAGCACTATTTAGTCAGAGTTTACCTAACAGCAGACTAATCTGCTGAAAAAATCTTGATGACAATCACAAGAAAGCATCAGTTTTGCTATTTCAGTTTGCTAACAGCCTGTGTAGGTCACACTGATGCCCTTGGATTCTCACTTCCACGAGTAATGGGTTTGCATTAACATTATAAAGCTTTTACGTGGTGTGAAGAAGATAAAATTAAAAGCATCTAAGCTCAATTGCAGAAAGCCTCTCCCATCTTTTCGGCATTAGGAGAGTATTTGTGGCTCCATTCAATCCTATGGTCTCTGAAAAATTGTTTTCTACTGAAGTTTTTGGGTGAGCAGGACTGTAATTTTGCTTACATGCACACAAAGCTTTGCTATTTGATTCCTATTCTCTAGGCAGCACACTGCAGACAAGCCTCAGTTGTGAAAAATTCAAAGAAAGCATACTGTTGAGCTGGTAGTCATCTTGGTCTTCCAGCCCTTTTCTGGGAACCATGGCTCTATCACCAATGAACTGTGGCTTACTGGATGAAATGAATGTAGTCCCTCAAAGGTAGCATTGCTGGGCTAAGCTGGGCAGCTCTGGTGGCAGGGAATTGAGAATCAGATGATGTGTGGGAACAGCTCAGTTCTTTGTCCACAGCAGCGAATGTCATGCTGTAAATGTGCCTATCTTCCCCTTAAGGGGAACCAACTGTAGAACTTTCTTTTTAATTGTTTGTGAGGAAGGAAAAAAAATGGCATGTAAAACACCTTGTCATTACCCCCTCAGCACACCCCAGGGGTGGCGTGTTTTCACTAGCATGTATTGTTCAGGTGAAATAGAGGTATTGCTAATTGTTATGGACTTTTTCATACTCTGTAGCAGAGATAGTTAACACAGAGATAATACATCTTCTTGGTGCTAATGCCTTGTTACAAATACAAGCAATTGGATTAAGAAATGAGGGAGAATGCATTTACTTCTTCCCAAAGCCCTAATGGTTTGGTTAAACACCCCTGACAACTGGTCAATATTCTTTACATAGATAGATGTACTTAGTTTGTTGCACTTTCGTGAAACAATTAGCAGCCTCCTGTCGGTGCATTTGTCTCAGCTTTTCAGCTGTGTGCCCTTGAATCGAGCCCCTGATCGTTCCCTGTTACTCAGCCTTGGATGCTGCAGAGGGGTTTGGGGGAGAGCACAGCCAGGCACTGTGGAGAACCGGGGCGTCAGGGATGCTGTGCTTCCTACTGAGTGTCCAGCCTGGGGCCAGGTTAGAGCTAGTCCCAACAAAGCCCTTGATGTGTGTGAGGGGGAAATGGGAGAGGGGACAGTGCAAGGGTGCAATGCCAACTGTTTTGTACTTCCAGTTGGGCCATGCTGCTTTGCTGGTGTACAGTTAGCTTGTGTTTGCGTGTTGAAAGGGTTTTAAAGATGGGCAGAACCAAGAGAGAGTTGTGTAGCATAATACATACAGCAAAATCTTCAAATGGTGTTTGTGGTAGGGTTTTGATCATGTGTGCATAATTATTTGCAAGAAGCTATTTTTATTTTTTAGTATAGATACTCTGTAACAATCACTACCATTTAAAAAATTAAACTCACTTTTTGCTCGCCATGAAAATCTGAGGTAATTCTTATGGAGTGCTGCTGGACAGCGCATTTTTCAAATTGTTGTTTGAGTGTAATTTCTTCTTCATTTATGTTCAAGTTTTATGAAATTACCTGAGTTATACAAAGCTTAAAATAGTGTTTGTTACTAGATTTGCTTGCTCTCTTTGGCTTAATACAACTAATTAAACAGTTATTAAGCTGCTAAAAACCAAAACTATAGAAAACAAAACTATTCTGGAGTGCAGTATTGCTTGAGGAGATCTTGGACAAGCCATGTATGTGAAGTTAAGGATACCTTGGGGACTCTAGTGCTTTGCAGGATGTGGCTGTTGTGTGTTAGTGTCTTGAAAGGAAGCAAATAACTGTAAATGAAGAGCATTTGATTTTGTTGTGTGTAAAGGGAGAAGATAGTTAACTGCTGTGGTGCAGATATCAGCTGGTCTACTACATACATGTATTTACTCTGTGATGCTTCAAAACCAGAGCAGAATTTAAATAAAAATTTCTTAGAGTGGGTTAAACACTAATGTGGCATAAAGACACTTTTTCTGTTGAGTTACTTGTGTTGTACACATGGGCAAGGAAGCTATTTAGTCCTTTCTGAGTGTCCTTGATGGAAAAAAGCCTTATAAAAAAACCTTTGAAATAATACTTTGATTATTCTTGGGCTGTTTTACAGCTTTCTTATCCTTTAAGAGTAATGGAATAGAAGCAAATTGGTATATAGCAATGTATTTTCAGGGGTTTCTTTCCTAATACTAGGCAACAAACAAACAGAGGCAAGACATCTAAGTTATTCTCTTTGATTTTTGTGGGTTTTCTTGCAATCACTTTATCTCACTTGAATTTTTTTTTTCTGCCCGCAAACTGTGTGGAAAAGACATATGCAGCAAAGGAAATTGATTAATGCTCCTCAGGGGAGAAGTTCCGGCTATGAATAAACCGTTGTCAAATGTAGAATGTAAACAAACTGAAAATTTAGGATTTCTACCTGCCTAATCGTTTTTTGATGGTAACGTTGGAAGAAAACCCATATAATAGCAGTAAGAGCTTTCCCCAAAGAGGCAGGAATTCAAAGCCAATACAGCATTGTCCAGTGCTGCACTAGCCTCCTGTCTCTTATTTTCTTACTCTTCCATCCCTGACCTTAAGGTTGATAGGAGGCAGCACAGTCTGGGAGAATTGACTCAGGAAGTGGGGCTGCTTTCCCCTCTGAACAGCAGAGTTCAACTCTTCCTGCCTGACATAGCGCTTTCTTTCATACAAGAAGAGTGTCCCCATGTCTCCATGAGGCTTTGGTTGTGGTTAGTAGGCTGGGCATAGACCAGGGATCCAGAATGTTGTTTAGTCAGACTATAGGGGATTTTTTTCCTTTTTTCTTTTTTGCTTTTATATTCTTTTCTTTTTTTTTTTTTTCTTTTGGTGGTTTCCTTTTTCATGGTAGGAGGAGATCACTCTGCTGAAGAGAGGGAGAGATCTTTGCTCCTCACAGCAACAGGGAGTTGTGGCCACCACAAATCTGTGCAAATGTGTTCCTCTCCCTCAGTGCTGGCTCTGCCAGCTTTTGAGACCCTCCTGTCAGAGCTGTGTTTTGGTTTTTGTACCCTTCTTGGCTGTGGAGACTGAAGGATTTATTAGTATTTCATTTGTTTGTAGTCTGGCAGAGGGAGCTTGTGTATCAAAGTATAGTGGCTTAGGACTGCCTCCAAACCTGAGTGCAATAACTATCCTAAATATTTGTTGTGGCTCTGCTCAGGAGAATCTGAGGTAAGACCATGTTTAAAACCAGTTGAAGATCCATAGAGAGCATTTCCAGCTTTTTTTGTTGAATCAGTTCTGTTCCTTTACAATTCTAGTGTTTTTCCCTTCCTTGAGGACAGCAAGTATAGCAAAGATTCATTGACCAAATGATTGATATTTGTGAATGTACCTTGGAGCCAGTGATGCTTAGGAAGCTTAGGCAGTTGTGAGATAATGGCTTCTTCTGTACTTCTGCCTACATGACTGGGTACCCCAGGCTGCACAAGATTCACCTTGGAGTGGATGTTGTCTGTCTGGGCTGTTGGTGGAAGCACCACAGCATTTGCAGGTGCCAGGTGAAGACCCAGAACACACTGCTGGGGTGCCCACTATGCAAACCTGTATAGGCATAATCAAGCTGTTTACTAAAAACAGCTCTTAAAGTCTCTCGTAAGATGAATTCTCATCTAAAGGAGCATCATCTGTGACTATCACATATTTATATTCCTAAGAAACAAAGCAATCACTGGATACCTTATCAGCTGCTGGTTGTTTCTCCAATTTAAGTTGAATCATGAAGGACAGAAAAAGCTTTTTTGTTTTTTGGGTTTTACTTTGTACTTTTTTTGTTTTTCTTTTTTTTCCTTTTCATCTTTAGTAAAGAAGACAGCATTTGTAAACACTTTTTCTTTCTTATCTGTGGCTTTTAATGAAACAAATTGCATGGTACTGTCACCTCCACAGTCCCTGCAGTCCTTCATCCTGTGCATACAAAGGACAATATTCAAACCTGTACTGTGCTGTAAATTACTGCAGAGACAGTCAGCAGGCACTGACCCAGACAGTTCCTGGTGGTGAGGGAGATGAATGGAAAACTGAGAATCCTTTTGTGGTTGTGTTGTTTGCTTCTTGAAATTGGAGGGACTGTTTGAATACTTCATGCTTCCTGATTTCTACCTTCTCTGCCCTCCCATCAGGATTTAAAATATTTAACTTGCTAAAAGACTTTGGTTTGAAATCCCCTGAGTGGGAAAGCACTGATTGTTGGCAAGTTCAAGTGTAAAATTGGTTTTAAGTACTCGTGGGGGAACAGTGCAATGGAGCTGAACAGTACACTGAAAATGAGAGTACTCTAAATCAAAACATGTTTGTTAATTAATGTTCACTGCTGGTTTCTGAGAGCACAGCTAGTAAACACGCAATCCAAAGTCCATTTAAGTCAATCAGCAAAATCTTACTGGAATTAATTTGGGCTGGATTTTTAATTAATTCCTTTTTCCAAGATATTTTACCTTAAATTTCTTTTGTAAGGTGTGGATCTCTTTTCCTTGGATGTTTCATGAACATGATTACATAATGGTTTTATATGACTATGGTGAACCAGATAAGTATCTTAGCCATTAATTAATATGGAAATCTATAATTAAACAATTTTGATTCTCAGGAAGGAACAGATAAATGTGGATTCTTTGCATTTATATGTATTTTAAATAACTGAAGCATTAAAGAAGAGGAATTAAAAGCAGTGTTTAGAGAAAGCCTAAAGTAAGTTAACATTGCTGCTTAAGGCTTGCTTTTGCCTTGTCAGAATTGCTAGGTGCTCAGATTAATTTTATTTATTGTCTAAGCTTAGCCTGACCCCTCTGTAGAGATGAGGGTTAATCCATTGAAAAATTGCTCTGTTCTGCATTGTATGCTGCTAAATCTTGCAGAATGGGTTCGGTCGTTGATTATATTCCATCATTCCTGTTACACTAATTTAGGAAAAGCAGTATTTGAGGTATGTAGTGGTCTGTAGGTCTGATGCTGTGCCCCAGCATCAGACCGTATAGCATTGGAGCATTTTTCTGTTTACCCAGAGCTGTGCTGGTACTGCTGTCTTGCAGTACTGGAAGCTTGTGCCAGAGCTGTTTGGCATCTTTCTTTCCAGCTCTCCACACAGTGCACTCTCTCTGCCTCTTCTCCCACTTGTTTTGGAAGAACATGCTGGATATTTCTCCCCTTACTATTTCTGTGTCATTTCTGTTTGCTTTGTGAGGGCTTGGAAAGAAGTGCTGCTCCTTCAGCCCGCCCATGAGCAGGCCCACTCCTTGGCCTCCGGGGTCCTCCTTGGCTGCTTTGTGTTTGGAGCCAGCTGGGTTGTAGCTCCCTGTTTGCTCGGGGAGGCAGTTCTCAGCCTCGTGAGGGCTTGGACATGGGGCATTTTGCTGTGTGGTGTTTTTCTTTAAAACTCACCTAAATAATTGAGCAGGGATCTATTTTCCTTTATCTCCCATAAACAAACAGCTTTTCCTACATTAAAAGATCATCAGTGTGGTGGTGAAGTCAGCTCTTGAAGGGAGAATATGGCAGATTATTGCCTGGGTGGTCATGCCATGGCTTTCCATGTGTAGAAGTTTTAATGCTCTCCTTTATGGTTACATTGGCCATGCAGAATGTTTTCTCTGAGACTCCTATTTAATCAGCACACAGGAGTGGCTCTTTACCTAATGATTATCTCTTCTTCATTTTTGTCCTTGTTGTGTGTGTACCCCAGGCTATATTTCCTATGTGGTTTTGAAGTGATGCTTTCAGGATAGGATTATTAACTAACTCCTGAGCTTTCCCTTGGTTCTCATTAGTATAATAGCTTAGCATTGCTGAGGCAATAATTACTTGTGCCTGCAAACTGAGGGCATATCTTTAATTTTATGGACACAGTAACTGAGACATGGAGAAAAGAGTGTTACTTAGAACCTGATTTAAAAGGCTTTTCTTTTGAAGAATACTTAGTATTATATATCTGTAAGAATGGATCAAAGATGGGGTCATCATATTTTTCTGACACATCAAGACAAGGAGGAAGGGCTGGGCTTTTTCCCCCTCTAATGTCATTCTGGTGAATTGCAGATCTGTCTGATTTGAAATTCAGCTGGTGAAAGACAACACTTAATTTGCCCAAGGTGGAGAGTGTTAAATAACCTTAGGAGTAATCAGGCTCATCAACAATTATGTCTCTGTTTTATCAGGAAGATGCCTGCTCTTTCACTGCTCTTTGCACAAGCTAGTGATGTTCTGCACACTCACTTGTGGCAGTCGCAGATGGTTGCTACCTCCTCCATACCAGCTACAATCCTTGCAGCACTGAAGTCTTAACATGTGGCATCAGGATGCTGCCCCCTTTTCCTCCCCTGAACGTTGTTTGCTGGAGCTGCCAGGGCTTTTTGGACACATGGCACCATGCAAGGCTGGCTAACCCATGCTGTGGGAGTGGGTGCCCAGGGCAGCTCTTGGGCAGCCCTGGGAATCCCTGCATGTGATGCAGGATGTCACCATGGCTTGGTGTCCCTGGGAACTGCATTGCAGGACAAATCCAACTACCATCTTATTCCATGGGGTCTGGTACTAACTTCTCACTTCAGTCAACCAATCAGCATTTTTGCCTTGTTTTCCTGGGACCCAAAGTCAAATGGTAATAATTACATTTGGCTGTGGGCTTTTTCCTTATGAAGTTATTTGTTTTGCTTTTTCTTTTAAAAGGGCTTAGGGACTCAGTGGAGGTCTGTCTGTGTCTCAGTCCAGCTTTGTGTCTGTGACAATGTGAAAATGGATGTTTGCATATTAATATAAAGCAGTTAAATGGGGACCAGTTAGATTTATAGATGCTTTATTTTTTTTTCTTTTTTGATGCCAGAAGAATGTAAAGGGCTTTCATGTAAGGAGAGTGATGACCAGAATGATCTAGCTCATCTGGTTGTGGATGCTTTCTGACTATAATATAATACACCTCCAGCGCAGAAACATAAATCATAGGTCACAGTGAATCATGTTGTGAAGGCCAGTGGAAATGGTATGGCTGTATTAGATGTGCCCTTGTGAGTAAATTGAGATGTGTATTGCAGTAATACAAAGAATGTTGGGTTTTGGGGGGTTTTTGTACGTAACTAAAAACCCAAACTATGCTAAACCATGACAACTGGGCGGGTAAAGGAAGACTGTTTACAGAGCAAAATAAATTAGGCATATGTGTTTTGTTTCATCAGTTTCCTTTATATGCTTGAGTGTCAAAAAGTCACAGCACCCGTGCCTGTGTAATAGTGTTGGATGTGTACTTAGCATGTATTTATTCAGTACCAGTTTTTGTAACTCACTGACATTTATTCTTTCTGTTCCTTTGTAAGCTCTCTGTTGGTTGCAGCATGGTGTAACTTCTCTTAGCAGGCAGGATTGAAACTCTTCTGAGTCAAATCACTCATTCATTTGCATGAACACATCTCCTCTTGCTGATCTCAAGACGCATAAATACGGAACAAAATGAACCAAAACACATAAACAGGCTCCTGCTGCTACTGATGTTAATAGTAATTTACAATTGTTTTTATTCTAACTCCCCATTCCACCTGCCCAGTCATCAGGGTTATGGTTCCCTCCTGACCCCAGTTCAAGAAAGCACTTTAATATTAGTCTTAAGGATATTGTTATTCAAGACAAGTCCTTTAATATTTTCCTGGTGTTAAACCCTGTAAGAGCTGGGTTTAATCCCCTGTTTGAATTTCAGCATGTCCTTTTCTATTCTGAATATGGATTCTTTTTAAATTGAAGCCTGATGAGTAACTGGGTCGGGAG
>NW_008235977.1:1376332-1466565 GCF_000691975.1 Corvus brachyrhynchos | reverse complement strand
GGCCTCATTTGATATTTTGTTACATAAAGAGGGGAAAAATAACCCTTACCAACGAGGCTATTTTTCCCATTTCCCAGTTTTACTTTTTATTACTTATCATGTTGTTGGTAAAGATGCCCAGAGATCTCTGCAGTACAGGTGGTGGTTACAGTGCTATAACAAAGCACACACAGATGAGTGCTTTGTCCTTCACCCAGGTAATCCCTTCTGAAATGCCGTGGCCTGGGAAGGGCAGGGAGGCAGCAGGTCTGGCTGGGTGGGCACAGCAGCAGCCAGGCACCAGGAGCTGCTGCCCTGTGCCTGCCATACACCCCAGTCAGTCCTCATTTCCTTCTGCCAAGCTCCTCAGGGCTGCTGTCTCTTCAAGGGGAAGGATGCTGTAGGCCAAAGTGACCTTGTTTCCCACTGCCTTTACACCCACTCTGCTCTGTTGGTGTTCAAGTCAGACTGTTTTTCTGATTTAAATAAAAACCCTCTGTGAATTAAGTGGAGACCCTTGGTTTCCAGCGTGGCTTGAGCTGGACTTGTTTTTAAAATGTCCTCTACTGGTATATGGAAAGGATGTGCAGTTGTACTGACTGGCTCTTAAATAACTGTGTGTTAATTAGGTGGGTCAACAGTTTATCCTGTTGCTGGTTGTTCTGGTGTTGTTTTTGAAATAAAGATAGAAGTATTTGCAGTAATTTTTCTCTTCTGAAGTTACTTTTTATGCAGCAGAGATGCAGACTCTTCTGGTTTTGGTTTTTTTTTAGTAAGAAATAATATACCTCAAAAGTTTTTAGTGTGTTGTGCACTCAATCAAGTGAACTAAAAGCATGTAGCTGTGCCATTGATTACCCTCATTCATTGCTCTATTGCCCTTGTTCATTGCTGTTAGGCTTTATAGATGTTGCATGCAGGTAAGTGATTGCTGTGCAGTTACATTTTGCTTAATGTGCTTATCTGGCTGGAGTGATTTTGCCTCCTTGTTTTTGCACTGCTTCCCTTTTCTTTTTGACTCAAATACCAAATACCCAAATCACAAAAGATACACACTGTGGTGTAGAAGCCTGAGATTCCTGAGACTGCTGTGCCATGGAAAGGAAGGGATGAGAGGGTGTTGGAAAAGCAGGGGAATTGACAAACTGACCAAGGATTTGTTTTGTTAATGTACTGAGAAGCTTGACTAGAGTAGCACATAGAACTTTTGGAGATCTTGGTATCTTACGGTAGACATTTGTCTTCTGAAATAATGAGGTGCTCAGCTGGAAGGGAAAAACTACTTGCAATATGGAGTCAGTGTGATAGAGGAGATTTGGAGAGAGATCTGAGTACTAAGATAAAAAGGCAAAATTTTGGAAAATAGGTGCCACTCTCCAAAAGGAAAGAAGAGACTATCTAGAAAGGGGTATGCAGGAAGATACATAGCAAGAAGGACAGTCTGGAGAGATGGAGCTGACATAGGAGAAAGCTACAGGAGTGAGGGCTCTTGGTGGTTTGGTATATAGGAGAAGGAAAGCACTACAAAATTAAGAAGTTTGGTTCACAAATTTTTGCCTCATGTCCCCTTAAGTTCTATAAGTCTTGCAAAATGGAAATCCAGAGACAAATTGACTTGTAAGGAAGAGCATGAATGAATGCCCATCACATTCTCTAAAAAATTTTCTCTTCAGAGGTAAAAATGCAAGATGCATTTGGTTTATAATCTTCAGAGAAGACAGCTATCAGTGAAGACCTTAATAATGCCTCACTAGTGTAACAGGAAAAATATGTATTCATCATCTAGGGAATCAATGCCTCAAATCTACAATAAATGTGGCTTTTGCTCACTTAGACTACTAAGACTGTGACAAACTGGCAATTAATGTCATCAGTGATTAATGTTTGATTGTGTTAGAAGTTATATTTAACGATTAATAGCAACATCAATGTGTGTGTGTGTGTATATATATATATAAAAGTTCATTGCTGTATTAGAATTTACTGGCTGAGGAGAAAATTGGTTGCTTCCTGTTAAATGTCAAGTTATTGCTACTTTAGTCTGAGTTGTATTTGTAACTAGGCAGCATTGTTTACTTGTAAAATCAACATGACTTTAATATTGTGAAATGCGTTTAGGGCAGTTTCTCAAAGCTAGATAAACAGAGCTGAAAGAGAACCTGAAATTTTTGTATTGTCTCCTTCAATTATCTGTAAGTGAATTCAGTTTGTACTAATGTTTTTCTTAGCCTTATCATGGCTCAATGAACATGAGCATGCAGAAAGTTCAGGAAGAGGGAAAACTGCTTTTAAGTCACATTCCCAATTGTTTTCCTGATCTGTAGTGGAGAAAGACAGGCAAACACTGATCTGTGTTTTGTTGGCCCCTGCAATTGCATGTTAGCTTCTTTCATGTAACTTAAACTCTGGATTTGCTACTTCTTTATTTTATTTCAATGTGCAACACAAAATGAATGAAATTGTATGTGTTTTGATCTGATGTTCTAAGGTTGTCATTTCAATAATCAAAATTGGGTTGCTGTCCAAGGGACCCTGAGTTTTTATTTAAATGAAATTACCTAAGCAGCACAACTCTATGCAAGAGGAGTTGCCTTGATGAATACAACATGACATTTGGATGTTTGTTAGCTTCTCAAAACACACTCTGGTTCTCAAAGAAGTGTCTCCAGGTGTATCTGCCTGGTTTAGGTTGGAAGGGCAGGATTTATATTACAGGCACTCTGAAAACTAGACAGACAAACCACCTTTTTGTTATTTAGGTTTAAGAGTTTGAGTGAGATTTAAACTTCTAGGACTTGAGTGTTACGATGGGTTTGAGGCTGCAGAGGAAGCTGCTGTAGGCACAGAGACCGTTCTTGGCTGTAGTTACTCTTATGAGCTGTGTCAGGCATCCTGGCACTTCCTGGCATTGCTGCCCCTCGCTGGAAGCTGAAGTCCCATGGTAGCAGTGCTGGTGGAGGGGGACTGTTGACTTATTTTTTTCTAAATTTCTTGTATGTAGTTTTTGCATCTGACATGTTTCTTCAGGAACAGCTTCCCAGAGAAGGCTTTTAGGCTCAGTATGAGCTAGTGCATGGGAAGCACAACACACAGGCTTTATCATGGGCTCGTCTCTTCCAGTAAGTTCAGGTGACCTTGGGTGAGTTATTTAATATCTTCATGCTTTTGTTTCCTCTCCTACTCTTTGCCCTCATCTTTTGTTAGTTGGGGTGGTATCTTTTACTGAGCACAATAGAAAGCTTGTCTTAGATGGGTCATCCAAGTATTATTGTAATGCAAATGAAAAAGAGGATGTTTTTTCCTCTTTAGTTGAAGAACTTTGACCATGAAAAGCACTAACATTTTGTTTCTACTGTTACTTTACTACTGGTGCTTTTCTTGTTGGGCTTTTCTCTTTATTTTTCGTCAGAAGAATATCTATTTTATGCAAAGGCCTGATGATTCCAGTTTTTGATCAGTCTGGGAGGGTGGAGGGAAAAAAGTGATTCAAAGGTTATTTTTACTGAAATAAAGGGAAACTGAATTTTTAATTTTTGGTCAAATGCAGTGTTTTAGATGTGTCAAAATAATTGATTGTGATGTACGTGAAGCTAATTGTGTTGACATTTTCAAAAGTGTGTTGGTTTCCCCTTGCAAGGGAAAGTGAAGTTCCCAAATCAGGGCCAGAAGTTACGTTCCTCCTTTTTGTGCCAGCTTGAACTAAGGGCGGTGTGTAGGGTTTTCATTCCTGTTGGAGGGGCTGTGGAGCCAATTCCCAGCACTCCAATGGCAGGCCATGAGCAGCCACCATCCTTCAGCAGGTTCAGAGTGGGAATGGAAACTGGGATTTCCACAACTTCTCATGTAGAACAAGAGTAGTGCAAATAGGATCATGTAGATCCTCTACAGCTGGGGAGGGACCAGTGTTGAAGGGTAAAAGGAACAGTGGTTGGCAAATCTAACATTAATTTATTAGTGGGCAGGTGTTTATTACAAGAGCTTGAAAATTTAATGTTGTGGAAATATTTCTAGTTTATTCTGGAACTGCTGGAATAAACTGTTAAGAGATTTTTTTGGTGTACTGTTTTGTGGAATCTGAACTAAATAACCCCAACATTTTCAAAACATTTCTTCTTTTGTTGTGGCCAAAGTGTTTGGGAAAATTCACCCTGTTATTTCCGTCACTCTGAAGTACAGGTTTTGACAAAATGAACTGTCTAAAACAAAAGCTGAAAAATATTAAGTCTGGCTCTCATTTTCTAGAGAAATGCCAACTGTCTTTTCTACTGGCTATGCATGTTATAAATTAATTCAGTGGTTACATGAATTAAAAATAAGACTGTTAGCATAAAACTTTATGATAATGTAAAAAAACCTTTTCATTTCTATTGCGTTTCCTTGTTTGTGGTACATGCAGCACAACAGTCATAGTACAGTAACCGTAGTGAACTGATTATCATTCACAAAGTAGCTGAGACTGAGGAGTTAGAAATATGGACTGGGAATGACATTTATAGTGTTGGCTGTGAAATACTCATGGAAATCCACTTCTTCCATAAATATTAATTTGACATTGGTTTAGGATTTAATAAGTGGAATGACTCAAGATGATAAAGATGCATTATTACATCTAGATAGACTTAGGAAGTATTTCTGTCTGCCATAAAAAAAGGTATGAAACAGATATGAAAAGGTTTTTAAGTTATGAAAAGTAAAAGAGGGCTGAACGTAAAGTTAATTGGTATTTAGAGCATATAAAGTAGGGTCACAGTTTTCTTTTTCATTTACATAAATGGAGCTAAAGCCTATTCTGAATGACAAGGGAATGCATCTTGATTTCCTTCCAAATTTGTCACGTTTTCAAGGCACCTGTGCTCTGAGTTTAAAAATGCCCATGTGCAAAGTATAGGCTTTGTTCCACTGTAGCACACGTAAAAATGCTTTAACTGAGGAACCAAAATAACTTGGCGGTGACCTTTTGCTTCAAGACCTGACTGCTTTAAAGGCAAGTTGTAGAATCATAGAATCCTTTAGCTTGGAAAAGACCTTTAAGATCATTGAGTCCAACCATTAACCCAGCACCGCCAAGCCCACCATTAAACCATGTCCCTAAGTGCTACATCTATACATTTTAAATACCTCCAGGAAGGGCAGCTCCACCGCTTTCTTGGGTAGCCTGTTCCAGTGCCTGACAACCCTTTTGGTGAAGATATGTTTCCTAATATCCAAACTAAAACTCCTCTGACACAACTTGGCCTATCACTTGTTACTTAGGAGAGGAGAACATTCCTTCTTAAGTGGACCTGCAGATTTCCTGAAGTGAGTTCGTTGCAAAAGGAACATTTCCAGGAATGCTTCCAAAACTGTTCTTCATTCTTTGTTTCCTTTTGTTGATTTTTCTTGCCATGTTATTTCATGGCATCCTCCAGGTCATAGGTTTGTTGTCATGGTGATGATATCATCTTTGTAAAATAATAAAATTTAATTTTTTGACAGCAGGAAGAGAAAGTAGATCAAGTTGTTGATATGCAGTATCATAAGCATTCTTCTTGGCAGGAAACTTGTACAGATAAATCTTCTAACAAAACCCAGACTTTTATCTTCATAGGGAGATTTTAATTGAGTTTTCAATTAAAAAAAGGTTAAGACTGTTTCAAGCTGTTGTTTACTTTTCTATTCTACAGCCATCACTACTTTTTTTTTTAAGGCAAATGGTACTACATGTCCTTTAAAAAGAAAAGAAGCAAAAAAAGCCCCAAAAAACCAAAAACCCAAGCCAACCCAAACCCCTAAAAATGCATTAAAAATAAGTTAAAATGTTCCTGCAGTGCTCCTTGGTAGCTATTTTGGTTTGACATTTTAATTACAGTCCAAAGGCCTCAACATCACTTTAAACCTGGTATTTATGTAAAGCAGAGAATTGTCTTTATTCTCAAGAGCTTGTAGTCCCAGAGAACAGGCAAAGCAGATGTTTGAAGCAAGCATGGGGACTGGGGTCACTTCAGCTGAACTTGCACACTCAGTGCTGCCAGGACTGGCTTGTACCATAATCTCCTACTAGGGCAAGGTGCAGTTGATCCTGTTGTCACAGATAAATGGTTTGAACTTGTTTTCATATGAGTAGTTTGTTCACTGTAAGGGCAGGCAAAGCTGGCAAACCAGGACATCAATTTGTCTGAAAATTCACTGCTTACTTATTGTGCTTTAGTTGCATAGATTTTATTTTTTATTTCTGGACTTTAATCCCTGGGGTTCAATTTCTTCTTGCTGGACCAAAGACATTTAAGAAAATATTTTATTGCAAGTAGCAACTAAAATAGCTCAACCTTGTGAGAATGTGCAAGCGAGGTAACAGCTGCAAGATCACTTCATGAGAAAGATCCTTCCAGCTACCCAAGGACAATTCTAGTATGATGGGAATGCCTGCAGGAATATTCTACAAAGACAGTCCTTTTTAGCTGGTGAATTTATAATAATTTTTGACATCTGATATATAACAGTTGGGAAAATTTGATGGTTTTCTTCAAAACCCTGGGGGAGGTTCCTCTAAAAAGGTAAGAAATACAATGATAGGGACTTAAGTGAAACTGCAGTTAAAGGCAAACCATTTATATACTGTTGAAGGCAGCTAATGAACTAGTTCTGAACACTCTCCTTATTTAGTTTACTTTGAAATAAAACTAATGTGACTCATCTACACAAGCATCATCTTCCAGGGAAATACCTTTGTTGTCAGTGAAGAGCAGTGGTCAGTTCCTCTGCTGCAGAGCCCAGGGCATGATGTACTGCAACTCCCAGGTCATTGCAGTTCCATTGCTGTTGCCCCTTCACTCCTGAGGGTGGTATTTTTTGTTACCAATGTGGGAGAAGGGATTAGATGGCTTCCATTTTATTATGGAATTTAATATTTTCTTTTGGGGCGGGGGGGAATAAAAAGTTTTAGAATTAGCTTAGTTGTGTTTTGAGGAAGAACAATGAGCCTGACACATGCTCCTCTCAGCTGTGAAATGTAGTTGGCTGGTCTCCTGTGCATATTCTGACAGTGAGAGCTAATGATCCCTGAAAACACTAAAGGAGCAGCAGTTACTGATGGATCAGAAATCCCAGCAATGCCTCCTTTGGTCCTTGACCAGTCATTACAAAAAACATCTTTGTAGAAATGTGAAAAGGCTCTGCTCCCCCAAACTGTTTGTTGGATTTCTTTATCACACGCTTTGAATGAATGCTGAACTTGATATATTTTTGTTTAGCATATTGGGGTTTTTTTTCTGGTTTTGCTCCCCCCTCTACCTCCACTGAAATCTGGATGCAGCTCTATTTGAATATAGCTGCTTAGGTAACTTATTTCTCTCAGAACACCATCTTAGCACGAAAATGGAAGCTATTTAGAGGTGAATGTGAATAAACTGTAGTGCAACAGGTGGGTAATTCCTAGTTTGGGCAAGGTATAAAAATAGCCGTAACTGCTTGTTCTTTTGGTTTAATACCCTGCTAAATTATTTCATTATCCACTTAGGATATGCATGACTGAAGTATTTAGAAGAGGAAAACCGTAGGCACAGTGTAGCTCAGAAGTGGGCCTTTTATCTTCAGGTTGAAAGTTCAACCAGTTTGTAAAGCTGTTTTAGCATGTGGTAAACTGGACAGTCAATGCTGTCATTTGGCTAAAGCTTAGACTTAATGAGGGTTCCCAGGCATCCAGGAGAGAGCTGAGGATGGCTGGGACACTGCTCCTCTTTCTGTTTGGGCTATATTGCCTTGAAAATGGGACTGGGGCAGTATTTTAAACAATTCCTAATGCTGTAGCAGTGTAACTTGGCTATCAGTTCAGTCAGAGCACAGCAGCTGGAGGACAAAGAGAGGCTCTGTCACCACATACACCAATCCTTGTTTTCATAGAGTAGGAAAATGGTATTTTAAATATAACTGAAGGTAGCTTTTATCTTCCCAATTACACTGCTCTACTTTTCAGCCTGCAGTTTACTTTTAGATGTTTAAAAGTATTTGTCAAGTAAAGTCTGAATATGAAATCTTCTTTGAAGGGCCTCCTTCTTCAAGTAAATTGGCCGAGTATGATGTTCATACATGATGCTTTTAGTTTTTCCCCAGATAAAGCTTTTTTTTGTGTGTGTGTGGTAGTCACACTCATATTTGGGTTGTTTTGGTACTAATTTTATATTAATCTTTGTGGAAGCAAAGCATATATTTAGAGGTGGCAGAAAATAATTGTTAGTACTAATCTTCTGCTTTATAGTTAAAACAACAGGGAGACCCAGTTGAAATAAACCTTTGTTTTCCTTCAAATTATGACAAGATAAAACTTTGAGCAGTATCATGCCATGGGGAAGACTGCGCATCTTAAACAGTGGTCAAGAAAAGGCTTTGTTATTCCTCAGAATGATTTGCCATATGGGAGATTTTAATCTAGGTCTCTCATGTATGAGAGCCATCAAAAATTTGGCAATATACTTGTGATTGCAAGGTTCAGTTTAGTTTTTTTTTTTTCCCCCCTTGCAAATGATGTCCTTCAGGATAAAACTTAATTAAAAGAATGCTGGGATACCAGTCCAGTAATGTCCTGTGCCACTTCACAACCAGTTTGACATGTAGTAATGAATTAATTAAATTCTTGAGATTTTATAGCCAATACAACACATACTGGTTTTCATTCATGCATGCTTTATGAATGCGATGCTATGGGTGTTAATGAGTTCATCCTATTGTATATCTTATTGAAATCAGGCATGCTAGGATTTACTATGTTAGAGAACTGCTTCAAAAGTAAGACCCCAAAATCAATAATTAAAAAAAAAAAACCCAACAAAACAAACCCAACACATTATACTTGTATTTATATTAAACATAAAAATGGGACGTGCCAGACTGATAGAAAGTGTTCATACTTTGTGTTCTGCTTTTATAGAAAACAGGCAAGACACTGGACTAAAACATTCACTCAACTCTTAAAACCCAACTGAACACCCCCAAATGAAGAAAAACCCCAACAAGTTGCTGGAGACTACTGCTGTTTGTGGGTGGAGACCAGAGAAAAGGAAAGCAGTTTGTAATACCTCTAAGAGGACCCATATCTTGAACATGAAATGAAAATGTTAGCCTTGACATCACATCTTGTGCTTTTTTTTAAACCAGATTAGTGGAAAGAAGATGTGGCTTGAGCCATACACACAGTTTGTAGGCTTGGATGCTTTGGAATTGCATGTACCTATTAAAATTACTGAGAATGAAGAAGGCAGGGATTTACACAGATCAAGAGGCCTGTTAAGTAGAAAAGCTCTATGGCTTTCTGTATTGTAGAGAAGAAAAATGGTAGTGTTGAGATAAAAGAAGTTTACCTACTGCTGGTTTTGCAATGAAAGGTTTATTGACTTTTCACAGACATCAAATAAATGTTCACTTGCTTTTTAATTTATTGCCACGCTGATGAGCTTCTGAAGGGGCCTCTGTCTCAGTGCAGAGCCCAGGCAAGCTGTCCAAGTGCTCGTCTCAGTCAGCAGTCCCCCACAGCCTTGTTCAGAGCCTGATTATTCCAAGTACAGCAATGGGCCTGGGCCATCAGCATCCCTTGGATAAATCTGCTCTAGCAAAAAATCCTATTAGGAAAGTATTGTTTCTGACAATTCCTTTGTCCATTTGAGAGGAAGGAAGCAAGAGGAGGCAGTCAAGTCTACTTTGCAGGCTGACAGCCTTGCTTTTGCAGCTACAGCTCTCTGGCCCTATGAGCTACATCTTCTGGTGAAGGTACATGCCCTGCTGATGCTGCCCCAGCACTGTGAAACTACCATAAACCATGTCTAGGAGAGGGCCTTAGACAGAACAGAAGTGTTGCAAGGAATCCTATTGCTGCACTATATCTGCAAACTTGTCTTGTGTGAGACTGGCCCTGCTGGTTCTGGGAGAAGATAAAACTGAGACATTTCTCAGAAATGTGTGTGCACTCACTTGTGTATACAGAGACCTGCATCAAATGGTTTTTCCATGTTTGGTGATGGAGTTTCTGCCAGACCATTTGGCATGCATTTAATCAGGGATTAAAAGAGAAAGGAAATGTCCTTGTAAAAACTTTAGCAGTTAGGAAACACTTTGAAGTTCCATTGCTGTTGCTTTCTTCTTTGATCTCCAGATGTACCAGTCATTTTTATTCCCATGCATGTGCTTATTAATTGCTTTTATATTTAATGTTTTAAGGGGGAAGACTGTTTTACCTTTAATCAGCAGTGAAGGTGCTGTGATCCCATCAGTTCTCTCCAGAGCAATAGAACTTACTCAGGAAATATGATAGCAAGCTTTAGATTTTTTTCTAGAGAATACTGGCACTGCAGCTGTCACTTGTAATAGTGAATCCACAACTTACATCCAGTTCCTTCTCCAAGGTTTTAACCTTGAGATTCTTCACTGTAGTACCTCATTGTAAAGTATTACAATTTGTATTTACTTTGTCAGTGACAGGGACTTCCCCACAGTGAGAGAACTATAGAAATACCCAAATTTCTCGTATTTGGTTAAAAAGAAATGGGGGAGAAAGATGTTACTAATGCCCTCTGCAACAGTGATTTGTTTCCTGGATCTGCCACACCTGCAGTGTAATTCTGAAATATTTGCAATATAAAACAGTTTACACAGCTTAGCCCAAAGGCCCAACTTTATTAACAGTTCTAGAAGCCAGAACAGAAGGGAAGGAAATGGAGGCGTAATCCAACCCAGTAAAATTCTGGCTTATTAAAAAAAAAAAAAGTGCTAATGTTTTTTGAGACTTCCCCCACTGTCGCCAAGACTACTGACTTAAAGAAATACAAATACACAATGCCCTTCACTCTATTTGGAACAGTTTTGGAGTAACTGTGGATTTGGGCTAATAAAATTTTGTAGAGATTTCACATAGCTCACACTTTCAAATTTACCAGTTTGAGGGCTACAACCTTACTTTTATAACTAAGCCCTGAGAGTATAAGGGTGGTAAGGCACTGAAACAAGTTGCCCAGAAAAGCTGTGGATGCCCCATCCCTGGAAGTTTTCAAGGCCAGGTTGGATGGGGCTTTAAGCAACCTGGTGTAGTGGGAGGTGCCCCTGCCTGTGGCAGGGAGGTTGGGATTAGATAATCTGTAAGGTCTCTTTCAGACCAAACCATTCATGTGATTCTGTGAATAATGTTTTTTAAGTCATCACATTAAATAATGAGCTGTGCTTAGATCTGGTCCTCCTGCTCTGAATTTGTAGTTCTTTGAAGTGATTTCTTTCCTATTTGGAGTAAAAGGGAAATAGTTTAAGAATATTTCTGTAACATTTTTCATGTAAGCAATGCAGTTCACTTTGTAGTGCTTGAAAGCCGATAAATAGTCCTGGCTTTTCTTTGCAACAGCAGCATGCAGCAGTTGGGGCTGTTTGCCCTGAATTAAACACAGACTGCAGGACTTGATAAGAAGACACTGTGTGGGAGCAAGATAAAATTCCATCCTTGGGATTATACTAAAAATACATGTGTGAAAATGGTGTTTTCATGGCACAGTTTGAATTAACCTGTCCTTGAAGATACCACACCTCTTTTTGCCTGGTACTGTTTTATCTTGCTTCACAGATGACATATGGGGAAAATAAAGCACAGTGATAATGGCCAGTGTCCTGTGTGTCTGAAGCTTTGTGAGCAGCAGTTGCACACTGTGTTTATAACCTCAGGCACTGCATGATTTTTGTACTTATCCCTGCTTGTCAGACCAGGGTTCCCACTGGGCATAAGAGCTTGTTCGACCTCCTCTCTTAGGAGCAATAGAGGAAATGTCTGTTTTACAGAGCACGTTGCTGGAGCATTGCCTCTATTACCTGCGTTCTGAAAACTGTGTTCAGTTGGCTCAAAGTTAAGGTAATGTTATGCAAACAAATAGGCACAGAAACACTTAAACACAGCTTTTGTTTTGCACTAAAAAAAAAGTTAATTAGAATATTTGATGCTTGGAGCTTGATGTATAAAAATCAGTATGAAGTAAGAAAGGTTTGACTCATCATAAATATACAGATTGTTTACTCTCTTGTAATCACCATTATACTCAGGCTGTAGAGTCCTGTGTATCTTAAGTCTTTCTTAGGGTCTTGGGGCTTGAGTGAATTTGCATACAAAGATTGAGCCATGACTAGTATCCGTTCAGTCTGGGAGAGGGGAGGAGAAATCTGCGTGTCTCAGTCTGGCTTTACATCTCTGGAACATCTTGTAAATCCACATTACATTGGGTTTTTTGGTTAAAAATGAATACTCTCACTTTTTAAGTAGTGTTTGCCTATGTCAGCTCATAGAATATGCTGAGTTGGAAGGGACCCATTCTTACAGGATTTCTTAACAATCTTACTATATTCTTTCACTTTATTTCTTGTTTGTTCTTTCTGTAGGGGAAGCTCTGTTGTTGTGTAAATGCTTCTGCAATCTTAATAGAGAAGAGTATGCTGGTGTATCTCTTTTCCAGTTTGATTTTGAGTTATTTCCTATTCCTATTCATCCTCCCTCCTTCTCTGCCATAACCACAAAACAGTCAGTCTACTATGAAACAAAAATTAAAGATTAGAAAGATTAGAATGCAGCAATTATTCAAAGCCCTTCTCTGAGAGCTATAATAAAACTGAAAATCCTTTATGTAATGTGCTATATCCACTGAAGTTATTCCTTTAAATAAGGAAACAGGCTATTACTGTCAGCATTTGTTGTGCATGGTGAGATGCTGTGAATTTGGATGAGTCCAAAGGGGTCAGGTCTCCCAGGGCTATAAAATTCATGAGAACTACATGGAACAGGTTTCTCAGTGTTGTCCCAGAGTGAATAGGGCACATATTCATTAGGTGGAGATGGATCAGACCTTTCAAATTTCTCATTTCTTCACTGAGCTGAGTTATTTTATTTTGTCCTAAGCAGTGGTTGTCTTGCCTCCTATGGGCAAGAAGTGCTAGAGCAGGGTCTGGTGGAAATCAGGCGTGAATAGCCTAAATTACAGTGGGGAGCAAGTGCTTGTTGGGCTTGACTGTTTAAAAACATTGTAAATGTATTTCAGGAGAGAAACAGTCAAACACTATCTACTTAGGATAAAGCAAGTCTTCCTGGCTTCACCACCTTCAGAGCGGCTTGGGCTGCAAGCTGTGTGATGGCAGTAGCCCTGTGGGACAAAAAGGGAACTGAGGGGTTGGTGGTGATCAGAGCTGAGCAGGGCAGGGAGTTGGAGAGAGCAAAGACCTCATTTCAGCCAGGGTAGCATGTGGATCACAGACACACAGTTCATGGACTCTTAAGGGATTTGTTGAAAAGGAAAGCAAGTTTCTTTGTTAGACTTACATTTCAGACTGCCACTAGAAGAAATACAAAAGCCTAGTTGTTAAAAGAAATGTGAAAACTATTATTTATATACGGCTTTTTTTCTGTCACCTTCCAAAAATCATCCTTTTCTGCTTCCATGAGATGTGCATCTGTGGGAGAGGAGTGGATATGCCATTTTGGTTGCTCTCTCCTCCTTGTCATGTCATATGAATAAATCTCTTCTGAGGGCTGAGTGGGGCAAAGGCCAAGATGCCATCAGATTTTGTTTCACAGGAATAACAGATCAGTCTGACTCAGCATTTTTGTTTCTATTGATGTGCTTTTTTCTCCATCCTCTTCAGGCATCGGGTTTATGCTCTAAGCAATGTGATAGCTTGTATTTAGACTTAATTTCTGTGCTACTTAATTTAGCGTTCAAGGTGTTTTTAAAGACCTATGTCAAGCATTAACTAGCTCCACAGGCTAAGAATGACTGGATTATGGATATGGTTGTAGCTGCTGGTACTGTCTTTGCTTCCCTGCAGGACAGGAGAAGTCATTCAAACGCTGCAGTAAATGTTGAAAAGCCTGAAGCTTAATTCCTGATAGATTTCCCTCTCCCACATTCCATGCCTTTTGAGATTCCAGTTTTGCTAGGAGTAGAATTATTTGCCAACTACTTTCAGAGCTCTCTTGATCTTTGTGAGACAGATTCTGGCACAGCTCATCAAGTTGGAGGTAGTGCCTGGCTTCTCGTGCTGGCAGGTGGAAATTATCCAGTAGCTCTTAAGTGTGCAGTGTTCCTGAGAAACAGCTTGTTTGTCTGGGATCCTACTTCAAGTTTTTGAAATAACCTCTTGTCATCCTAAATAATGTTATTGGATCCCAGGGTGAAGTTGAATTTTCTTCAGTACCTTCTCTGTACTAGTAACAGAAGAGTCGAAGGCATTTATAGCTGACAGGCAGTTTTGTCTTTTGATTTTGGAGTGCTTTTTTTCAGGGATGGGGAGGTGAGAAGCAAAGCCTTTTCGGAGAAGGATCAAAATTAAACTAATTGAGGTGGTTAGTTTATAGTACAGCTTGCAGCTTTTACTTTCTACTTATTTGTCTGACCTCCTCATCGTCTTGCCAGTTTGGTTGCCTGGATTTTGCAGTTTCAAAATACAGTGGAATGTATTGTGTTATCCCATTCAATGTTCACTTGGTTATAACAACAGTTTGTCTTTGATTCTAAAATCCCAGTTGTACCATAATATGCAATAATGCCTGCAGAAGAATTAATCTTGAGAAAAAGGAGTCAAAACCAAAAACCCTGGAGGACGCACTAGGCCAAATTAAGTAATGGTGTGGTTTTTATTTGCTAATTTTTTCTGCATTTATTTCCTCTTTCCTTTATTATTTTCTCCCTGTGGTTTGACGGAAGATGATAGGATGGGAAGTATCCAATTTTGACAGATGTCCAAGAGCCTCCTCTAAATTGTTGCAAGGCAGTTGCAAATGTAGAGTGGCCAGCACTGGTGGTATATTTTATATAGACTCAGTACCCACCATCTCTTTGCTAGTTTTAGTGTTTTTTGGAAGTTTGCCTCATTTCCTGGCACTGCTGATTTAATTTTACAGGCTGTATTAAATCCCTTTTTTGCTTAAAAATATCTTAAGGGATTAAAATATTAATGTATTATAATTGTGTTATAAATCTTCTGAATAATGCATCTCTGACACAGGTTTTTTCAGGTTTGCCTACAGAAGCAATCAAAAAGCCACATTTCTTCCTAAGGGCTGTTGTCGTCTAGTTGAAACACAGTATGTAGCAATTTGGCATTTCACTGAATTATATGCAATCATGTAGGCGAAGCTGTATCTCGTGTGTGTTTTCTGCAGCCCTCTGGATTTCTTGTGCTTAGAAAATCTGCCTTGTTGTTCGTTTGCAATTGCAAATAGCTCCATTGCAATAGCACCCAGAGGTGCTTCAATAAAGAAAATACAACTTACTAAAAGATGACCATAAATCAGTAGGTCTCCAGAGTAGATTTAGTGGTTTGGCTATATTCCAACTGAAATTAAAATCATAGAATTGCCATTAAGTTTATTAATAAAGTATGTTGTGGAGATGAGAAGCTGAGAAGCAAAAAAAAAAAAAAACCAACATAAAATGTAGCCAAGATATGAGAAACTGCTATTATTAAAATATAAATGTTTTACATCCTACATTGGTAAATAATTTTTGCCAAAAATAGAAATGCCTCAGGCTTCCACTAATGCATTAGGGACTTCCCTAGGATTGATTTTTTCACAGAAAGATGCTCAGCTACTGCAGTAAGGAGTGACAATAGAAAAGAGGGAGAAAAAGTAATGCAGGTTGTATTGTGTGACACATGGATTGCTAATTATTTAGAGCATGCAGGAGTGTGGTTGGGATTTCTGGCCATGCTGAAAGAAGTGAGTAAGAGTGATGGTGGCTGCCACAAGATTAGTGTGGAGATTTCTGTGGCCTGTGCCTTTGCAGGGAGTAGATGAGGGCTCTCTCCTTGAAGGTCTGAGCAAACACAGCTGTGTGCTGAGCAGCAGTGAATTCCAGGCATCAAATCATCTTCCCTGGTGTTCACTTGCACTGGCAGAGCTACAGAGTGATGGTGTGGGCTGAGATTCTCAACATTGGTAAATGAGGAAGTCTGGAAAAGCACAGCAAAATGACTGTGGGGGACTTAATGATTTCTGGGTAATGGTGTTGTGAAGAATTCATCTGCTTGCACTTGCGCAGAGCTCTCTGTAGTAATACGAGAGCCGTATGGTGAGGGTAGACAAATCCAATTGTTGGAGTACTACTGTTCCCTGGTAAATCATACAGATGTCATTGAGGAGGTGTTACTGTTGTACAGGACTTGTGCAAAAGTCAGTCTGTCTGGACCGAGGGTGACCTGCTAGAGGGGATAACAAGAAATGTTTTGAGTGGAGAATGGCTATCAGCCATCAAATGTGATGCTTGGTCTGTGTTGGAAGGAAATACAGACATCTGGAATGGGAGGGAGCTGTTGTGTACCTTGGCCAGGTCCTCAGTCTGGCTGAGGTTTCCACAGTCCCAGTAAGCAGGGAGACCTGGCTTCCAGGCTGGTATACCAGAAACAAGACAACTTGCAGATCGTAGCATATTGACAAGAATTGCAAGTGCATTTAAAGATGAATAGCAAAATATGACAGCTTGAGACATGAGGAATGTGAATAAGAGACAATGAAGTTCAGCCTTGTGTGTAATCGAGTGTATTGTTTGGGTCTCTATAGAAGAAAGCCAAAGCAGACATTTCAATGGGGCAAGACATTTGACAAGCAGTGGTGGTGAAGGAGACTTCAGTCAAAGTTAAATGAGAGCCTGCTTGTAACTTACAAGACACAGGTTTGTAAGTTACAAACCTTTGAGACGTGGTTTATAAAGCTGTGGTATCTGCACTTAAAATGCTATTTTATTTCTGCACTTTTTCAGTGTCAGAATGACACAGACTAAATGGAAGGAGTTTAGATAAGAAAGCAATAAATAATTAAAATGTTGTAGGAGAGTCTGAAGAATGAAGCAAGTACAGACTAAGTTTGGCAAAGTGTAGACTGTGGAACGCTATAAATCTACATCCCTTGGAGTGTAAGAGCAAGGAAGGGAGTGCAGCAGAGTGTGAGCAGACTGTTCTGGCCATTGGTTGTGATAGAGGTCTGCAGGCCTGGCTCTGCAAGGGCTCTGCTTGAAGAAGTCAGACTGCAGGAGCAGGGCCTGCATGAAGCCCGAGTGCAATCATGAAGGCAACAAACAAGATGCAAAGCTCAGGGAATACCAGCTGCTAGAGAGTGAAATGAGAGTAATTCTACTGTTTGAAATGGTTTAGCTTTAGAATTAGGCTAGAGGAGGATAATAAAATACCAAATATAGAGAAGACTCATATGGTGAAGATGAAGATTAAAACCACCCCAAAAGAAGAAAATGGCAAATACAGTATATTAGACTTTAGCCTTTCCTTTTATTCTTTGCATGTATGGCTCATGGTACTATAGAAAATACTACTGGGTGTTGTTTTAACTTTTTGAAGTGGTTTTTTTGGTTTTTTTTTTCTTGTTGTTTTTGTTTTTTTCTTTTTGTTGTTTCTTTATAAGCTGGAAAATGGACAGGATTAGATTGAATGTACAGAGCTGCAATTTCATTACTGAACTGAGCTGTGCTCTCATAGATTGAATGGGCTTTTCCTTAGGAAAGTAATTAAGGAACGAAGCAGGCTTGATAAAACAGCACAGTGATTTAAATCTCTAATTTTTTTTTAAGTTTTATGTTGCAGTGTATCTTGATTTAAATTAGCAATGTAAGTAATCTTGATGTTAAAACTCTTTCTGCTGTGGAGACTGTGAGTCTTGAGGCAGTCCAAGAGGTTTTCTCTGTTTTGCATAGTTTGCCACTGGTAAGGTTTTATTTGTTTCCTAACAAAACAAAGAAATTAAGAGATCCAACTCCAGAGCAAACAAGCTTTTCTGCCGGCTCCAAAGACTGTGTTTTGGCTGCACTGATGTTTATTTAGGATACGGCCAAGGGCTCCTGGTGCCACACCTGGAGAATCCTGCAGGGCTCTGCCTGCACCCACCCAGTTGGCAGCCAGTGGTCTCCTGAGACTGCCTGCCTGCCTTTCATCGAGCTGGGTTACAGCCACATCAGACCTCCCTCCTCAAGGCACAGGGCTGACAGAGCCCCTAACATTGTACCCACATGGCAAAGACACCTGCAGCTTCAGTAGGAGAAAGAGGAAGCAAGATCTCCATGATCCTCAGATAACCTGTGGTTTACGGTACGCAAGGCTCTTACTGATTATCTGATTGTACAGAGAAACTAAACCAGTGCAGTAATCTTGGGTCTGGTAACGCCGTACAGGGCTTGAGTAATGCTGCCTCACATGGAGACTCCTGTGATCCCCATCCCTGCCCTGCTCCCCTGAAGGATATTTGAAGCTCTGAGAAGTCATCTCTTGCCTGCAGTCGAGGTCAAGATGATGAGCTGCTTGGTTGATTGAAGAAGTCCTTTAGGACAGCTGGAATGGAGCTGATGAAAGCAAAACCTGAAGTGTGTTTTTCTACCAGAAGCAGTGACTATTGGCTAAGGTACTCTACAAGATAAGATTGAATCAAAGCTGTTCCGTATTTGGAGCAAGCTGCAACACTCCTGTCTGTCTGCCACAACCCCTGCACTGTTGTCATCTATAAAGAATAAAGGGAAACAGGAAAAAGGCATTTGGGGAAAGCAGACAGAAGCACTGTATGAATCCGAATACCCATACTGGGTACTCAGCTGCACAGCCTGAGATTCTGTATGTACCTGCTGTTAGATTTATGTAGGAATGAGACCTTATACTGTATATTTACCAGTTCAACTAAATGTGTAATGCAGTCTACCGCTGCTGGACTTCCCTGGATGTTTGGCTGGGGGAAGAAGGGGGCAGAGTTAACGACTTTGATCAGTCATC
Organism: Corvus brachyrhynchos; assembly: GCF_000691975.1. Lineage (NCBI taxonomy): Eukaryota > Metazoa > Chordata > Aves > Passeriformes > Corvidae > Corvus > Corvus brachyrhynchos. The sequence continues at coordinate 1,447,833 of NW_008235977.1, read as the reverse complement.
TGTTCCATTGCTGTGGTTGTGAAGCAGATGCTGGTTCTAGTCTTGTGGGAAACTTAACCTATACAAACTAGGTAGTGTTACCACTGAAAATAGGTGTTAGGATAACAGCAGTTTGGGGATCAATCTGGGGACAGTGCAAATGGGATCTTTAAAACTTACGGTGCCTCAAGACCCACCCTCTTTGAAAGGCTTCCCAGTGATTGTCGTGACCTAAAATGCCCCCTCCTCAAGTCATAAAAGTGGGGCTGCCCTGAGAACTCTGCATTGTTTTAAATGCCATTAGCTACTGAGGACAACTGACTGTGGTTTGGATCTGGAGGATGTTTGGTGGGGATCCACCTGTAGGTAACCTGTAAATGTGTTCTGTGTGATGGGTATAGTGAGGGGAAGGGCACCTTGAGGATATTGGGATGGAGCTGCTTGAGTCTCATGCATCTCCAGTCTACTTGTGGAAACACTGGCAAAATCTTAAGAATGTGGCATTTGCTGCCAGGATCTGGTGATTCACAAGAGAGCCAACATTTCTGAGTTAGGCTGGATTAAGTCCTTATAAACCAACAGAACTCTTGGATGTAGCATGACATGTAGATCCAATAGTCCATAAAGTTTGCTGGAGTATTACGTGTCCTTTATGCATACAGAAGAAATCAGATGGCCTTTTTTGCAAGTTGCTTGTTTTTCTGGCCTCCAGATCTAACGCTTATTTGGTTTCTTTATTTTGAAATAAGGGTTGCAGTAATGGTTATGTACACAGAGATTCAACAACTAGGAGCTTGCAGAACTGTGTATCATTTATACTGATAAAAGATGAATCATTAATGGCTCAGGTTAAAGGAGTTTGTATTGTAGTTACCATTAGTTTGGGTTGGGTTCCCCCCTCCCCCCACTGCTTTATTTTTAAGACAAGTAGCATATGTGTGCTATACAGGAGGTATGCCTGTTGTTTGTTCATACATTTTCTTCACATTCCTCAAAAATGGAGCAGTTAGGTGACCTCAGGATGTTGTTTCACCCTGAAAGACTGTTGAGACTTCCAGTGTGTGTTGCTATTTGGCAATCTCTAACTTGTTTAGTGGGTGTAAAAAGTTCATACTGATGAAAATGCCGAGAATAAACTCAAGAACCTGAACGTTTTTGTTTGCTGCAGCTTCCCATGTTAGGAATCAGCTTTGTTCAATTTGGTTTGGTGCATATTGCCAAGGGGAAATTTAGGGATGTTGGAGTGTGTGAAGTGTGTGTTTTGAGGGTTCTAGAAAGGTTAGGTATTTGTAACGATGTGTGTATTTTAGAACACAAAAAATTAGTGCGCTTTTCATTTAAATGCTTTGTTTAGTGGAACCAAAATAGAAAAGGAAGATAATGTTGGCAGAGACCAGAAGAAAACAGGATTGTATCACATCAAAATTATACCAAATTGGGATAGGCTGCCGAAACAAATACAATGGAAAAAACCGAGACTTGTGCCTGTTGGAACAGACTGTGTTCAGGCCTTTTTTGGACTTTCAAGGTGATTGAAGGGAAGGAAGAAGAAGTGGTTTATGTACTCCATTTCACAGTTGCTTTTACTGTTTTTGGACAGTGCAGGAAAAAAACCCCTTCAATGCAAAAGCTTAGGAATTTTGCCCAAAGCAAGTTCCACTGAAAATATTTCATCTGTGTAGAGGCACAGGCATAGATACTCATGCCCTGATCCAATAAACTAAGCATGTCTGTAGCTTAAATGTTGTTGTAGTGTGTTTTAGAAGTATGCATATGCTGAGGGAATCTGCTGGACTGGGGATTGCTGCCTGCCCAGGAGATTTGAAGGATGCCACATGGGAGCATAGCCCACCCACCACTCTGCCTTTGTATTGGAGGAACCATGGTCGAAATGTTTGCATTTGAGGGTACAGACCTCCCAAACTGTGAATGAGTTTGCTATGGCATTTGCAGGATCCAAGTCTGTTGCACTCTGTCAGGGCTTTCACTGTGGCTAAATGCCACTAAATGCTCTGGAACTCTTGGAAGCAGCCAAGACAACTCCAACATTTGCTTAAGGATTAGCCCTTCCCATCCTTCAGCTAAGGCTGTTAGCATTAAAAATCACAAAAAATCTCCTGCTTGCACTGCCAGATTAGAAAGGATAATTTATTAGCCCTTTCTCTTTAAAAAAGGGAATTTGTTAGTTCACATTTTGGATTTGATAATTCAAACTATGCTTGTTGCTGAGATGTTTCTTACCATGTAGGTTGGCTTTAATTAGTGGTATCAAGTTAGAGCTCAGTGGCCTGAAGGAACAAGCAGTTACCTCATATATTTATTGTTTTGAAAATGCCAAGCAGAAATTATAGCTGTTTAACTTCGTGAGTTATTTTTCGTTTTCCTCTTTCTGAAGCAACAAAATAGTTTTTGTAGGAATTTGCAGGGATACATATGGTTTCCTATGAGTCCCATTAGAAGAGAGAGGTTACCAGATATTTTCTGGTCGCCTCTTATGATGAGAAGAACTTTTTTTGAATATAATAGTCATGTTGTTATTAGGCTACTAATGAATCAATAGTGATGCATTATTAAAAGAATACTTTCTTGGTGCACATACAATTAGTTAACTGTGAGCCATTGCTTGAGTTACTGCTGAAAATGTAATAAAGATGCTCATTACCTTTCAAAATATTTGAGTGACTAAAATTAATGCCTCTGGGATGGTTTACAGAGGTTCTCATCTTTGGTTGAGCCTTGAAAAAAGCTGTGTAGGGGGTAGTAAAGCCGTTCTAAGTATTAGAGCTTTTAATGTGGTCAGGTGGCTCCTTCCACAAGATGGATATGAAATACAGAGTTATTGTTGAAAAGGAAATGTGAGTGACTTCAGTCCCATGAAGGATTGGTGCTAAATAAATAGTTACTATAGCTGAAAACTCACTCAGCTGACAGGGAGTAAACTCAGCAAACAAATGTCCCTTTTCATCCAGGGCATTGCTATGGGTAGATGTTACTTTGTTAATGCCATCACTGACATTAACTCCTGTCGTGGTGTCTCAGTTTTGGAGACAAAACTTCAGGAGGAAACACTCCGGAATGAGTGTCTCTTCCGAAGGGAAAAAGGGCCTCTCCTTTTCTTCCACCAATAAGACAAGCGGGTCACAGCAAGTCAGAGTGGAAAAAAAAACAGTTTATTAACACCAAACAAAACAGGGTAGAACAGGGGAAAAAAACCCCTAAAAATACAATAAATTCCCGGAGAGGGAACAGACACGCGGGCTTGGACCAGCCAGGGCCACCCCACGGGCCCACTGCGGCCACCCCGTGGCTCCCCGGACCGGCAAGGAGGGAAGGGAGGCAGTGAGGCAAGGGGAAGGGAAGGGGAAAAAGAACAAGAAAAAAAAAACCCAACAGAACCTTTTCCCAGCTAGCTGGAACACAAAGGAAACCAAAAAGCAGCACAGCGCTCCCGGTGCACTCCCTCCTGAGCCCTGCCAGGACCCTGGAGCCGATGGGCTCAGCTGTTAAACTGCCCCGCACTCGGGTCCATCCTAAAGGCACAGCGTCCTTGGGCATTGAGCGGATGGTTAAGGAATAAAGCGGCTTCATAACATCACCCCAGGACACTTGGAGAAATCTTGGCTTTGTAAGAAGAGGCTTAATTATTTTAGACTGCTTGCAACTACAAGCAAGCCAAGCAAGCTGTGGCACAGTGATGGGAGTAGCTGCTTCAAAGTGGAAACAGGTGCAGCTGAGCCCATTTGAGAGCTGCAGTTGTGTTGTTGAAGCTGTGCAGGGGAGCTGCAGTGCTGCACCCCAGGAGTGCCCGGCCCCTGACACTGCTGCTTGTCCTCCAGGTGCCCCCTGCTCCCATAGTAGAGAAAATCCAGTCGGGCTGCTTTCAGTGTAGAAGATGTGTTAACCAGTTTTTCACCCACAAAATTAGCATGAAAGACAGTAATGCGTGGCAGTGAAACAATTCTTTCTTAACTGCATAGGTTTGAGAGAGCATTTGACAGTTTCTACTGCAGTTTGCTCTGGCACATTTTCAAATGTTAGGGCATGCCAACGGAAACAAAAATTAACGGCGCTTTAAATCAGGTTGCAACTTCCATGTTTAAATAAGTCACTCAAATTGTGTTTGCTTTTGTGTAAACACTGGTGTGAAAAGGAAACCCCCTTGCACCCTCCTATTTAATACTGCTCTTGATTATAGTAGAAAATCCTAGAAACAGACAGCACATTTGTCACGTAGCTTAAAAATGGTACTAGAACACATCTGCTTTGCCGATGGCACAATTCTCTTTTGTGGCAACTTAATCAGTGTGAAAGAAAAACCTTGCACCCGCTACCCAGAAGACTGTGGGAATGGGGAAGAGCAACAACAAGGCATAAGATGGGAACAAGTCTTCTTGTAGCATTGTGATTCTCTAAGCTAAACACAACCTTCCCCCTCGTGTTTAATATCTTTTGGTAGATACTTCTTCCATAAACTTGTCTGATCACTTTTGAACCCTTTTATACTCAGGGATCTATATCCAGGCAGTATCACAGAGAAGCAATTAGAGAGAAGAGCTCACTCGCCTCCTTTCCAAGTGACTTGTGACCAACAAGACTAGCAACTATCACTCTGGGATGATGTCGTCATTCTAAGACGCAAATGGGTGAAAAATGCAAGGCTATAAAAAAGGAGGTAGTGCTTAGATCCATCAGAGATGAGACCCAGAAATACAGGGTAATAGATGACTAGACTTACGTTTTCCCTTTGGAAAGGAGAATTTTTCTAGGCTGCTTGGGTAAAAGGTGGAATGTTGCCTTACTCATATTTCCAAGGGTATGTCTTCTCTTAAAAATAGAGGATAGTGGATCAGATTTTAGGAAATTTTTTTCCCCTCCCCCCTCCTAGGGCAACCCAAAAGTGGTGGGGGAGTTTCTGCTAGAAAGTGATGATGCTTAAGTTTAGCTTTCTTAAACTTCTTCTAAAAAGACTTAAGTTATAAATATGGTTTTCAGAAACTTAAAAGAATATTTAAAACCAGTTTATACTGAATGAACATCATGCTGAAGTGCAGAGCTACTGTGGTGCTGCCTAATATGCAAATAAGTCATTAAATTTTCAGAAGCTCTGTGTATGTTCACAACTGTCTTATTCATAGGATATTCCCCATAAACTCCCAGTTATGCAGACCTGTTTGTTAAAAAGTCTTTTTTTGCATGTTTTCAGATAATTTTAAACAGCTGAGCAGCTCCATCCAGGTAGTTATATTTACTGAAGTTTATCCAAACTATGCTGTTGCTGTTGATAGAGGTGAAACCTGTACAGGGCTTAAATTACCGATGGGTTCAACTCCTGTGGTTGCCCCTGTCATTGCCTCGTGGTGCCTGCAGAGGAGTTGCAGAGTGTTGAGTGGAGGGAGGTGTCTGCTCCTCTCTGTGCCAGGCCAAGATGTACCTGTGCACCAGAACCCCCACCATGCTGGGCTACCCTGGCCCAGAGATCAACCCCAGCTGGCTGGGCTGCATTCCCTGGGTTTGGTAGGGTTAGCAAGCCTTCCTCTCTCTAATGCCCCATTCTTTTTAGTGGGCCCTCTCGGGGATGAGGAGTGAAAAGAACAACTAGATGTCATGAATGACTAAGAGACATGCTGTTGGTGCTACTGTATGACAGCTGGGTAGGGGTCAGTAGCTCTGACCAAGGAAGAGGTGACTGGTCCAGAGAGATGGTCCCAAAAAAAATTGCCTTCCCGAGGCCTGGTGTCTTCCCTCAGCTGCTGGCCAGGAGGGCCCATGCAGAAGCTGTCAGCTGTTTAGTGATTGTCAGCTCGTGATTCCAGCTCAGCTCTGCAGGGCAGCCTCCAGGCCAGACCAGGGAGAGAGATGAGAGGCCCGTGTAGCTCTTCCACACGAGGGAGCTTTATTGGTCCGTACCTGGTGAAGGGGAGCTAGGGATGAGCTCTCTCTGCCCTCGAAGGGGCAGAGGGCTAGCTTTATAGGGATACAGGGAGTGGGTGTCAGAGGGTAAAGGCCAATGGGTTACAAAGGATCTTCATAGGGTCTCCCAGAGGATTCTGGGTCTGTCTTCTTCTTGCCTTAACTGAAAAGCAGCTGCCTTCCCAGGGGAGGAGGTCCTGCTGGGAGATTGCTCAATCACCTTATCTCAGCAGATGTCCCTCCAGGGCAGTGGCTGGGCATACCCTACACTACTGCTTGCTGGATTTAAAAGCAAATTAATAAATACAATAGCAAGGCTGATCTGATCACCAAATGTTTTCTACCCAGTTTATCTGACAAATGCAGTTTGAAGGGTTTGTCTAGTTATTCTTTCTAAGCAGTTATTTATGGTGCACCACATAGTGCCATAATAAAGGCAAACTCACTCTTTGTTTCTGCTTTATTGAAGCTACCAGACTGTGAGAGCTTATCAAAGCTGTGGGTGCAGAGGAGTGTCTGCTGACTCCATTTAAATGAATCCTAGAACAGAAAGCTTTGAAGAGCAAGGTCCCTGAGAAGTATTTTGGGGTCTTCTCCTTCCCTTATTTCTGCTTTCCCCCAGATCATCCCTTTGCTTCCTTTTTTGACAGTTTCCTCCTCTTCCTGCATAGCAGCTGTCTGTGACCTTTGTGGGAGGCCCATCACAGAGACCTGCATACCATGATAAGGCAGACACAATCCCATAGCTCAGAGTGGTGGCATGAGTTTAACACTGCACCATGTGGACTATCTGACTTGAGTCTCTCTTAGTTTGGGCATCCCCTGTAGATTTAGAGAACCTCTAAACTAGCAACAGCGATCCCTGAATTCCACTATGAGCACCAAATCATGGCTCTTGCTGAGGTTCTCCAAGCACATACAAGTACTTGGCTATTCTTGCTCAGGACCTTATTTTGCTCTCCTTTGGGCATGTATTACATACAACACAGGGAAAGATGCTTACCTGAGTAGTGGTTTTCTGAACAGTGTTTGAATTGAAATGCCCTGAAGGCAAAAGGATAAAGTTCGAAAAAGAAAGTCCGGGTCAGCATATGCGTGCTGAATGCATTGCTACAGCAGATTTGGCAGGGACTTGTATAGTGCACTAGACACTGTAAGCACAGACTATTCATCCAGTGCTGTTTCTGTATTTAAAATAAGAAAAAAAGAATGCTGTTGTAGTGCCATAAGTAACTTCTACATCTTCCTTGGCTTCTCGTGCAGTTAGCCTTTCTTTTTTTTTTTAAATTTTGTATTGATGTTGATAGTATTTAAAGGTGCATTTGAAACAGAGCCTAACTACTTACATTTTTGTTGCTTTGACCTTTGCGGTCCTTGCAGATACTTGTTGATTTCTTCTCTGTGCTCCCAATGATTTTGATTAATGCATGAGACTGCAATTAAATACTTACATGAGTGCTTGGCAGACAAGAGCTTGGCTTAGAGGAAAAGTACAACTATTAGCTCAATTTTATTTTTAAAGGCTTTCAGGATCATTTCTTTTTCAGGTCTCACACGTGTTAAGAATGGAATGCAGTCATTGGAAAAAGAACAATAGTTTCTTCTAGCTACAAAAATGAGGCATGGGGTTTGGTTGCTCTGCCTTTATGCCAACAGACTTTACTTGTAGACTCTTATTTATCCACTTGATGTATGGTATTTCATTTCAGTGACATTCTTTAAAAATGTGAATTTTTGTTTCTGGCGTATTTCATTCTGACAGGAGTTTACAGAGACTTCTGTAGATATTGGTTAGAAAATATTGACATATGTAGATGAAATAGTTTCTGTCAGCAGTTCTTTGCTCCACTGGGTATTATGCATTGCTCTAATTGTTCCTTATAAAATTGCATGCTCTGCTGTATCAGAAAGCAAAGTGCATTTCTGGGGGCTGTCAGTTTGTGACTGTTCCCCTGACAATAGGATTTTTCCTCATCATCTTTTTGCCCCATTATGTCAGGCTGTGTTGAGAGGGCTGAATTGAGGATGAGAGGCTCTCCCCCACCCACGTGGCCCTTTCTTTTTTCCTTACCTCCTGTGAAGATTACCCTGTCCCCTCTGGTGCGCTAACAGCTAATGACAAGCCCTGATGCGGACAGAAGCAACGTGATCCCCAGACTGCAATGCCAGCTGCTTTGGAGTTGGGAAAAGATCCAAATGCTCAGAGCAGCCTGTTTTGCAACAACAGCACTAGTACTGGATTGTTTGGGGGTCTGTGTGTGAAGGGAGCTCTACTGTATTACTTGTTTAATTGTAGATGTCTAGAGATAAGAAACAAAACATTTCCATTCCCATGTCTCATGTTTACCAGCAGTTGCTTGAATGTGGCAGGGGGCCTTCAGATAACTGCACTTGGATAAAATCAAGTTTTTCACATTTTAGTTTTTAATTCTGAGCATTCTGAGTTTTTAATTCCCGAGCCCCTGAAGAGAGGATTCTACCTGGCATACAGTGTCATGGGAGATGGGGGGGAAGGAAATTCCCTGCTCAAGACACAACTTTTTTCTGTCAGCACCATTTCCATGCTAAATTTTGTTTGCTCTGGAAACATTTGGCTTTCCAGAAGCTGCTGACTGACTTGAGGCAAGAACATGCTGTGTATCTTCTGTGAAAGACTACCTGTATCCAGGCATCTGGAAGAGCTAGTTACATCTTTATTTCTGGAGTAAGATCCACTCAGTAGGGTTGTAAGGTGGCAAGGTGATGACAAATTATGCTTTGTTACCTTGTGCTGCCTCATGTCATGCGTATCATACCATACTGCAATAGTGAAGAGCGTGGAGAGGGAGTCTGTACATCGTTGCTTTGTCCTGTGTGCTGAACTGGATGCAAGTTCACCTTTGGTTGTCCAAAAGGTTCTCTGAAAATAGGACCAAATGTGCCCCTTTTTTGCGGGAGTTGGGGTCGGGGATGGGATGGGTAATGGAGTGGTGATGGGAGCAGCTCTGTAGCTCCATATGTGTTTGATAACTGTGATATGATGATGTGGCTTATTAGTGAAAAACAGAGATCACAGGTATACAAGTGAAGATTTCTGAATTCCAAGTGGATGTGATTTTAGGGTTTGTGTACCCCTGAAACTGTCCTCTGTCATTCCTGTTTTTCCAAAGTTGACATCATTTTACAACTCTTCTTACTGTCAAGTGAAACAGTGGAGACTAATGAAATGATTGCATAATGCCATTGAGAATGTGCTGAAAAATACTCAGAAGACATGCCAAAAAATGAGCAGTCCATTGTGACTAACTCTTGGAGCAAGAGCACTGGCTATTTAAAAAAAAACAATAAAACAAAACAAAAACCAACACAATAGAATTTTCCTTTGAATTATTAAAAAAAACCCACAAAAGAATATGGAAACTAAATAAGTAAAAGTTATAGGAGGTTTTTGTTAGCTGCGCAACTCAGACAGCCTTCAGGAGTATGGAGTAATTGGAAAAGTGAGGGTTGTAGCTCTGCTGAGAAGAGTATATACGAGATTAGACTTCAATCTATTTAAAAGCAAACATGATTGCTATGGGATTGGTTTTGAGGTGGAGAAGAGGTTGTATCTTGCTCATATTCAATGAGCTGACCTGCAAACAGCACACGTAACTTGTTCAAGAGCTTCTGTGTGCTACCAGAACCTGCGTGCTTCTGTAGAGATGAATATAGATTGTGTATGTCAGCATGTGTTTGGAAGGAATGCCAGTGGCACTGAATGCTTCTGGAGCAAGTCAGAAAGGCAGAACCGGGAAGCACCTGGTTGGTGAAGGATGGGGTTTGCTCTACTACCTCGAAGTGCTGTGTGAACAGACAGAAATACTGCCTCAGGCTTGCATTTGTCCAAGTGGGTTTTATCCTCTAGCAGAGCTGTGGGAAAGTTTAAAGGAGATGGCAAAGTGTTTAAATGGATCGGGAAAGAGCAGATTGTTTGTCAGCTGCTTCGTCTGCTTCATCCACTCCATCCGGTAGAAGCTGGGGGGGAGGGTAGCTGCGCTTGCAGCTTGTAATTATAGGTGATTTCTGGTACCCTGCTCTGGAGGAACCAAGCTGCTTCCAGCTCTGCTGAGCCACAGGAAAGGAAAAAGAGGTTGCAACAGGTGAGGAGTGGCTCAGAGGTAGAAAAGTGGTAAAAGAGTTAAATGTATGAAAAAAAAAAAAAAAGGAAAAAACCCACTAACTTAAGCTGCTGTGCATGTGGTCATTGCATGTGGCCGCACGCCTATTTGAAGTGATGTTTGATGCTGGGACAGGCCTTTACGACAGCAGATTAAAAGATTTTTTTGGGTTTGCCTCAGTAGTTGCACTTATCCCTCAGGGCAAAGGCGTATGTGTTTGGTTTGGTTCCTTCCTTTTAAAAGCTGTTCTTGCTCCCTTGTCAGTAAGCTTGCCTGACAAGTTAAACAGATAGTAGGTGGAATGAATTTACGGATGGTTTACTGAACATCTAAAAAGAGTAACTAGTCATGAGATCATTAGTAATTATACTGGCTTTGCTGAAATAATTCCTTTCCAAGTAACTGCTACCAGCAGGCATAAATTGTTAGATGGAATCTTGTGATTCATGTAAGTGTGTATTAGAAAAAGTTAATATTCTAGGGAAAAGATGGGATCAGCTGTATTTATGTGGAAGTTGCAACATTTCATGTGATCCCCTTCACTGTATAGTATAAGCCAAGAAATGTAGTTTTCACACATTTTTAGAAGAAAATTATTCTCACAGATGCTGTACATTAGCTCAGAGAAAGCAACATGATCAGTAGGGCTATGAGAGAGCATTGAGGAGATGTTTAGGGCATGTGATTCTTTTTAACACTGGTAATGCATTTGTTCATCCTGTTCTGGTATGATTAATCCAAAGCAATACACTATAACAAATGAAACATAACAGCACAGCTAATGTGGGAGTTTTAGTTGGAGTAAAGCTGTATAGCTCCATTGGCTTTTACTGGGAAGATGCCAACTTTCTGCACTCGAGTATGTGGCCAATAATTTCAGAAAAAAGTAGAGCTCCTTAAAGATGATTATTTTGTGAAGAAAATGCATATTCTGTACTAATTTTGGTCTTGAAAGCTGCTACAAAATAGCCATGGAAAGCAGTCCAGCTATTTGTTGAAATATTCCAGCTACTAGTACAAATAACTTTTGTTTGAAATTATGTTATAGTTTACTTAAACTGATAAATGAGTCTTGGTAAGAGGAGGCATTCAGAGCTGAGCTCAGACACATGCAAATGGTTCTTGTTTTCAGCAGAGCCACAACCGACAAGGAAGCAATGGAGTGGTGCTTCCTGTGGTTAACATGAAGTATTACTGACATTGAACGGTCTTTCTCAACCTTGTTAGTCAGGAAAAATAATGTGACATAAATGTCATACTAACCTGGCACTCAGAATGAGACACAATTAGTACTAAAGTTGTCTATTTTGTGACGTTACTCAAGGAATTGTCCTTAGCAGTGTTCCTAATTTCTCTATTGGCTTAATGTCCTTTTTTTTGTAAGAGCACTTTTAACCCTCTAAACAAGGCCACTTTTCCTTTAAGTATGTGAAAAATACCATTCATTATCATTAGAAGGATTTATGTGCACAGTGAGAACAGAGTTTGTAGATTGTAAAAGTTTACATTTTAGTGTCTTTTCAAAAACAAACAAAAAAAACCCCCAATGCAGTGGAAAGTAGTAAAAGTTATCACTGTCTCTAGGTACAGCTATACTGCAAACTGATCTCAGAAAAACTCTAGGAAAAACTTGTACCAGAAAACCCCTTTTTGCCAACAGTATGTGAGGCAGTTTTTAAAGGATGCCCGCTATTGGGAAGAAAGCTCTGGGCTATTTCACTGATGGTTCTACAGAAATGTAAGCTAGCTGTGGAAAAATACCTACCAAAACCATTAGCTGCCACAGGAGCCAGCAGCAGTTCAGTGGTGCCCTGCCTGGAGGGACAGGGATGCAGTGGAGGAAGCAGTGATGGGGTCATTGCTTCCTTCTGGGGATCTGGTGGGGGTACCTCCCATCCTTCACCCTGCAGGGACCTTTTATGGGCCCCCACTGGGGTTGAAGGGCAGTTGTGGATGTGGGGCATGGCCTGGCAGTGGCTTAGCACAGATAGCTCAAACGAGCTATATTTATTATAACCTGTATTTCCTTACTTCTTCTCACAGGCCAAGGTCAGTTTTGTCCCTTAAATGCAGGAGCTTCAAAGCAGCTGTTAACAGTCCCTTGAATGATCTATAATCCAATAATGCTAACAGACTAGGGAACACCTCCTTTCAGAAATCTGAAAAAAAATTGCCTTATGAAGCCACAATGCAAAAATAAGTATAAACTGTGCTTAATGTATACACAGCCAGATGAGCTGTGCAAACCCACAGCCTTCTTTTCTGGCTGAAAAGAAGGAAGAGGTGCCCCAAAAAGGAGGATCTGGGGGGGGGGAAATAAAATCAACAGGCTTCAGAATCACAAAATTATGTGTAGCTCTGTATCAAGTGAGACAGCTTCTTGGCTCTAATCTAGGAAGGGAAGTCTGGAGAAAATCAAGGAGCAATAAACAACATCAGGTTATAAAGGACAAATTCTGCCAGGCAGATTTGATCAAAACTTTAGATCAAATTACACAAGTAGGTGATGAAGTGCATGCTCTATCTAGGAAAGGATGAAACGGCATTGTAATGAAGGGATTAGTCTTGCAGAAGCTTCTTGCTGAGCTGTGGGATGAACAGGGCAGCTCAGGGAAGGAGGGGGGAACAGCAATATGCAGTACTGGGAGGAGTATCCAGGAAACAGGTTTTGCATAAGGGCTCAGCTGAGGAGAATAAAAGCAGATTCTTCACTGAGGCTGTCAGACATGTAGACTTGGGTCTGCCTTCCCAGACTGACTAGGTGGTGGTGTGTGCAGAGTCCTGACCTGGAATGAGGGTGATTTCGTAAAATGGCCTGTGCTGTTCAACACTGTTTCTCTATAAAGGCAGAAGTGAGCTGCAGAGGTGGTTGAGCTTGACAGTGGAATTTATTTGCTCATGCTGCTTGGGAAGTCAGAGAAATAATGTAAGTGGGAGAAAGTTTCTGGAAGCTTAAAAACATAGTCAAGAAATAAAATGAGGTTTAAAGTGGAAAAATACAAGCTGGCACATTTTTGGGAAATAATTAAAAATGCAGATACTCCATGAAAGAAGGCTCTTGGGAAACAGTAGTGCTGGAAAGGACCTGGGGTTGATCATGGGAAGGGAGAGCAGCAGGAGCTTGGTGTGCAGCAGAAAAGACATGCCAGCATCTCTGTCACATTGCCTCCAGGACTCTAGGGGACCCTGCTGTGAGCCAGACAGTTTTCCCAAAATTAGCAGGGAGGTATGATTTTAAAATAAGGATTTTGTATATTTCAAAGTGGTTTTTTTAAGGAGTGAGTTGTTGGTAGGAAAATGCCAACTGGCTCTGTTAAAATCACTTTTCTAAAAATGAAAAGTTTTGTTTTGGTTTTCTAAGTGATAGCATCTAGGTTGCAGAATCAAAACATCAGGAATGGAAGAGCTTATGTCTTAAAACTAGGCTGGCTCAGGCAACTGGAAATGTAGATGCCTTAAGGCAACTCTCTTTGGTACTGCAGTTGGTGCGTGCCAGTCAAACTTTAGCATGCTCAAGTAAGTTGGTTTGAGGAGCTATGTGGTTAAGGTCTTTAAAGTTCAGACACTGATCCATAAGCAAACTAACTACAGAACACTTTCTAAGTTTTTATTTTTATAAATAAATCTTACTTCTTTTGGAGAGATGTATGGTTTACATACATCTCTCCAAAAATGTCAAATGTTCAAACGTCTTAGAAGGGAAGAGTCTCAGCTAGGTTAAAAAGTAGATTCTTGTGTTCTTGTAGCCAAATTGCATACTATGTTATTACTGTGCAACAGGCATTAAAATAAAAGCATGATGAAGTTAAAAACATCAGAAGCTTCTGCTTGAAAGACATTTGTTACTTTAGAGCTGTAGCAATTCTAATTAGCAGACTTGCCCTTCCCAGAGAAGAAAATTTCCAAAGGTCATGGCTTCAATCCAGCTGTAATTGTGAATGTTTCTTATATTCTGCAATCACAACTGTTGCCTCTGGTAAGCAATGAATGTGTTCACCGTTTAGGGAAGGATTATTTTTGTGAATCCAGTCCTTTAATGAGTGCCTCACTGTGTAAGTAACTTTACTACCCAATGTTAAGCAACATGCATTTGCAAGGATCAGGTGCTTAGCAGCAGGAGGCAGGGGTGGTGCTGATCTCCCAGCATCTCTGTGCAGAAAACAATGTTCTGCATCAGTAGTCTCCTAAAGTCTCATTAAGCTTATGAAGCAGGTTGTCACCGGAGAATGGCTAATACCTGTACTTCATTCACCATTTTGATAGTGTTTGGGGAGACTTCCTTCTCAACATGCTGGTGTGATTGGTTCAAGTTTGAAGTTGGTACTGATGAGGGCTTCTGTTCAGCAGCCTAAAATCAAATATTTGCACCAGTAGCTCCCTGGTGCTCTGCTGAGAGAGTGTGGGGGGATCTTCCTTACAGAGGCAGCTCTTGCTAAGCACCATCATTTGGGAATAGAGAGGGATAGATAATCTTCCCCCCACATTGCTTTCTCACAGGAAAGAATCTGTCTCCTCCCTACTATCTGTTTTTGGAAATAAAATGGTTCAGCCCAAGCAGGATAATATCTCTGCATTTTCTTGAATTGTCACTTAGAACAGTTTCATCACGTTCTGACAGCTTTTATGAGTGAGCATGCAGTCTGAGAGCGTTTTTAGGGAAACGTTATGCAAACATTCAAGTCAAGGTATAAAACATCTTCAGGCTAGATTTTTTAGACACAGCTATAAAAAAAGTCCTTATTTCTTTTTTGGGGGGTAAAGCAGACTTGAGAAAACACAATAGGAAAGTCTTCTACCAGTATGAGCAGTCATCTGAGTTTAAAAAACCAAACTGACAGCTCTGCAATACAGCAGGGTAGGGGTTGTTATGTTCTGAGTAAGGCATTTTGACTGCTTTTCCTTTGTACTTGTTGCTGCAAAGAAGGAAGGTGCCCTAAACTATTGATGAAGGACAGTTTTGCTAACCAGTGTGCTGATGCTGGAAATATATTGCAATTTTACTCCTGGTAGCGATGTCATGGACACTCATTAACTGTGGAACTGGATGTACTACTGGAAGTAGTACCTGAAGTACAGCTACTACTTCAGAATGTTACTATCTTGGAGAAAAGGATTCTTGAAAATCCAGCTATGGGGCATCCAGGTCTCCTTTGATACTTTTATATTTGGCACGAGCAGATGTTGTAGTGACACTTCTGTTGCTGGAGCCCTGCAAATTCCCCCAGTTTCATACCCCCAGAGTTTAGATTCCTTGTGTCTGCCAAGGGCTCTGCCTTGACCTTGTTGGTGGACCCTTGTGCCCTTGAGTTATATGATTAGAAGGGGATGAATACAGGCAAAGCATTTCAGATTGGTGCTTGTGCTCAAACTTAGTTTTGAAAGGCTCTTGCACATAGGAGTTAATGATGATGCACTTAGTAAGTACTACATGGAAAACATTTATTATATTGAGAGCGAGATGGACAATTCCCATAAGGATGGGAATAAACCTACTCAAGGTAGCTGAATGACTCAAACTCCTGCTGAGGCAAGGCAAGGCCTGTAGGAGCTCCTCAAAACACGGAGGAGATACCTCAGGTTATTATAAAGAAATAAAAGAGAAAATCCCCTTACTTCTCTCTTACTCAAAAATCTCAGTCTGTATATTGTAGGAAAAACATGTTTTACAAGTGATTGTCTTTTGAGACAAATGTTTTACATCTGTTGTCTAGGGCTTGCGGTCTAAATGACATGAAAGGAAGAAAGAGTAATTCCATCTATTGACTGTGCAGCATTTTATCAGACTCATTGGAACTAAATTCACCATCTGTGCCTTTTTCTCAGGGTCAGTAATAGCTTCTCCTAACCTCTTTTTTTTTTTTTTTGAGAGGACCTGTATTTTCCAGCAGTTAAAGTAACCTTGTGCCAATGTACAGTTTGAACAAAATCATGGGGTAGTTACTACATTTTTTAAAAGGCATGTTTGTAAGAAATTAAAAACCTAATTTTTTGAATGAGGAAATTGGACCATCTTTTCTTTGCTTCTGTGCTGAGAGATTATTCCCAGAGCACCTTGTGCATTATGAGGCTTTTAAAAATAGACTGTTAAAACTGGTAAACCAGAAATGTCACTTAAGAGGCATATTATGAGCTAGAGACACCTCTAATTTTGGAGTACCATGTCCCATGTTTACGTTGGAAATAGGATACAGCTCCTTTGTGGAGTAATAGAAAAAACAACCTCAGATTGTATTGTGCATGGATTTCCCCCAGCTTGAATTTGTCAGCCTTAAGACAAGGCAGCAATTGGTTTTGATCCCTACCAAAATATCTCTCTCTGGTTTGAGCAGTGGGGGTTAGCATTTAGCCCTGTGTGTACCTGTCAGTGTTGCACTCACTGCCTCCTTTTAAAACTCTTCTTATTTTAATCTCTTTGGTGCAATTTCTTCATGCTGCATTTCTTAGTTTTGAGAAAGTTCTGGATCTCCTTGAGGAGCAGGTACTTCATACTTCTGATGAACTTTGGGGAAAAAAAGCGTCTGCATTCACAATACTGCTCCCCAGCTCCAGCCATATCTGGCTGCTGCATTTGCTCATTAGAGCAAGGATGCAAACAGCAGCAGGTGCCTGTTGGTGGTAATTAGATAAAAGAGTACTGCAAATGCTGCACTGTGAGGGGAGGTGCTTCCCAGACAGGTTAGAAGAGGGATCATTGCTGCTTTGAAGGGCTGTTATTAGACTTTCCATAGCCCAGCTTTTCTGAGTGTTTTGCTAATTAAGCAAGTGCACCTCCTCTTCTCTGTCCTAGTTTCTTTCTCCTTCTCACTTTTGCATGTCCCTCATTCTCCTATTTTCATTGCACAGGACTCTATTAGTTGTTAGTTGTTTGGAAACACCGGTCTCTTTCTGCCTTGCATTTTGCAGAATGTGGCCCCAGCTGCCTGGGGACACAAAGCAGAAAGTGACCTTTATGCAGCTTGGGCTCTGGTTGCTGTGTTTCAGGGCAGTTCAGTGTCGAGCTTGTGGGCTGGCTCTGGCTTTTGAGACAGGTCGTCTTCTCCTGTGCTAGAAAGAGGTGGAAGACAGCTGCACAGAGCAGCGTGGGGCAGAGAGACAGGGAGGAAAAGTTCTTGGTTAAGAAGGATGAGCTGCCTTATGATAGCTGCTGTGCTCAGCTTAGTACCTCTTTACATCCTCAGCCACGTAAGTCATACTTGCATGCGGAGGGGCTGTGGACAAATGAACCTGGAAAGAGGAGGGACTTGGTGGCATTTTGCTTTTTTAGGCCAGTGCTTTGACTGACCTGGTAGCCTTAAAATAGGTAGTTACAAGGGGCAGGAAGACTGTTATAGCAGGACTGCAGGAAAGGGATGCCACAGACACTGGGGAGCATCAAAAGCATCCTCTTGTGCTTTATCCAAATTGACATTTAGTCTGTTGGCCTGCTGCATTCCTATCTTAGGATGAGATGTGAATAGTTTGCATTTAAGATGCAGTTTTTTTAACAACGTAAGCTACAAGTAAGTGCTTTGTTGTGTATTAATATTCACAGTTCTTTGGAAACTGTGAATTCTTTGGAAACTGTGAATATGGTGCAAACTTCTCTTACGTTTAGTGGTGGTATACAAAGCTCATTCCAGCCTGTTGGCTTTGTGTTTTGTTATGTCTTTGTGAGGTCCTTAGCTGTGGACTTTAGCAGCAGCTATGTGTGATTGCAGTGCTTCAGTCCAGGCGTGGCAAGCTCTCCTAAAATGCATTTTTGTGTGGTGTTCAATCTGTGCTTTACTACTTGTGGTCTTGCTGCACAGATTGGCAATTCCTCATCCACAGGACCAGTCTTCCATTTCAGTTTGCCTGTTCAAAATGCCTGGCTGCTCAGGGTGCAAGCACTCCCCTTCCCTCTGTGCTGTACCGGGGTGTGCCCAGCCAACACAGCTCACCTGAGACTGTACCAGTATAGACCAGGAGCCGGTGTCACCCATGCTGGCAAGTGCAGCTTAGCTGAGGGTGTGAGCAGCACTTCAGAGAAGAACATGCAAAATCTGGGCATTAAGAGGATACTTCAGTCCCAGTTTTAACTTTTACAAAGGAAGGGATAAACAGAAATGAAAAAGTCTGCACAAAGACCCTGTTACCTACCTTTCTGTCGGTTTGGGTTATCTCCGTGGGCTCCTCATCTCACAGCATGGGCAGGGCTTCCTGGTGGAGGTTTTATGTTCTTTATTTTCATTCAGGTATTGTGCAGGAGATAGATCTGGGGAGCCATGGCTCCCCTCTAGGCTTCCAACCCAGCTGTGAATTTTTCAGATCCAAAACCCCCCCTTGGGAATTTCTTAATCCTTACTTCGATTGAGAAGATATTTTGGTTAATTGGCAGGGTTTTTTTGCTTTGGAGAATTATGAAGTCCCTTGGATGTAGCTGTATGAGATTAAGACACTTCCTATGTAATTTGGTGGAATCCATTCAGATTTTAGCAAAGCAGAAGAGCCCTCCATAGCAAATGCAGTAGAATGGCGATAACTCCTTTCCAGGCTAAATAGTGAGGCACTCTCAGAGCATATAGTTTTTGTGTTAGGAATCCTATGGCCCCTGTAAACACTTAAGTTGATAATAACATTTTAATCAATTGTGTAACTGAGCTATATGAGGCCAGTTTGCTTTGGGCTCTTATCCGAGAGAAAGAAGTACAAATCAGTATGTTGTCAGCTACAGCTCTCAGGAAATCAGTTACATCTTTGAAGGAGACTAATCTAGAAACACTGTTAAGTAAATGATTCCTCTGCTGTATTTGATACGAAGTTAAATAAATAAAGATGCTAAGTAGGATGGTGTATCATTTTGCAGTGATGGTAATAAACCAATCCTGGGATTCTTTCTGTGTGTCTAATGCCATACTTAGTTTGCAATACCCTGCCCTCACATTATATTCTTGCTTTTCACAATAAGCCATAAGTGCTAGTTATCAGAGAGGAGTTAGATCTTCCCACAGATTGGCTTAGGGGAATGTTTTAATGCATCTGTGCCCGTATCCTTGACTGTCTCTCCTGATCCTATAATTCAAAAGCAGATGACAGCTGCAGATAAAATGTATAACATAGCTCATGATTCACATGGGAATTGAAGAGGAACCTCTGAGAAATATGCTCCCTTTGCAGAGAGAAACATCAGCATGTACAGTTGAGTATGGCACTTAATGAGCTTCCTTAGTCTGCAGGTCAGACCTGACATTAACCAAAGTGACTTGGAATAATTTTATCGGATGGCTTAAAAGGTCATACATAAATTGAATTTTGAGGCTGCAGATGACCTTCTAATGGATTACAAGCTTTTATCATGAAAGCATCAGGTACAATCGGTTTATACTTACGAGGGGCTCTGACTGATACTGATTAGGTGAAATTAAAAAAAATGGAAAGCCAAGTTGAATTTCTCTTAGGATTCATGGGGCTTAATTTCTTCTTAGACACTGAGACCCCTTCAGTTTGGGGATTATCTCTCAAGTAAAATAATCACATTCCATGTAGGGGCATCTGAAACTAAACTGGATAAAGTACTGGAAAACACTCTGTCAAGAGCAATCTAGCACTAGTAGTAAAATGGACTGAATAACCTCAGACTGTTTGAAAAGGCCATGTTTACCATATCAGCAGAGAGCACACTGCAAAGTCTGGCATATTGTAATTATTTTGCTCCTAGTGTACAAAAATATGGTGATGTCTCAGGTATGCCCTGATAAAAGCTGCTATGACTGCTATATTTTGTCCCTTTTACCTCATACTAAAATACAGGGAGACCATTTTCATCTTGTGTTTTTACCTTCTGGCTACTTCAGGACTGAGCTATTCTTTCTAGCTGTACAGCTGATGAGGATGCAGGGGCTTGCTCAGAAAACAAGACTCCCTTTTGCATGTTTGATACCCATATAACCAGGATATGCATGAGCCTTTTCTTTTCTTGCCACTGTTAAAATTAAGAAAAAAGAAGTGGTGAGACAGATGAATGCATTATCAATGTAGTAAAGGACATGAAATAAAATGCTGTGGAAGGTTTGCAAAATCTGGTTAATGGTCATAGATATTTTACACAGTGTTAATCCCACAGATGCTGATGGCTGGTTAGCTGCCCACATCTTTGAAACTGGGTGTTTGGAAGGACTTGCTGTCATGCATTTGCAGATTTGCAGGCAGTTGTTTTATGGAAGTTCATTCATGGGAATGTGACTGCTCTTGAGGACGCAGTCAGCGTATTCTCACAGACCAGGGAATGAAAGTAGCATCAACTGGGGTGAAGAACTATGTTCTTGAAAGTCAAACCTGAGTCTGCTTTCCTTTGAAGCTGTTTTAAATTTGGATTTTCAGTAGCCTTATTGAGCTTTGTAGGTCCTTCAGGGTTGGCAGGCTATATAAAACCACTGATGTTCATTCAGTGTTTAGTCTGCAATTGCTGAAATAATTGCACAATCTATGTACTTCATGTAATTATTCAAATACGTTTGTTTTATTTACTATTTACTGTTCCTGAACCTTTTAGATCTCAATTAAAATAATTTTGTAATTGGTTTGAACTACTAGGTAACAATGAGAAGTGGGGATAACAATATTTCAATCTAGAGGATATTTGGGTAATGTGTCGTTTAGGAGCAAACAATTTTTCATCTCTCACTTTTTGGAACAAAAGAGCTAATTCATGTTCAATTGACAGCGATTTTCATTTATAATGGTAGGTCATGCTGAAGAGTTTGTGGCAGTCATTTAAAAATGACATCCATATGGTCGGCTTGCTTTGAAAAGTGGTTTGAAAAATAATAACAAAACATAGGTCTCTGCTGTTCCTTTTCCCATCTTAGTATACAGAGGATAGCAGTTGTTGTTGGGATGCCTCAAGTTAATTGTTGCTTGAAATCAAAAGTGCAAAAGGTTGCATGTTGTTTGGATATTGTAGTTTTAGGGGGTTTTTTGTTTATTTCTTATGAGTGGTACTGAGAAGAATGAACCAAACACAGAAAGCAGGCTGTTTGTGTAGAGGCTGAAAATGGCTGCTGAGCCTTTCAACTAGAGATTAATTACGGGGTAGTCAGCAAATGTTCTAGGGAGAGCTGTCCATGGGGAGTACTTGTAGGTCTGGCTGGTGGATGCTTACTGAAAGACTTAAGGATAATAAAACATAGTTAATGAGATGATTAATTAGGCAGAGGATACAATGAAACAGTAAAAAATATTATGATAAAAAACCAAACATCTTTCTAATAAGCTGTTCAAACTCAATAGATACCTGGCTTTGACTCAGTAAACCACTGCTATCATAGAACTGAGGAACTGCAAAGCTGTCTGGGGCACAGACTGAGAAAGAGGGTTGGCAGTCTTTGGCTGAACATCTTTAGAAGACAGCCTTTTATTTGAGTAGATGTTCATGGGAGAAAATTTCCATCTGTAACAAAGTATGGAGAATGTTTGGTGTTTCTCCCCCCCTTCCCCCCAGTTTATTTAAAAGAGACGATAACTTGAGCTATTTATATTCTTTTATATTTTCTGGCAGCCTCCCAGGCCTTGGGAGTACCAGCCCTGCCTTCCCAGAGCAGAGTGAAGGTCTGGACCCTTGTCATGCGGTAATGTAAAGTATGGGTCTTATCAAACTAACTGCTTTGGGCTTTAATTTAGAGTTGAAATGTGGAACTGTCTAGCACATATCTGTTGCATGTAACTCTTAAAAGCAGGTCTTAAAATTTGTTTTCGATTTTCTTTTAAAAATAGAGGAGGTTGCAACAGATATAAAGAGTACAGTGGTGTCAAAACCTTCCTGTAGGCAAAAATGTTTGTTGCTCTGACCTTCATGTGCATGATTCATTTATCACATCAGTGGAAGGGCTGGAGTCAGGTCATCTTGTGGCATCTGTCAGACATTCATCTTACTGTAGGATGTGCAAGTCATATCAAATGCTTCTGGATTGGAGGTCCCATAAGAATTGGTCATAAACTGCATATGGCATGAAACTCCAGAGGTCTTTTTGAACTGACAAGCAGGGAAGGAGGAAACAGAGCAGAGTGGCAAGCAAAGGTTGAATAGAGTCAGCGAGCACAACCCACAGGTCTGTGCAGGTGACTCCCCTGTTGGGCTCCATGCCCATTTGATGTCCTTTAGGCATGGATCACAGCAGAGCATATGGAGAACTGGTAGCCCTTCTTAGGCTGTGGCGCTGCCCGTCTCCTACTGTAGGAGCGTCCTATGGAAAAGAGATAACACAGAAACAGCAGTGATCTAATGGAATGGGTATAAAGATTGACAAGCAGACCTTCTGTCACCTTAGGTCTCCTCTCCTACACACTTTAGTTTGCCCATCCATTGCCCTATGTTAGATGGGCAAGATCCACAGTCTGTTAGACTAGACTCTGTGGAAATTGAAATCTGTGTTTATTACACCCAGGACAGCTGAAACAGGCTGATAATGTACAGGCTAAATCCAGTAAAATCTGCAACTTAATTTGATGACAGTGAGCAGTGAAAAACAATTTCCCTTTAATTACGTATGTTCCTTTAGTTTGTATTTCTGTTTTTTGAATAATGTTGTAAAACAGTTTCCAGATTTTCTGTGGCTTTAAATACTAAAATGAAGATGTGTTTAGTGGAAGCTTTCACAAATGTGGCACAATGTGGAAACTTGGAATATTTTATGTGTGTAACAAGGCTGTTTTGTTTTATATGGAAAAAATACTCACTGCTTCTGCAGTGGCAGTTTATATTCCTGCAAGACTGCTGTCTAGATGAAGAGTCACAGTTTTGCTTGCAAGTGGAAGCAGGGGCTTAAATGGGTGAACCATCTTATTTGTATTACTCTTACATTTAATTTATGTGTTATACCACATGTAGTGATTTAGGCACAGTGTAGATCTATCAAGCACTTAATTAAGAATGTGGAGTCTAATCTATTAAGAGTTGCAATAAGGCTTCCTTGATATTTATGGTGTATTCATATGTAATGAGCAGAGAGGGATGAGCAAGTCCTGGTCTGGTCACTTGGCAGTTCAGTTGTTTTCCCTCATGCAGTGCGGCTCCACATCTTCAGGGCGTGTTTGTCTGCCAAGCCTGGAGGTGTCAGGGAGAATGGGTCTCATTCTTCCTCCTCCCCATTCCTCCCTGAAAAACAGGCAGGGCCCAGGCTCCTTTTATGCCTCTGCCTCTCTCACAGCTGGGCTGGGGAGCTGAAGCAAAAGCTTGCTGGAGGGCTGGCTGACTTTTCTGCCTGGGAAGGGCGAGGGACAGGTTAATGCCAATGTTAATCCTTGAAAGGAGGGATGTGCTTCCACAAGCAAAGTCTGCTTTGTGCTGTCCTAAGGTAGGGCAACCAGGCTGTCTCCTGTAGTGCATTTGCTAAGATTTTAAAGTATGCTATTTCCTTTCCAAAATACAATTATCCAAAAAAACTGATACGAGGAAGAGGGACCCAAACTGCCTTTGCAGAAATGACTCACTGACCCTTATAAAGCTTAATGCTCTGTGCCATCTTTCAACAACTGGATTTAGTATTAACTGAGAGAGAAGATGGTCTCCAATTTACTGTGTTTCAGCAAGGCTGACTAGTAAAGAGCTGATTTACAGTGGTGAGTTGTGCAGAGAAATCTTGTGCTCTGTAGAAAACAATGCTCTGTGTGCAGAGAAGGTACAAGGCCATGGTCTAACCCCTCTAAACAAGGCAATGGTCTAAACATCTGTTAGTGGGGTTAAGAGCCAAATGTGATGGAAACATTCTGGAGCTGGAGGTTGTGTGCTGGAGGTTTCCATCAGGATATGGATAAAGGCAAACCTCCTTTGAAACAAGTGTTACTTTCTCCTTCAATTCCAAAGTGCTATCTGCTGAAGACACTGCCACCAGCAAAAATGCTCTTCTCTCAAATAACTGTTTCCCTTTAATGTTAGGGCATCTCCTTTCTGTTTGGTTTTTCTTTTTTTCCCCCTTTAGCTGTGCAATGGATTGCACAGATGGCCTAGCATAAGGAAGAAGGAAAATAAGGATGATGCTTTTTGATGGATTTATTTGTGTACAAGTCCCAGTGGACCTAAGTATTAAATAGCTTCTGTTTTTTAAAGTTGGCATGAGTATACAGAAGACTGGGCACACGTCACTAAAGCTGGATTATTTTTTTTTAGTAGATCAAGTGGATTTTAGTCTTAGAGTGGATTTTTAGTAGAAGCTTGTGAATGACTGAACTTGAGTTTCTGACAAGTATAACCTAGTGGGGGAGAAACACAAATGGTGGTTGACAAGAAATAATATTTTAGAAGAAACCTTGAAGCTGTTGTTGGGACTAGCAGATACAAATTTCCTCTACCTATTAGTTTTTACATGCAGAAATGTTTAAACAGATGATCTGAAGTACGGTTGGGTGTAAAACCTGCTTGTCTGTCTTGTGAGACAGTGATGAAAGTTGATGTGCCAGAACCCTGTTGGTCAATACCTGCTGAAAAGCTGTTTTCCACTAATCCTCCATTAAAAGATTTGGCTGCCTGCTAAATGTCAGAAGGAAGGGACTGGTCAGAAAGAGGTTAAAGAGCTCACCTCTGTAAAAACATATGCTGCACTTTGACTTTTCATTTCTTTTTTCTTTCCAGTGGTGGCAACTGGTCAGTTGTCTCGGGGAGAGAGGGCAGTATCTCCAGTTGCTTACTGCTCCGTTTAACATGCAGTCATTGTTTACATGAATTGCAATGCAAAGGAGTCTAGACTGAAAACTCAGCTGAAAGCAGGATGTTTGCATGCAAAGCATTGAGGATGATCTCTGAACCTTTAAATGTGAAGGGCTAGTCAATATTTTTGGCGTTGTTAGGGTTGATGAATAACCCCTGTTCATGAGTGGCAGTGCTTGGGGTGCTGTGGAGTTACAGCTATAGGGAGAAATGGCATGTGTTAGCTGAGTGTGGACACCCTGGGATTGCACTTCAGGCATTTTAACTTCGTCCTTCAGCTACTGGAGAGGAGGAGGGGGAATGATCTCTCTTTCCTCTGCTCTTACTCATCGACTTTGGAGACTCCATCCATAGTTAGTTATTGTGTATTTGAGTTATTTATGGCTCATTGTACAGTTACATAAATACTTGTGCTGGAAGAGTGCAGGGGGTGGGAATATTCTGCTAGAGAGCTGGAGGCAAAGTAGAGATACTTTGCTTCTTCCCCTCCTGACAGCAGTTCTGGTTTCAGTGGGAGTGGATTTAGGGTTTGGGAGAACACGTTACTCTTCCTACTTTTTATTTTGTAATGTTTCATGCGTCTGCCCTCAATTACTGCTCTGTGTTCTCACAAGTTGATGTGGTTCTTGTTTATTTCTGTGTCTTGTCCCCCTGCAGTGTTGCTGGATCCTGCTGGATTGAATTGTAGAGATTCCAATTTTACCCTATTGACAAGGTGATAGCAGTGCTTGGAGGTACCAGAGATACCAGCCGTTTCTGGAAGAATCCTCACGTTTGATATAATTCAAAAACTGCCTTTCACCCACCCAAGAATATTAACTCATGTTTTGCAGGCAGAGTTTAAATTCTACAGGAATAAAAAAAAAAGTGGGCTTGCCAAAGGAAATTTCCCAGGCTTAGGTAAATGAGAAAGTGGGTTTGGTTTGGTTTGGTTTCCTTTCATGCCAAAGGAATGCTTCTATTCAAGGGGAACTTCCTTGAACATATACCTTTCTTTGTAGTGCACTTGTGTGTTTTTCAGTGTGAGATACATTTGCAATTTAACCGCAAACTGTTGCTTGGCAGTCAGAGTTACAGCAATTTGAATCACCTGTCAATAACGATATTGATTGGCCTTGTCTTTCTGGGCATCTTCATGAACTGCAGCATAAAAACATGATCTGGTGGTGCCTAAAGATAGAAAATAAGTTCTTTGGAACTGCAAATACTGATAACCTCTAGAGATGTGCTCGGTTATTGTCAAGTTGTTCTGTGCATGTATGAGCATGTAGGCAACCTGGTTTCTGTGTAGCGACTACAGTATTCTTTCATATTTTCCTAGTTCAAGATGAGTATACAGAGGAAGCTGGAGACAGTGGTAGAGAGATATTTTGCCTTCCAGTCACAGAAAAATGGTCTGATTTGAAGCAGGGAGAATGAAAAGTCATCATGAAAAAAATCAACAGGTAGTACAGTATAGTATGTGTGGGAAATTAAGTTCTTTGAGCACAGAAGGGCAAGTTTTAAATGCCTGGTGACTCACAGATGAAATGGAATTGGTCCCACAGCTTTGCAAATGGATCAACATCTTTGGGTGTCAAGGCAAAGAGGTTGGTCAGCCCTTTAAGAAATGGGGAATAAGCAGCCTGTTTGGTGGGACTGAAGGTGGAATGTGCAAGAGGCAAACAAACAAGCCCAAGAACCATGCAGGTTCAGTGTCTGTGAGAACGAAGGTTGCTTTTGTGATCACCCTAATAACGAACTATTAAATACACCTTGCAGGCCATTAAAGGATGGAAAAAAGTTGTAAAGGACATGCTAGCTTTTAGTTACAAAGTACATTATATTCAAGCTTTAAGAATGCTAATAAAAGTGAGTCATATATGGAAAAAATATATATCTGTAGCTGAATCTTCTCTTTATTATATGTGTGTTTCCACGTGTGCATCTCACATACTGGTGAGTGGGATCTGTTTGCATATATACATGATGCCGTTTAAAATCACAGCAACAAAAGATTTAACAAAAATAATATTCAAGGTGTGATTTGCTACATAAATAACCCTTTTGTCCTGGTAACTATCTTTTCGAGTTTAAAAGGGTAGGGGCTTTTTTAATAGAACATCTCAAATCAGAATGTTCATTTTGCACAGCTAAGGTATAAAGGTATGCTCAAACCTTGGCTAGTAATTAGCTTATTATCAGATGGTAGTTGCCTGGGGACCTGAGACAGTAAACTGACATATTGCCTTGTGATATGGAGATAGCTGTTTCTACATAGACTTATTTTCAGTGTCGTTGAAAATAGATTATTGTTCCATTTCTAAAGAGACAACAGTAGAAAGAGCAGAGAAATGAGGCAGTATGAGGCTTTATGAACAGATGAAAAAAAAGCTCAGGTCAAAGAGTTTGAGCTCTAAATATTGTTTCTTTTCATTCACTACCAGGGTCACAATGCAGGGTGGTGGCAGGCAGAATTGCAGTGATATGTTTGCATTTCATGCAAGCAGTTGAAGTGAGCAGGGCTGCAAAGCTGCAGTCTGGGTCCATTATGATTTACTGAGAGATGCCAAACAGAGCTCTGGTGCAGAAGACTGTGAAATGATTAAAAATCTCACGTTCTGGTTAATATGCTTCTTACCAGTATCCTTATTTGAGATTCATGACTGTACATCACCGAAGGCTGCGTCGTGATTAAACCCACTGCACTGGTTTTCTCTTTTGCATCAAACAGGTGGAGACAAAAAGGCATGAAAGGATAGCTGGCTAGAAGACATAGCTGGCAGAGGGATGAGGTGACAGTTGAAGAGTCAAACTCTTGGTTGATGTAAGCAGACAGAGAATTAGACTGCAGTCCTGGAAAAAGTGAAGTAGATTGTTAGCATGGCTGAGTGCCAGACTTTCTTTCTTCCTTGTTTCAAAAACCATGGTCAAGTTGGAAACATGAGTGAAATGCTAAGACCTGTTAATAAAATCTCATTCTGTCAGCCACTATGTAGCTGGTATTTCCCTTCTGGAATCAGAATGAATGGGTGAATGGTTATTAATATGTAATGAGATCTTATGGGAACAATAGCATTGCAAGCAAAGGAAAAGAGGGATTTAGAGAAGGGAATCATTCATGTGAAAGTTAGGCTTGCCATGCTGGCTTGTTAGTGCTAGTAGGGCATGGTCCTAAAGGCTTGTGCCAGGTGTTTTAAAAGCTAGAAACAGCAGGATGCTTGAACCGTGAAAACAGGCACCCTCCTGACACTATGTTGTATCAAGTCTCTTGTTCCACTTCCCTGCCTTTTACCATGTTTTCCTCTATCCACTGAAAACTGCTGGAGGCAGAGGTCATGCCTTTTATTTGTCTATAAAGTGCTGCTACTTGTAAGGAACGTATTTTGTTGGTTGCTAGAGGAACAAGAGCATCAGTTACAGACCCTTGCATATAAAATTCTTTAAGTCTCTATAAAAATGCGTTTTCTCAATCTGTGTGGGAGCCTGTAACTCCTGAATTTCTAAAAACTGAAGGTGTACACTAGAAAGAGGCTCAGTCTGTACTCAGACCAAGCTCTGTGCTGCTGACTGTCCACTGTCTGGGCTGGATGGGCATTCAGTCTGACCCATTCATTGCCCTGGTGCTGTGTCACATGGACAGAGCAACCCCAATAGAGCTTGTGTTCCTCCTGGGCAAGGGAAATGCTAGAAAACCTCACTTCAAGGGACATCCCTCTTTCAGTGACTACACAGTGTTCAGTGCAAGCTTTGTTGTACTGTACTTTTTATTAAACAGCTTCATGACTTGGGCTTGATCACCAAAGAATTTTGAGGTTGATCATTTCTGATGGAGCTCACCGTTGGTGTAGCAACATGCACCTTGCACTCCAGTGCACAACCAACCATATATTGTGGCTTTGTGTATTGGAAGATGGAGAATGAATATATTTTTAATGCAGTTTAACACAATGTTTTCCAAGCTTTTATTACCCAAGGACTGTATTGTGATGGAACATAAACCTTCTGTTCCCAGACTTAAAATGATACTGTCTCTTGTTAGCTAGATATTAAGCATAGGATATGAACTAGATAGGATTATTTTTTAGTTGGCCAGTCTTGCTCAGATGATTTTGCCGTAAAGCTTTCCTGGTGCTGTTTCATCAGCAGCATCTGGGCTATTTGCAGGCTGTGTTAAATTTGTTTCCCAAACAACTTCTGTTGATCCATTATGGACACAAATAGACAGCTAATATGTACCTAGGAGAATATGTTCATGGTACTCTTAATTGCCTCTCACAATACGTTGCTGCAATACTTGTGCGATATCTAATTCTTCCAGCACCTTTGTGGGTGTCTGCCCCATTCCCCGTCTGTAAGGTGGCATTTCCCTTGCATGGCTGAACCTCTCTGTGTGAAAGAAAGGTCACTGGAGGCTGAGCAGAGCTGCAGGTAGACAGGTGCTCTAAATCCATGCCCAAATAGAAAGGGTGTGCAACAGGTACAAATGCTCATTAAAAAATTACTATTTTGATACAGCTCTCAGATTTCAACTTCCCTGCCCTCCTTCCTTTGATGAGTTACTTTTCAAGTTTGTGTGATCTTCCAGGGTAATTTCTACTTCTAAGATCAAAAGGCTTTTCACAGTTGTACAAGTGAAGCTACGATGGATTTCAGGTATTTCAGAAAAGCTTTATGCAAAAGAATTTCAAGAGCTGCATCATAAATATAACTGAGCAAAACACGTACAAAGGTGGTAGGCTGGCACTTCAGTGCTGAAGTGTGTGTCTCACACCCAAACCAGCCAATGAACAGATTCAAGAATTAAAATGCACAATGTATACTCAGAAGCAGAGGAAATACAGATTCATAGCTGTGTAGTGAGGACCGCTTCTTGTAAACAGAGCGGCATGAGGGCATAGATGCTAATTAAGCATGCAAATTGAATTTGCAAGGAGTTTCAAGCAGGGAAGACATTTAAAAGCAGGTTTGATTTTTTTCCAGAGGATAGCATTAATGATTTGCCTTTATTGCTTATCAGGATGCCTCTAGGAGCTTCGATTTAGCGGAGTTCAGAGCTTTTTAGAATGAGCAGGGGAAGTGCCAGGGACGAACAGACAGGCTCTTAGCCCTTTCAGAAATGCCAGATCTGTCCTCCTGGCTAGAGAGTTAAAAAAAGAAAAATTAAAAAATAATTAAATAAACCTGTTTAAACTTTTTAAAATTTAAGCAAAACATTTATTACTTAGTTGGTGATTGACCTTTTAGTGCTCTCACTCTGATCAGTGCTTTGCTAGACTGTTAAAGGATTTTTTCCTCTGCTGAGAGTTACCTGCATGAAGCTGTAATTGTGGGTTTCATCTAGAGCAAGGTTTGCTGACATACCTTCCCTGCAGGTTAAAGAAATCACAGCATTTTATAACTTTCTGGAGGCCAGCGGCAGCTGAGAGAGTCTGAGCCACAGTGATCTGTCACTGTCCTTATCTTCCCATTCACAGAGCTGTGGGAGAGGGCTGTTAATCATCCTGCCTAAGGCCTGGGAGCATGTGGAAATGCACAGAGAATTGCCATAGCTTCTGAACAGTCAGCACGGCAGGATCTCATAGCTGCTGCCTGCTTTAGGTCTGAAATACTGACAGATTCATCAAAGTCTGAGTGAGGACCCATTTTTTCTTCTGGGCTGGTGTCAGAGCTGCCACCTTGTCTCCCCTGGAGAAGGCAACAATTGGTGCCTTGCTGAATCCCCTCCAGGAGCAGTTAGTGTGGCATGAGAGTTGGTTTTGGCAGGAGAGACTATGGCGTGTTTAGGTTTGTTGTAGGTGTGGGCACTGAGGCAGTGGTGGTGAGAAAAGAACAGAGGCCCCTTTCTATATCTTTAGGGAGTCACTGAGGTGGGATGAGAGCTGGTGCTGGAGGGTGAATGCGCCAGTTTATCTTCAACATAACTTCTGGTGATCTGAGTACTTTAAGGCTGGAGTTAAAGTTTGCTAAGGTCAAGTTTTGAAAACACACGAATGAGATTTTGCATTTCTTGCTAAATATTCTGTGGTTCTCAGCTTTAGGATACAGGTTGAATTGAGAAGAAGGGTTTGCAAAACTTTGCTATGAAGTCAGCCACAATTAGTGGTTTGTGCATTTATTACGTTGGTGTTATTCTTAGAGTTTGAAAAAAAACTTCTATAATAATTACATCTGCAGACTTTCTGCAGAGACAAAAGGTAGATATTACTGTCTTCCATACAGTACAACTTACTGCAAGCACTAGTCCTTCCTTTCTTCTTTCTACATTCCCCTGTAGAAATTTCCAAATAGTTCTCTAATTGCCTCAGGGTGAAATCTTGCCTCCACCAATGTCAGTGGGGAATCTGCCACTGACTCCAGCAGGATCATTATTTCATCCTGTTTTGGGAGGCATCTTTGCCTGAGTGAATGCTGCAGGACTCGGTCCAGCAAGAGCTAGTGCTCTCTTGTCAGCAGCACAAGCCCTCCCCTTACCTAATTTCCATACTAACTTGGAGACAGCAAGGCGCTTTTTTTTTTCCCCCCCCTATTAAATCTAGCCGTGATAGATGCCCAGTGGAAGCTGAACATTACCTCTGCAAAACAATCTCTGCAGTAACTGCAGAATTTAATGGCTTTACATTCCCCAAACAGGCTGTGTACAACAGGCAGTGGTGCCAGCCCAGAAGTGGTTGGTATTCTGCTTTCTGTGGATATAAATTCCAGTTCTCTTCACTCTTCCCAGTTAAAAGCTTCTCTTCGGATGAAGGAGCAGCTGATCAAAAAGGGCAGTTCTAGTCAACAGTCTTATTAATAATGACAACCCTAATATCACCGTCACTTCCATATGGTTTCCATCTCAGTGACTTCGTACACTTCCACTCAATAAACTTTCTTATACCTGGGTAGTCAGCAAAATATTGGTTATCTCCTCTACTTCATTTTGTCTTTTATAATCTAAGAGAGAATAGTGAAATTACGTGACTTCCCCGCAGCAAAGCAGAATCCAGAACTCAAGTATTTTCACCTTCCATATTGCTTAGGCTCCTTCCAATCTCTAGTCACATATAGCTCTTTTCCTCATTTAAGCCATCTCTTGATGTATCTTAAAAAGGTACAACAATTTAGGTAAAATATAATTCAGGAACACCTACAATAACCATTTCCATCAGTACTGACACGAGCTGAAGAAATTCTATAAAGCAGTCACAAGCCTGGTATTTGCAACACTGTAAGGGAATTTCAGTCCTTCAAATGGTTCATGTGCTCACAGTCTGCCTGCTAAATTTATTAGGAAAATGTTAATCACTGTTGGTTGTTGAATTCAAACAGACAAAGTCACGTCTTCTACACCAGCCCCAGAAGACTGCTCAAATTTATAATTTGTACAGAAAGATGGAAATTTTAATTATTATGACAAAGACCTTCCCAAACTGATCATGACATGTTATTCCAATACCTCTGGCATTTTATAGTCATTCCCATTTTTAATCAGGTGTAACTCTCTTTCTATGGTGTCCAACACGCTTGTCTTTTAAGAAGCCAGATGTGACAGTCAGGTATGCCAATAGCTCGTCTTACCTCTTGAGAAGCAGACAGCACTCAGGCACCATAAATTTCGAAATCCACAACCCTTTTTAAAAACAAACCCAAACCACACACACAGTAGGAGAGCAGAGTATCTTCAGGAAGATACCATACCCCCCCAGCTTTACAAGACAAACCTGCAAATGTAACAGCTGAGCCATTCTGTGGAAGAGGACTTGCAATCGAAGACAAGCTTAGAAAGAAGCATTAACTCACACCACACTGTGTTAACATGATCCCCAAATCCTAGACTGGTTTCATAGGAGAAGAAATGCTATTGCTTACTTTATAGAACAAAAGGACCTTCCAAAGCTTCCTTTTCAAAAATTCTGACTGCCAATTACTGTTTTGGAGACTAATGATGAGCAAAAATGTGTAAGCGCATCTCTGAAATTAACGGGTAGGCTTTACAGAAGGTGTTGCAGAAAGGCCCTGGGTACTGTGTGCACAGGGATATACCTGACACCTTCCACCACAGAAAGCTGAAGCCTCTTTGAGAAAGCACCTACCCATAGCTCTCTTTCCCCCGTTACTTCATGCTGACCTTTAAGAGGTGCTGAATGAACAGCAGATGCTCATTTGCTGTTGGCGCCTCAGCGGTGGCAGGGGAGTATGAAGGGTCCTGCTGGAGTTCACTCTGCCCAGCAGACTCCAACAGTGAAATCCAGCATCGTGTTAGAAAAATGTTCTTCTGCCTTGGCTGTGACAAGAGCAGAAATTCCTTTGGTTCTTTCCTCTCACCTAAGACAAAGTTGAAACTTGTCAACCAAAAATCCTGTGAAAGAATATTTGCAAGCAAGAGAATAGAATAGATTGCTTCTTCATGGAAGATGCAAAGTAATCCAATTTACCTCTCTGCAGTCACGATCCAATCTGCTGTACTAACACATGTACACACCCACCTTCCCTGCTCTGCTGTTGCTGTATAGACCAACTTGAATATACAAAAGAGCCCATATGCCTGAACATAAACCTTTGGCACTATATTTGGCACTATATTTGCACTCTGCGTGAACATGTGAACTTTCAACTCTGCAGCTGGAATCAGCCAGAAAGTCTCAGGCTTCACACATTTTGTGAAGATAAGTTGTGATAATCTTTCTGCATTTTCAGCCAGCACTTGCATATCCCTTGACAATGAAGGTGCCAAAAGGCATGGCTCAGAGCCAGAGGAAAAACTGCCATCATTCTTAGCAGTTTTCAGATTCGGTGCATAGATTTTGTTACATTATAAAAAAGGTGCCAAAGGCTCTGTAGAGACAAAGTCACCCTTATTCTGCAGTGTGCTGTGTATCACGCTGTAAGACTGGAATGCTGGAAGGCCATTTCACATATTTACATTGTAAAGCAGACCAGGGTCTTGAATCTTACGAAACCACTTTGTGTGAGGGAAAGAAGGGAAAGAAAGCTGTTGTTCTAGCAACCTCAAGTGAGACAAATGTTGTCCCTCCCTGTAGGAAAATGGCATGAGAATGCATAGACATGTGCACGGGCAGGTTTCACAGCAGCTTAGCTCAAGTAGGGTTTCTCATCATCTGTGGGTTTCAGAACAACTTACTGAGCACCCTGAGGAAGCGTGGGTGCTGCAGCTGAGTTCACCATAAAGCAGAGAGTTCCCCAAATTGAGGGAAGAAGACTGGAACTCCCAGCTCATCAGATTGGTAAGGCATTTTTGAAACATCTGCTGAAACAATATGTTTCTAGTATTTTGAGCTTAATTAATTTGCAGCAAATCAACATGAATTTTTCCAAAAAAATGGAAAAGGAGATTGGTTGTCACTGAAGGAGAGTTTCTGTAGGACATAAAAGGATAGGGGAGGGTCCACCTTTTCTGTTTCTGAAACCCTCCAACACGATGGGTATTGAATACCTTTGATGTTAAAGAAAGTCAGGGCCTTTGAAGTAGAGATTGGTCACATGGTACCTGCTGGAAATAAGACACCACGTACACACAAATATCATATCTACATAAACAGAGCACAAATCATTGTTCAATAATGCTAAAAAAAAAAATCTGCTGTGTTTAAAAAAATCAGGATGCGTATTACTTTCAATACTAGTGTAAAAGCAATCCACAGTATTACACTTAAACACATTCATTAAGGCTCCAAGGTGTTTTTCATAAAAGCAAAATTAATGGATACTGCTAAAACAATAGAGTGATTTGATTTTTACAAGGCTACAAAGCCTTGTAAAACACAAGAGCAAGCAGCAATGAAGCTCAGGCTTCCTTTTACACTCAATTAAATAGTTAATCATGTCATGTGCTCACTTCTTAATTACTTTAAACCAATACAGCAGTATGATAATTTGTTTTTATGAGAAAGCTTCTGATGTACCCTTGGTTGGCAGGAATGAGAACTGTTTTATCAAAAAGTAATTTATGGCAAAAGTTCATATGAAATATAGAGCTTCATGCATATCAAGCTGTATGAACAACAATTCAGAACTGACAGAAACACCAATATGCTAAACTTCAGTATTAATTCCTCATAGTTCTGGGTCTGTTAATCTACAGTTTGTAAAGCTTGTATTTATATTACATTTTCCACTCTTTCATAGAAGTTTGTATCTTTTGAGGTCTTCTAAAACTGATGGAATCCTGTTCATAATGTGCAATTAACAATGAGATTGGTATGGTTTAAAAATTGGGACTTCGTTATGGGCTATGTTGCTTTCCCATTAAATAGGTGAAAGAAAACCCAGAAGAAAATGAATCATGTAATTTACATGACTTCCATGCAATCTTCTCCTAATCCTAAGCCTTATTCCAGCTGTCTCTGTACAGTGCACAGCTCAAACCCAGCATAAGGTCTGAGCACAAGAAAATGCACCACCGCCAGCAGCACCCCCAAACCCGGCCCTGCAATCCATAAAAGTTTCTCCAAAAACATGAACTTCACCTCACTTCTTTTATGACATATTCTCTCTTATTGGAATCTTTCCTTCTATATAGGTGCCACCAGCTTCAATTCACTCCAAATGTGCTTTACTGTACTCCAGGGTTTATTTGTATTAATTGCAACACATTTATTGCCCTGCAAGAGCTCTTATAAAACTACTGTTTTGTGCAGACCAATGGGCTAGAATAACTTCCCAGTGCTCTCACTTTTCCTTTAGTTTAGTTTATTTCAAGTGCAGCTTTTCTCTGGAAAATATCTCTGTCCAAATGACATGGTAGCTATGTCCTTGCTGCCAGCTGGATTCAAATACACTGTACAGACAGGTCACCTGCAACCTCTGCAGAATTCTAAGTCAGATCAGCCTCATGTAATTCATTTGATATAAGTCATTCTTTGTACAACTTTTTTCTGTCATGTGGAGGGATAAAAAATTGTGTTATGTGAGTATTCTTCCAGTAGCAGCAGTCTGTATAGCTGTATCGTTTTTTAGGACTGACAACATGGGGAGTTAATTTTCTGGAGATACTTGGCACCTTGCACTATTGGCTTCTTTGGCTCATGTCCCATAACAGTCAGGAGGTGGGAAAACATCAGGAGCTGGATGGGGCCTGTATTTTTTTACCTCTTGCACAGGACAAACTCTGTGTATTTTGGCTGCTTACCTCTAGGGATAGAGCTACCACTTCTGCCGATCCCTTTAGGTCATCTGGCAGCTTGTTTATACAGCTGGGACCACAAAGAGCAGGGGATTGCATTCAAAAGGATGGCAGAATGGAAACAGATATTC
Organism: Corvus brachyrhynchos; assembly: GCF_000691975.1. NCBI lineage: Eukaryota > Metazoa > Chordata > Aves > Passeriformes > Corvidae > Corvus > Corvus brachyrhynchos. The sequence continues at coordinate 1,411,911 of NW_008235977.1, read as the reverse complement.
CCAAAGGCTAAAGTCTGTTTTTCTTTGCTGAGAGAATGGGGCATTTTTCTGTGTTTCATGACACCAGGTTATTCTTTGGAGTCATGTTCCTAATGCTTGTTCTTGCTTGCCCCACAGGGCTCAGCAGTGACCCCATGCATTTCATACGAGGTGGTAAAGACACAGATCAGTCCTTTTTTTCCATAGGTGTCTTGTTCCCTCATCAGTGTCATGCACATAACACAATTCCCAGTAAAACTGACAAAGCTCCTGATTTTCGTGGGAATATGATTAGGCCCATATGATTGAAGTCCTTGTTCAAGACTCATACAGCAGAGCTCCATGTATCTGGACCACTTCCATCGCCCTCAATATGATCTCTGAAGTGAGGAAGGCTATTGTTATGCATATATTTTTGTAAATTGGCATCTTGGTATAACCTTTTCTTTTTTTAATTCCAGCAAAAAACAAACATCCCAGTAAATTCCAAATGCATGGGAATTAGTGGGTGATGCTGAAGAAGGCTGGGACTCTCCACCCTGAGAAGGTGATGGAGGTGAAGTGTTTGGCTCCACAGGGTCAGGCTGTAACTGAGCTGTAAACAGAACATGTTGCTTGTGTCAGTAGGAATCTCTGTTTTAAGCGTAGTGAAAGGGTTTTGCTTATGGAAATGAAATAGTCTTCCCAAAACCTTCTTGAAAAGCTATTTGATGGAGAGCCTTGCTCTTTCAGCTGTTGAGTACAGTGTTGTAGAGCTCTGCCTGGCTAGCTTAGATTTTCTTTAAACTTTTTGTTTAGAAGGCTTATTGTGCACTGTTAAATTCTGCAGGATTTTTCCCTTACGGAAGGACTGCAGATTTTGATCCAGCCTTCATTAAAAGGAAGCGTGTTAGTTCATGGCTTGGAACTGCTTTTGAATTTTTATAGAAATAAAAGGGTCTAAACAGCATGCAACTGAAATAAAAAGCCATGGAAGGACAATTTCAACCAATGTATTTTCCTGAACATATTTGGAAAACAGAGAGACAGGATCTGTGAATTTATAAATGTGAAGCAATATAAAAAGAACCTTGAACTTTCAATCAAACAGGCATGTAATTAAATTTCTCCCTGCTCCATAATTTTCTATTGTATCCTTGTTACCTTTTTTGTCATATCTATTTGCAGCTTCACAAATCCAAAATATCTTAATTTGAATAAAACAAAAGCCGATTCATGCTTGTACTATTCATGTGGTTTAATTGGTTTACAAAATACAAATGTTCTTTGAAAGAAACTGATTTGATTTCAAGAGGCTGGTAGCGGTCCATCATATGTGGTCCTTCTGCTCACAAAAGGCAAAGGAACAGAACTAGACATAAATGGGTTTGCTTCAGCTTGCTTTGTTTTTGCTCCTGTTTGGGCTGAGCTCTCGCTATTGCTCAGTGAATACAGTAGGAAAACATTAGGGTTGTAGCTTATTGCACAAACAAAAATAGTTTTCCACATGTGAAGTTTAAATGGGGAACTGAAAATACTTTTCAAATGCTCCACTTTCCTGTTCTAGGTAATATCAGCAAATATTGGACTGCAAAATTCATTAATGCCCTTGGAACACCTGGGCAAATGGTATTATGTGGTAGAGGTAATAGGGGGGCATACCAATGTCAGTCGGGGTTAGAAGGAGGTTCCATATTAGTTTGATATTCTTTCTCTCAGTCTCTGCTCCCAGTAACAGTTCCTTCTTTGGGGGATCTGGAAAAGGGAGGAAGGGGATGCAACCCTACAAGCTTTTCCATCACGGTAGGGACCTTCTTGCAAGAGCTGTACAATAGCAGTAAGGCACTACAGCACAGGCTAAACACCTCAGTGTGCAGGATGTCTGGTATAATTCAACACAAAAGGAGGAGTTAATGGACAGAACTGTCAGTCAACTCATTAAATTGATCTATGTGTTTATCTGGAGAATTATTTATTCTTCTGCAGGAAGAACTGCATTTAATGGTATGACTAGTTATCAGTTTATTTAAATTTTTTTATGTTCCCTAATGCAGCCGTACGGAATAATACTCATGTTGTCTTTGGGGCCCTTCTGAGAGTGGAGGAATATATGCAGGGTATTTCAGGGAGGTTGCCTGCCACTGAGGCATCTTCAATGATGTCAGCCCCTCATCTCTGTGCCTTCATGAGACTATACCCAGCATGTATAGGCTAAACTCTGACAGGGAAACGCACAGAGCTGTCAGTCAAATATCTCTAGCTGTCAATATAGTTTATGTGTAAGCACAGACCAAAGGGCAGAAGATGCATAACTGACAAAGTAAATCAAATCATGGTTGACAACAGGTTGCAGATGCAGGAGAGAGCTGACAGTGGATGGGCAATGGAATTATAAAGCAGAGGGAAGTCTCTGAAGGATATGGAGATCATAAAAATGGAAAATACTGGTTACTGGCAGCAATAATCTAAACCCACACTATGTTACCTCAACGGGAAAATATTTGCATGTCAAAAGAGAGCTTTATGCACAGCCTAATGTGGTGGTAATAGGAAAAAAGAAAAATCTATTTGCATTGTCATTTGTTGCTCTGCATCTCCTTGAGTTCTGAGGCTACTTTAAAGAAAATATTAACTCTACTGAACTGCAGATTAATTAGTCAGGCTAATGAATAATTCAAATCTCGATTTTACCCAAAGCATCTCTTCTCAGTTTATCTGCTTTGCTAATAGGAAAAGAGAAGAAACAGCTTCTTGTTGCAGTTTCTTAAAAGCAAAAGTCTCGGTTTATGCTTTGCTAAAATGAACTAGATCAGGAGTTCACAGTAACGGATTTAGCAACCTGCTGAATAGGCAACTCTTAGCCACGGAGTGCTTTTGTTGTAAGAGAGATTCATTAGCCAAATGTTGTTTAACGTGTTTATTTCTTGACTTTCACAGATAAAAAAAGGTGTAACAACAATTATTGTTTACTTTTTATTTGCCATGTGAAACGTCTTGCTTCACTTTTTCTGTGCAAAGCAGAAATCAGCTGGAATATGTGATCAGTATAGATTATAGAAGTATTTCACAGTGGTGGAAGTAGAGTTGCTTACTTGCTGTTTACTGATGGTAGGAAAAGTTGATCACATCCAGTCACTTGTACGAGTGTCATAAGTACTGTGTTTGCCTATGGGAAAACTGGAAGGGAGCAGGTCTGTGCCCAACCCAGTGATGCTGAGAAGCCTCTGCATTATGCAGCTGCTGTCACCTTCTGGTAATCTCTGAACACCCTTGTGTCCCTTCTCCCTTTGTACACTGCTAACTCACATGAGCGGGAGTGGCAGGGCCCAGTGCTTCTGCCTCCTGGCTTTAGGACAGGTGCCTCCTCTTGACATCAGCACGTTGCAGTGGCTGGTGAAGAAAGGGCTCTAGCAGGGTTGTTTTCTTGTGGTTGTGAGACTACTGTGCCTTTTGGGGACAAAGGGGACAACTTGGTAGGAAAAAGATCAGATTTGGCTCAAATACTGTGACTGCTGAAGTGGAGCCAATACCATGTTTAGGACTTTGTTCAGCCATGGAGGCTTTGATGCCCAGAACCCCTGGTACTTTGTGTAAAATTACTTTCTGAGAGAGGTCATGAGTATAATTAGTGATTAACGTAATCAAAAGGTGCTGTACCTGGACTGCTTCCATGCTATCTTGTCTGCTGAATGAGAAACTTCAGAGCCCCCTGTGTGGCTGGAGCCAGCTGCTGCACAAGTTTGTGCTGCAAAGTCATAGAGCAATAGAGATGGCTGGCACACACTGGATGACTTGAGTTTTAAGTATTGATCTGGAAGGGTGATTCCTGCTTCTGAAAAGCTGGTAACCAGCCTGAGTTCATTGATAACTTGGTGAGCACTGCCTTTCTGAGCAGGAGGAAAGAGGATTATGGTGGTTGGAGTGGGCTGCTGAAAAGCTGTGTCTTTCTGCCACTTCTCTGAATGTGGCACAGAGAGAGTACTGCTCTGCAGAGCAGAGAGGAGTAGGCTTTGCTCATCTGAATTTGATTTGACCACTGCCAATGAAGAATGTTTAATAATACTGTTACTGCTCAGTCTTTTAAACTAAGACTATTCAGAACCAGCTTTCAGACATCTTCTAAAAGCCCTTTTCTGGTGTAGGCAGATTTGCAGGGACATAATATATTCTTGTTCCCTAAAGGTTTTCCTCCACCTGCTTAGGTACAGTCCTCTGATGTTATACAGTTGCTATGGAAATAAATGACATCACTGTCTGGGGAACACGGCTTCATATGAGAAATCAATAAACTAGTGCAAATGAATTGTCAGGCAGCTATGTTGCCTCCCTGTCTTACTGATATGGAAAAAAAAGACATGGGTGAGAAAGTGATAAATAATTTTTTTTTTCCCAAAGAAGTATGTGTTTTCTGAGCCAAGTATCTAGTCAGTTTAGACTTCAGTAGAACTATTAGTAATTCCCTTAAAGACATGTAGGGAATTCCAGTTAGTGAGTTGGTAATTTCCCACTAGCAGCATCATATCTTGTGTTCTAGTTTTTTCCATTTCATTTTCTGTTTTTGGTACCAGCTGGACAGTAGCGTGCCGTAAAAGGAGCTGGGAGAGATGTAGTCAGCTGACTCCAGAGATAATTTGAACTCCTGCAACTCCCCTCGTTAGGTGCCTGGGTCGCTGCCTCTGCCTTCAGGCTGGAGGCAGCGTGGGCAGGGCGTGCACGGAGGCCACCTGCCTGCGGAAAGCTGGGTGCCACCGCTGCTCCCCTTGTCCAGGGAATTCGGTACAGCCCCGCTGAGCCCGGCAGGTGGAGGTATGTGACGCTTGGCAGCCCCACCAGAGCCCAGCCCACTTCTTGTGGTGATTTTACACATAAGGTATCTCTTCCTGGGAATAAAAGGGCTTTCCCTGTTCCTCCTGGGGTTATTATGGGTGGATTGCTGAAGGCGTATGGATGCAGGTAAAGATGCTACTGCTGCTGCTGTTGCAGCATCATTTAAGTAGTGTCAGTGCAGTAGTCCCCAGGAGGAACACAACCAAATTAAGGTCCTAATGAAAAGTGTGTGTCCTAAATAGCTCTTTCTGACACAGTTCATCAGTTAAGGAAATTAAATTAAAAATGCTTTAACTACCGGAAAAAAAGACTCTAGAGTAAGTGTTAACTTCTGTACTTAAAAGAAAAAATGGTTAAAAAATCTAGATAAGGCCTATTTTGTGTGTCATGTATGAAAACAGCTATTATTATCGGAAGTAAAGCAGCTAATACTTTGCAGATTACAACATTTTTCATTGTAACAACACTGGTCCTTACTAGTCAATGTGTGATGGATAGTCCTAAAAGGATTAGCGACAGATTCACTCCTTCACAGCAAGGCTGAGCAGAAGACTGTGCTATTTAGTGGATTTGCTGTCACTTAGTGAGGAATTAGCCAGCTCTCTTCGTGACTGAAGCACATTTGAATCCTGGGATAATTTCTGGATGAATCAGCCATGCAAAAAAAGCACTTTCAGAGGTGAAATGTATGTGTTGTATGTACCCATATATACAGTAGTGGGTTGTTTTGCAATAGTTCCTTAAACAAAAAAGCAGGCTTGGACTTAAAATATACATAGAAAGGAGTCCAGCTCTGACAGGATGTGTCATTACAGCTGAGATGTCAATGTAGGACTGCTGTGGTTTATGGCTGAATGGAGGAGTTCAGCACTGCATACTGTGTGGTTCATCTCTTTGTTCCTAAACATTATATTTATCACTTACCAGTTGTACAAATGCAAAGGAAGCAGTAACATGTCACCCAAGCGTGCCCATTGCAGCAGCCTGAGCTGCCTGTACAAAGATGTTGTACATATGTAGCTTCAAACTGAGACATTTCAAAAATTGCCAGGTGTTACTTCTATGTATGAAGTCATATATCTGTGCAAGGCGCAATGGCAGGAGGGTTTGGTGTAAAACCTGGTTTTTGTAACACCCTTCAAGACACTGCACATTTGCCAGCTGGCATGATTGGGTTCACCTTACAGTTTCCCTTGTGCAGTAACTTTCCACTCCATATCCCAGCACAGCACAGTGATGACTAATTCCCTAATCCCCAAACTGGTATCAGAAACCCCACACAAGAGGGTTGAGTTTGTAGCATTTTCCTATTTTAAGCACTGGGGAGAAAAACAGTATTGGGAGAAATTTATCTATTTGAAACAGGCACTGAAATGCGATAGAAATATTTTGGTACGAAAAAGGTCTTTCACTTTGTCTTCTCTTCTGACTCTCTTCTTTAGAGCTGCATATGATAGCAGGAAATTGTTTTCTTCAACATCTTTCTGTTTAAACTACTGGTGCTTTACAACTTTGGCATGAGAGGTCACTGAAGTATCAGGAGCAACCTTCAGGGACATGACACATAGTTCTTGCCAGAGGCCAGTCCCGTCTGCTTCGCACATATAGATCTATTGAAGTTGATAAAACTATTTGTGTGGCCAAGGCAAGGAAGATTTGGCTCTCTTGAGAGATAGCTTTTAATAGCAGAGGTTCACTAAGAAGCCATGATCCTGTTGTCCAGAAATGTCCTTCATAATAAAGAAGAAGAGAATAGAAACAGAGGAAAGGTCTCGAGGAGCAGAATAGCTCCTAAAAAGTATGTTTTTCATGAAATATCAATGTCTTATGAGGGTTTTTTCTATAGCACCCAGCTAGTCTAGATGAGGAGCAGTCATACAAATACAATTACTGAGTTCCCAGAAACTACCTAAATAAATAAAACAGGCACAGTTTTGCTTATTAAATACTGACTGTTTCTCAGCTTTGCTTTAGCACATCAGGGAGTTTGAGTGTGCCTCTCCAAGTCAGGGGAAGGAAAATAATAAAGAGGATGGAAAGTGAGAAGTGGTAGAAGGCACAGATTTAGCTAATGATAACAGTAGGGGCAGACTGATTGCCATCTTGGAAATGATAAATACAAATATCCTTAAGTTTGTGCTGCAACTCTTCAAATTTATTGTAGACTCCTTGCTATTTTTGAGCATGGAAGAGGGACTGAAAGTTCTCTGGAGCCAGAAAGGAGCCTTGATGTTTGCATAATGCAAAAGATGGGTCTGGAATATGATACATTATTTACTATCTATTCCTGTTTCTCTGTTGAACTAACAAATGTCTGTTGTCCCTTCTAGCTGCCTTTAAATTTTTTTTAGACCACAAATGACCATTGAAGGCATCAGGCAGCAACATCTGTGAGCATATATTGCAGTAGCTAGTGCAGCTGTACCCAGGGGAGGAGGCATAATGAGCTCAAAATAGTTGACCAGACAGCTCCCACTTGGCAGGGCAAGGTCCCCTGTCACATGGGGCAGATCAGTCCCCTGCCCACGCTGGGTCAGCTTTGCTCCATGGGACCCTAGCCAAGCACCTGGCAAGCCAGCACAAAGAGACCACAGCTATGGGAGAGATCATCAAAGTGCAGTGACTCAGTGTCCTTTATCAAGCTCCCGGATAATGCATGCAAATTCTGTAGGATGTGTGTGCAAACTCAAAGGTTAAAGCTCTTGTGCAGGGAGCAGCTTTCTGATGTGGTGGCAAGAGGACGTGATGCATGGAAACAGCGTTAATTAAATGTCACATTTTGGAAAAATTAGGTGCCAGGTCATTGGGCTAAAATACTGGTGCTGTGTAAAACAGAAAACATGAGTCTAACAATTAGTTCTAGAAACATTATCTTTATAATTTGCTTATAATTCTGGTTGTTGCTGGAAGCCCCAGTCAGCAAATTGCACTATGCTAAGTGTGTTTGTGAAGTACTTCAAAGCAGTCCTTTTCTTTAACGAGGGCTGGGTTTCTCTCTCTTCTTCCAAGTCCATATGTGAGAAGCCACAATTGCCTGTTCATTTATGCACTGTGCCCACACAAGAAGATAATGTGCCAGTACACAAGTGTCTGTATCTAGAGGTAGTATTTATAAAAATTACATATTGAAAACTATTTTGTCTGCTGCATATTTAAGTAAATACAAGATGGAGGTGGGAATTTGTTATAGGCCATTCAGTCTCAGGAGAGAATGGGCTAAATGGCACTTTCCAGAGAGGTAATTACTGTGTAAGGGGAGATGCTTGGTGTAAGCACCAGCCAGGCTGAAGGGCAGCATGTCTCCCCTTGTGCTGTGGGGTGCATGGAAGGGGAATCTGTGTAGGAGCAGAGGTGACAAGGCAGTGTCTGCTCAGGTGTTTTGAAATCCTTCAGTGCTGAGAAGTAATGCCCAGAAGAGTTTGGGAAGCTGGTTCCAGCAGTCTCTGAAGCAACATTGATTCTTAACAAATCTATAAAAGCTGGGAAGATTCCAAAGGCTTGTGGGACTCTTAGGCCCTTCTGGTGTTAAAGAAGGGCTAAAAAGCATAACCCTTGAGCACAGGTGAGGTTGGCTTAATTTTAGCTACAGGCTGACACAGGCTAGCTTTTTTGGGACTCTGTATTAATTGAATACTGGAAAGTATTAAAGGCTAAAAATTGTAATTCCTACTTACTATCCTACTTACTATTGTTTAACCACTGGTAGATTTGTCAACTCTTTTTTTTTTTTTTTTCTTTTTTTTTTTTTTTCTTTTGGTAGGGTTATGTGCTTTTATGATAGAAAAACAGCCTTTATATAATATGCTTGGATTTCTCTGAATTGTTTGAACTATTCATGTGTCTTTTTGATTAAAAACAAAATCCAGAGACCTCACGTTCTATTGAATTAACCTGCTAAGATTTTTGAAATGAGTTTAGCATGTACATATGAACAATGAGACCTATTCGTGTCTTCCCATAGCAATTGTTGGCAGTGCAGGTTTTGTTGGTAGAGTTTGCATATGGAAGTGCAAGCAAGTAGTGAGGAAATCAACTTACAGAATGATGTAAATCACTTTTGTTTTCATTCAGCTAAAAGTAAGGTAATATAGTAAGGAACTAAGAACCCCACTTACACAAATAAGGTAAGAAATTATGTATTTGTTAAATGGTAATATTAACCAAGCCGGTTTTAGCTATTATAACCAAGCCTAGCTTGAGCTATTATAAAAAATCTGCTCTAAGCAATCCAGCAAGTGAAGCCTGAAGTGCAACCTGAAATGCAGAGAGAGGTGCTGATCTAGAAAAGGGATTACATCTGTACCATAGAGAAATACAAGTGTAGAGAACCATGAAAGCCAATTCTAATGTGCAGATGGCTCCATTTGTACTCTGTTCTCAAAGCAGCCACTGAATTGCAAAGGCTGCAGCAGCACAGGCAGCGGAGGCTCACAGTGGGCAGAACTTAATGGTTGGTCATGCAGTAGAGGCTGTTGAGGTCAGGATTGCTTCACAACCCCACTACAGCTCCAAAGGCATGCTGACTAACAGGTACATGTTTTGTGAATAAAATAGCTATGTGCAATGCAGAATTCTTATTATACTGTTATTTAGCTCAACAGACTCAGTTGTGCATGGGTTGAATGGCTTCTTTTTGCGCACAAACTCTGGGGAAGGTGTTTAGGAAAGAGTTTCTCTTTTAAATTGCCATTTTTGAGGCCCTGATAGCTGTAAGCTTCTTGCAAGAGCAGCATCCTTTTGTGCCAGCTTTAATTCAACTTTTCCTCTCTTCCCCTATTTTCTCCCTCTCTTATGTGAGGGATTATGAGCTTGCTGCCTTGGAACAAAATGGTCATGACTGTCTTGAATGTTTTCTTTTTTTTTTGTAAATCTGCTGTCCTCATTTGCTGGGGACATTTGTGAAGGGGATATGTCAGCATCTGCTCCAGAACAGCTCTGTGTGCCAGTCAGCAGGGCAGTGGGGAGATATTTGGCAGAGTTCTCCATCCCATCCACCTGCTTTGGCAGCTGGATGCCACCAGCAAGAGCAATGGGGCTTCAGTGCGTTTAACAGTGCAAAGCCCTGCATACTGCTGGGCTGCCATGGACACAGTTGCAGCTCAGTGGGTGCCTCGGTGGCAAATTAAATTTTCCATTCCTGGACTGAGTACAGACATAAAAATTAAAATTAAAAAATGGAGAGAAAAGTAAAAGAAAGATAATTTCACTCTTTCGTGACACCTGCATTGGGCACCAAAGTGCCGAGATGTGCAAATGCTCTGAATCTGCACACTGTTTGCAGGAATGAAGCTTTAGTCAATACCCTTCTATGAAATCATTAAAATAAAAAGCCAGACTGTCAGGGGTGTGTCTTTATTAATTGAACTGCAACTTTAGATTGGGGTAGAATGTGGCCAGCAGGTACTGGTGGATGCTGATTGCCTTCAGCTCTTAGCAATGACCCCAAGGCATTTGCTAAACGTTGCTTTGAGATATGTTAAATGGGTTGTCAGCTCTCACCGTGCTTTAAAATTTACTGAAGCAGTGACTCAGTGAGCAGAGCCACCCATCTCAACCAGGTTGGACTGGTCTAAATGGTACTGGAAGGGCACAGTGTGGGGTGACAGGAATGGTCCCAGGTATGGGATGTCTTCTAAATGACTACAGACTTCCAAGGTGAAGGTTCTTCATCCCAGAAAAAAGGCTAGAGAATGGAGATACAGGCTCTACAAACTTTGAGCAGTATGAATAATTTAAGTTGGAAACAAATGCTTATTTTTGCTCGTAATAAAGTTAAGGTACCTCAGGTGAAACTGTCAGGTGGCAGTTTCAGGACCAAAGAGTATACTTCTTTTCATACAAGAAATATCTAAGCTTAACTACAATGTCAAACATATTTTGATGGGAATGTTAAAAGCAGAGCTGGTTTCAAAAAAGCAAAATCATGATGAAAAAATTGTTTGGGAGTTACTAAAAAGTCACTGCTAGCCCAGGAAGTCTCTTAGTCATAGATATCTAGAATTTGTCTGGGGGGCTGCACTAGATGCTCACCACCTAATGCTCTCCTCTAAGCCTCCCATGTTCACAACTGTCAAAGAAAGCATATCAGGTTCTTGGTTCACCTGTTTCACCTATTATGTTGTGATCATTCAGAGATTTCTGAGTGCTTGAGAGGTTGGGTAGGACTTATTTTTCTTTGGTATTGACTTTTCCCTCCTGGATATGCACTGTGATTAGAGAAGGACATAGCCTATTTGCTTGTGTAGGCCTACATGGATATAAAAATGAAATATTTCCTGAGGAACAAGCATCCTGCCCTCAGGAGTAAGAAATCATTCTTCTCTCTTGTGAGGGCTCCCACTGACTTTAGTGAGATGGTCATCATGACTAATGATTTAAAAGCAAACTAGATGATGCACAGATAACTGGAGGTTCAAGAGGATGCATGTGAACAAGACACATTTATGTTTTTGCCTTACTGGCTGGGCTAGTACAAATATCTTGGTCACTACAGGTGGCCTGAGAAAAGGCCCTCATTCTAGGAGGTGAGCTTTTGACCATTGAAGGAAGAAAAGAGAGTGTGACACCAGAGAAAGTTGGTATGGTGGTTCTTTTTTTAATATCAACTTTTTTTTGTTCTGGCTGCATACTCAGAGAGGAATATTTTCTCCCCTGTTGTGGAGCTGTATTAGTTTTTCAACAAAAAGCACAAGCGGCCTGACAATGCACAGATAAAATCATACTGAGCTGTGCTTCCTGGAATGTGGCACATCAAACAGGCCTTTGTTGGGTGGTTAAAGAGCCTGTTTCGTTTAGATGCTATTGAGACAGAACACATTGTTTTCACAGACCCTGGGAATTATGCCCATAAAATGCATTCAGCAGTTACATTTATGAGGCTCAATTCAGCACTGCTACGGTGTTGTCTGGGGACCTTTAAAGACCAGACATGAAAGCAGAACTGTAATCCTCATGTTGAATCTCATCTGTTATGCTGGGCTGTCTCTTGGTGCAGCACATCCAGCACTGTGCAGAGAGGGTGGGCAGGGGTCCAAGAAGCCCCTTTGCCACTTTCTACCAAAGGAAGGCAGCTTGTTCTCTGTCTGGCAGGTTGCCTGGGGGCTTCTAGGGGAGGTGGGTTGTGCTGGTCACCCAGGGGAGAGGCTGCTGTGGTGGAGAAGAGGGGAGGCTGTGGCAAGTTGATGTGCAAGGCACCAGCCAGGATTGCAGCCCCCTGTTTGGGCCGGTGTTCCAGGCACAGTGCCTGGGACCCGCGGCTAAAGACAGCAGGTCATTCCAAGAGCTGCCAGCCTGGCAGGGCTCAGCACTGCAGCCTCCAAGGCTTCTCTTGAGCTGGCTGTGTGTCTTGTTGGGTGGATGGTGGTTGACCTGACCAACAGGGCCAGTTTCTTGGCAGGAGGGAGAAGAGGAAAGAGATCAATCTTTCATTTAATTCAGAGTAGGCTTTTTCTTTATTGATGGTATTTTCCGTATAAATTCTCCCTGTCTTCACTGCCTTCTTCCCTAGCCTGTGGTGGAGTGTGGTTGAGGGTACCAATTATTTAATATTTCTATGTAACACTTTGTAGCAGTATTTAATATATTATTATGTAATAGTTGTGCAGTGTGACATAAGTACTGTATAGTATTACACATATTCTGTGTGACACTAGAAGTCCTTCCCCTTGCACTTTTCTACTGGCTATGCTGAAATGAGGGCCACAGCTCAGAGTGTTATGCAGAATTGCTTTTATATTCCTTAGTTCTAATTCCTAAAAAATGACAATAAAAATATTTGGCAGTTTTAGGGAAGGACTGTCTAATCTGTTAATAAATACCGATAAGGTGTTTTGTGAGTATTAATATGTAGGAAGATAAATACAGATGAACAATTTCTGAAACTTCTAGAAATAGAAAAACCCATAGAAATTCTATGGGTTTTGAGGGGTAAAGTGTCCCCTGATATTCCTTCAGGGATGTTGCTGACTCTTAGGTGCAGGTATGCACCATCCATAATTACATGTATTTTAGCACACACCTGGATCAGTTTCCTGCTTTACCGTGTGGTTGTAGGATTGCACTGCTGACACAAGAAAGTGAATATGTGGAAATGTTTGGTTTCAGGCTTAGAACACCCTCTGAGGGAGGAGTTTGGGTTTGGACACAATTTAAGACACACATGGAATTGCACCTTCTGCCTCTAGAGTGTGACCACTTCTGTCAGGAACCACCAGCTATTCACAGCCTGGGGAGAGCCTAGAGAAGCTTTGAAATTGAGAGCACCACAGGCTTCTGAAGTTAATTGACTTGCTCCTAGGTTAGGAGAGAAATAGAAAACTAGCACTATGAGCTGATGTATTATTTCTTATGTGATTTTGACTACATGAGTCTGGTTATATAAGATATACATGTACAAAGTCATGCTGTATTGAATTTGCTGAATTGCAGCTGTTGGTGGCATGTGATTATTTAGTTTTAGTTTGGATATTTTTTGGCTGGCAAAACCATCCAAAGAAAAAAGAGTTTAGCTGGCATGGAGCTATACTTTCCAAGAAAAAAATAAAGTAGTCTTGTTCCTGGCACAGCTTTGTCCATTACCTGAAATGGTACAATCTACTCTACTTATTTTGAGCTGTACACTGTATCTTCAGCCAGCACTGTTTAGGGTGCCACTACCCAGACCTACTGTACACAAAATATAAGTTTTCCTTATCTCTGTGTCTGTACATGATTTGACTAAAGCTCATGGCTTCCTGCTTACATTTTGTTTCTTGGGAGTGTTTTTGGGTTTGTGCGGATTTTTTTCTTTGTCTGGGTTTTTTGTTTGTATGTTGTTTGTTGTGGATTTTTTTGTTGCTGTTTTGTTTGGAACTTTTTTGGGTTGTTTTTTCTTTTTCTTGATCTAGCATAAAACTTTAGGGTTTCAAATCTATACAGCCAATTCCTGTAGCAGCATACACTCTTGGCAGGGTGAGTGCTCTTTGGGCTCAGACACCTGGAGATGCGATGTGTCAGGGCATGGTTTTTCTACAAGGTGTTGGCTACAAAGGGCTGGAGCCTGGAAAGGGAATGTCCTCTTGTGAACACTGAGGATTTAGTGTCAGTGCTCCAGCAAAAAGCAGAGACCTCTCTAAATACCACACTCTGGAGCACCAGGTATATGTGTTGTATGGTACAGAGATTCAGCCTCCGTGCTCAGAAACAGACACTTGAGAAGGAAACGAGTTGGCCAGGATTTGAAGATGAGCGTTGGATGAATGTGGTGTTTGGCATAGTGCACCCTGTGCTCTCCAGCAGGACCTGCAGTTCTGGCTGGCTCTTCTGAGTCATGGCAGGAAGGGATCTCCTGGAGAGAAAGCAAGTGGCACTTCATGAAAATCAGGCCCCCCCTCCAGGGTGTGGCAGGGGAGAGTACCTTGAAATAAAAGGCCCAAACTTGCCCATCACTTTTGAAGTTAAGGAATTTAATCAGTTTATAATTATTTGGACCCACTTCTTAAAAAGTTTAAACATGTGCATAAATATATTGTTATGAGAAACCTTAAAGCTAAAACTAGGCACAATGTTTTGTAGTGCTAATTGGTGAATGGTAGCATGGAAGGGCTGTGCCTTGTGACTGGGGCACATCTTAATTCTGGTTTTACAGTAGAGGCCCCTTCCTTTCCTGCTGGTCAACTTACTTTCTTTAGATGGCGAGAGAAAAATTACTTCCTTCCCCCAAGTGATGTCAAAGTCTGATGGATGACCTTCCTTACATAGAAATCCTGTAAAATGATCAGCTCCAAAATACTTTGAAATTTTGCAGTCTCTTCACTACCTGTGGCTACTACCGGTGCTTTTGTCTGTCTGTTTTGAGTTGGGAAGTAAAAGGCCATTTAGTAAGATGGGATCTTTTGAACTATAGCAAAATAGTATTAGGGAAAAGGAGGAGTGAAGTCTATAAAATTCCTGGAGGAAAACAGTGACTGACTCTATTTACCACCAAAACTGTACTGGATGAAACAGATTAAAAATCAGGTTAGTAACTTGCTTTCCAGAGGACCTTGCTTGCAGAATTCTTGCTTGTTTGTGCTTTTTGTTTCAGTACTGTACTCAGATTTAGTGTTGTTTCACACTAAGTGTGTAATTTTAGATCTGCTCAGCTGTTTGTCATGTCATTTCAGCTAATAGAAACAAAATGAATCATCTTTATTTTAGCAATGCTTTCTGTATCTTAGCTAATGAGATTTCCAGATAGATAATTCTTGGATTAGTTACCAGTGTTTGCAAACCCCAGACTTGGATTGGGTACTTGAGAAGGTGATGGGAGCAAAGTGGAAAGACAATGTACTAAAAGGTAGATTAAATAGCTCAGTGTGTTTTGCAACACGTGCATAAAATGGTCTGGAAAATTGTTGGCACTGCCCAGCAAAGCATCCTATGGGTAAGGAGGCCCTGTGTGACTGGAATTCACCACCTCTGCAGTTATGCAATATGGTACTTTTGTTTCTTACATACTTTTACTCTTTCTTTCAGAAGGGATCTCACTTGTTCTGTTTTTTAACCTTATATTTTACATTGATTCCTGTTGCTTTAATACTTTACTGTCTGCTGTGATACTAATGATAGTGCAAGTGTTCATCGGGTGGCTTTGGATGAACAAATGGATTTGTCTCTGGCTTGGTTGATTTATCTGTAGGAGAAGTTAATCATGTTTCTCAGTGATGAGGTGTAGCTTACTTGAAAGAGCTCTCTTGGAGGGATCACCACAAGTTTACTGTCACCTGTGAGTGGAATGTGGACATTTGGAGCAGGATGAGACAACAACCTGTGCACAAAACCTCCCAGGTTTGTTGGGGGAAAGCGAGAGGTGGACCACATTCTGATTTGTTTTGCTGGAGGATCTGGAATTGCCTAAATAGATGATGATGCCTGGTGCGTGCATGCAAGAGACTTTCCTAATTAAAAAAAGAATCTATTAGCATAGGGATGCCAGGAAAAAGCAAAAGTTATTTTTAAAGCTTCCTTTCATACAGAAAATATTTTTGAAATGCTAATGGTGGTATGTTTGCCTTGTGCTGCTGTATCATAAGCAAAATTTGCAAATGTTTAAATGCTATCCTATTTTGACACTTGGCAACGTCCGCTCAAATTCTGCTGACATGTTTTTACAGCTTGTTACTACACGCATTGAAGCTCCAGCCTGGAGAAATACTTTGCATTGAGAATGCACAGGCATTTAGTATATGCAGTGTCTCTTCACAGCTCAACAGAAGGGTTCAGTGGTCACTGATGGAAGGTGCCTCTAGTCTGCAATAGTAGCAGAGGACCAGTGGACTTTGCCCTGTGCTGTTTGTTCAGAGAGCAATTAAAATGCCTTAGGTTGTATTTTAGCCTGGAAGAAGACTTTTCTAAAGATGTAGTGATTATTTTAAGAGGTTTTTGTGCTTTGCTGATTCTGGGCAGAGTACAGAAACCACACTTTGAACCAGAAGCACCTAAGTCCCTGGGGACTTACACATGCCTTGCAGTGGGTTGTTCTGCACAGTGGTGACTTCTGCCCCAAGGCATAAGAAGTTAGTCCTCAAAAGGGATTTTTTTTGTTGCCTGTTTTAGTGTCTTTTTTGGAGAGTCTTCTCCTGGCAAAACCAGGAAGTTTTTGGCCTGTATGGAGCTGAATAAACAGATTTTCTCCCCTTTTCCTCTGGAAGTTAGAGGCTATTTCTGGGGAAGCACTAACTTTTAGAAGAGCAAGCAGCCCACTGGATCTCAAAATGCTGAGTGCACAAGTAGTTTATTGAGGTAGAACTTAAATAGCCCTGACTTGGAAACCAAGGTACATTGACTCTTATCTGCAGTTGCTGCAGTCTGCTGAATTTGAATTTGAGGCTTTCATTTGAATGGCAAGAAAATTGTGAGACCTTTCAGCATCCTATCAGCCTCTGAACACTGGCATGGGAATATGTCTTTTCTTTTGAACTGCCCTGGTATTTTTTTTGATGTTACTGCCAGCATTTAAGACTTTCTCACCGTGAAGATGTACAGACAGATGTGTCATAAGGTACTTCATGTTCTCTCAGCTCTCACAGCCTTCTCCTATACTATAGAGATGAAGTTTTGGGAAGAGGATAAGGAGAAGTGCAGCTAAAAATTAAGATAATTGGATGATATAACAGTAAGGCACTCTCTAGTTCAGTTTCACTTTGCAGTTCAGAGTTACCCTAAGGAGGAATCTGGCCTAATCTGTCTAATATCAACAGGAAGCTTTTCCTTGAGGTCAGGGACCTTGGGGACCAATTTTGCCATGCATATCGATCGTGAATGGTGCAAGCACTACCAATGAACAGAGATCTACCTGGGCTTCAGTTCCACCTTTACTGACAACTGGGATGTCTGCCATATTTGGCTGTTGTTGCGCTCTGCCAGTTAATTTGGAAAAGCTTGTATGTGGAGCGACGTAGTGATGGGGAGTCTGGGTGGCTTTTGAAGAACCCTCTTTGCATGGTCCAGCTGATAGAGCAGTGCTGTAGTTACAGGGGCTTTTATTGTATAGACCAGTTGGGTTGTATTCCTACCCTTTAAAGAGTAGCTGCTGAATGTGTCTTGTATCTGCCCCAGGGATCTGGGCTGCACGGTGTTTGTATCACATCCATGGGTCTTTCCAGCTCCTCTTTCACTGGTAGCAGCTTAAAACTCTGACGTGTTTTCCTGGGCAGTTCTTTTGGATATAAGCAATTGCTAAGCATTTTGCAGACATGAAAACCTCAAGCAGGTAAGGAGAATGGTCTGAGCATTCATTATTTGAGGTTGAAAAGGACCCACAGGAGACTTTTTAAGTTAAGCTGTGGTCCCTTCTGTGAAATCTGTGAGAACCAGGCTGTGTAACTGTATGCCAATGGATGTGGGAAAGGCAGAGGAGTATTGAGAGGCAGGGATAGAAGAACAAAGGGAATTAAGTGCTTGCTGGTGTGTATCTCCTAATGATCTAGTGTAAGATCTAAGGAAAAGGGTGGTACAAATGATGTGATGGGGAGGAAAGGAAGATTAAAAAACCTATTAAGCTATTGTAATGATAGTGCTCTGTGGAAAATGAAAAGTTTCTTATCTTCTTACTTAGTTAAAATATGTAATTGTAGAAAATTCACACCACCACTAGAAGGTGAGTCATAAGATAATTGCAGCTGATCCGCAGGATAGCTAACAATTTAATAGAAGCAAAGGATCCTGATGTCCTTTAAAAATGGTGCTTTCCAAAATACTGAAATGTACAACATGTACGGTCTGGCTGGCTTTTCACGTGTAAAAAGGAATATGTACTTTTCATATAAACGTGTGGACCGTCAAAAGGCAGCTGTCCTTAGGCACTGCATCTCCCCATGAGGGCTCCCTGCTGCGAACGGGAGCTGTGCTGTTCTCCCAAAGAGCAAGGGGCAGGGAGCAGCAAAAAAAAGGGAGCAGCAATTTCACTTGAGTCTGCTTGTTCTGAGAAGCTTTTACTGCTCTCATGCTAAAATAAAAATAGCTTCCTCTTCTACTGAGCACAGTAGCATCTGCCTGCCGCAGGCAGATAGTGCCAGTGTCCAAATTATTGTGAATGCTCATTTGTTGGGCTGAAAGAATAACTAAAAATGTTCTTAATGTATATAATGTAAATATGGAGTAATGTTTGTGGGTGATCAGGAGAGTGGCAGGACAGCTTGGGATGACAGTTTGAAAAATGTGGCTTTGTGTGGAGGTTTACTGAGGTTCTGGAGCCAAGCTCTGTAATACACTGCAAAGTGAAAAGCTCAGGAAAAGATGAATGTGAAGGATTTAACATCAGGACACTTTGTCAGTGATTAATGGAACTTGGCTACTTTTGCTGCTTGGCAGTTTTACCTCTTCACAGTGCCTGTTACGCTGTGGGCTATCTATAATCACACTGGCTGTGGCTGTTTGGACCCACAGCACAAACCAGGACAGAGCAAACTGTTCTGGTGTCCTGCTGGTGGCTCAGCTTTTTAATCAAGTACATTACATATCCACCGTGACAAAGAAGCAGACATTTTCAGGTTTTTTTTTTAAAATAACTTTAAAAGGGCTGGATTTGGAGGTGCAACATCCTTTTGGACTGTTATAAATTACTGTTGTTATCTTGGATGAAATTAATTTTGGAGCTCAGCTTCATCCCTCTGAAGGACACCATTTATGTGTTGTTACCCTGAAGCTTACTTCAATTTTTAGCCTGGTGTCAGTCCTAGTGTAAATAAGGGGAGCTGCAGTGGCTTCATTGCAGATGGACAAACTTCCAGACTGGGCTGTTGGGAGGGTGCAGGCTCACTGTGCCACAGGACCAGCTTTCCCCTTGCTTCTGGAAGGGGAGGAGCAGCACTGGCTGTGAGCTGACTGGGAGGCTTAGGATGGAGCAGCAAGGAGCCTGACAGGAGCAATCCATCAGCAGGAGCCACAACAGCATTATCTGCCAGAATTTTATTTTCCTGGGGGATAGGGGTTCCCCAGTGCTGATGACAGGGTAGTCCTGTGCTTCACATCCCTGCTTGCTCCTGGGGGCTTTCCTGAGTTTCTTTATTCTCATTGAGGAGCTGGATCCCTTCCAACTTAGGATATTCTATGGTTTAGTCTTTTCCAGTCATGACTCTTACGTACAGATGAAGCCTGATTTTGCCTTCACTTCTTGATAAACCTTTCCAGGTCAAAAAAGAATATTTATTTTCTCAAAATTTCTGGCCTTGGTTACCCACAGTGGCCGCATGTGCAAGACCAGTCAGGTTTTGCACTCCTGCCTAAAACGAAGCAACACAGTGGCCGCATGTGCAAGACCAGTCAGGTTTCGCACTCCTGCCTAAAATGAAGCACTGGGTTTAGAGGCATGCCTCTGTGGAAACAGCTGTATTTATGCTAGGAGAGAACATTTCCTCCTTGCCGGCTCCTCCCAGCAGAGCTCACTGCAGCCCTGCCAGCCTTTTGTGGAAGAGGAGTGGCAGTCGCTGCCAGGCTGCCAGGCAGACTCCCTGTGCTGCCTCCAGAGGCTGTGTGGGGATGCTCCTGCTGCCCCTGGGGAGCTGGAGGGTGGCTGGGAACCAAATTGTTCACTGGTGATTGTTCCTGATACGTGCCAGAGTAAATCTCCCTGCAAATTTGGGGCTGCATGATTTCCGTGGCTTTCAAAACTTAGCAGTTCCTCCAGACTACAGAAAATGTGCATAATAAGGAAAACCAGAGGAGAAAAACTAACTTGCCGTGCTAGCTTGCAAGATGGCTCATCAATCATGCCTCCTTTAAGAAAGCACCTGGAATTGGAGAGATCAGTCACCCACATCTGCCAAAATACCTCACCCTCAGCTGGGAGACCAAAACAATCAGGATTTCATCATCCCTGCCATACACCTGAGTTCTGCCCAGATGGTGCACCTAGACAGCTGCATTAAAGGGCATTACAGTCCTTTAGGGGAAGTTTGTCTTTCACACACATCCCGTGTCTCTCTTACTTGACTGGGAGCTACATTTTTGCATTCTTGTTATTTCAGATGTATGATGACAGGCTTTAAACAGCGCATCACATAATTAGCTCTGAATGCATAATTTAACTCCACTGCTATGAGTATGGGAAAGTGCCTTGCCCTTGCTTAATGTAACAGGTGAAATGCAATATGTTAAACTCAGCATGGTAAAATAGATGTCTTTGTCTTAGAGCAGGTCCATACCAGTGTTCGGCAGCACTTGCTTTGCTGTCACTTGCCCGTTTGTACCATACTGGTTATAGTAGATTTTGCTAGAAATGTTTCTGCCCAGGAAGATCAAAGTTCCGGTTAGGGCTCGGTGGTTCCAGTTTTTACTGCCTGTAGTGGTCTGCATGGCAATAATAGCATTCACAGATGTTTCAGCATCCATAAATTACAAAGAAGCATCATGCAGCATTGAGTGGTTTGTTCAAGAGTGGGTGTTGGCATAGTGTGAATGTGTGCTATGTGTCTGCCTGGGGCACTGGTGTGGTGGAGCCCAAATGTGCTGCTACAGGCGCTACTTAGAGTAAAGAGCAGCTTAGCAATATTTTCATTCCATCGCCCTGGTGAATAGCTTCCTGTAGCATCATTTGTTTTGGGATGCTGTTCAGTGATACCAGACATTAAGAAAATACTCCTCTGTTTTGTTTCTAAGGTGATTAAAAATGTGGGGGAGAGGACACTCCCTTCTGGGTTTGACAGTTCCAGAAATAACCGTGATTCAAATCTTCACAACTTTCATGTTGTCTCTGAGGTTTGGTTGGTTCAAGCAATTGTGAGCAATAAAAATGGTGCCAGGCTGTAAGTCTTGTCTGAATTTGATAGCTGTGCTTTTCAGCCATGGGTGGCACATGTCTCCTTTCTGAAGAGGTGTGCAGCTATTGCACAATGTAGTGATGCACTCAAACTTTTTCAAGCCAGGTTGCTTTATCTTTGCTCCTAAAGCTCTGGACACGGTAGGTCCTCTTGACTGTTCTACCAGCTTAGTGGTGCCAGATTTTAATTTGCTCCCAGTTGAGCTAAAAGCTTTCCTGACCTCAGTGACAAGAGGAACCTGTTCTGTACAGCTTTGCACTTCAGTGGGATAAGTACTGTGTTCAGGCACTTGCAGACCATACAAATCCTATCACTTTTCCTTGTGAATAAACAATACGCTGGCTCTTTTATTCAGGGCCAGAGCGGCTGAAATAGCATTTATTGTATTTACAAAGGAGCTGCGCTATCTTTGTCAGCAATAACAGGTTACCATTAACCGTTCTAGGCAGCAATTTTCTCATTAGGGGTTTTAATGAACACAGAAAGGTTTACACTTCTTCTTATTTCCAACTTCCTTGTGGTAAACACAGCTCTGAAATGTACAGGAGCCACGGCTTCCAGAGCAGGTCTTGGTTCTGAATGTGGGCTGCACTGATGAGTGTAGGAATTACAATACCAAACTCATCAGTTCAACTAAAATAACTAAAATGCCATGTAGACAAAGGGAAAAGGCCTTTTTTTTTTTCCCCCCCCCCCCCCAAAAAAAGAGAACTTGCATATCAAAGAGTTGCCATAGGGATTTTTGGTTAACAGAGTAATTACACTACCAGAACAAACTGGGCAGCAGCTTTGCTGCCATGCTGGAAAGCAGACTGTTGCTTAACTGTGCCTATGGAAGAGATCTTTTGGGGATGTGCTTTGGGTCATAGGAAAGACCCCTTCCTGTTGTTACTTTCATAAGTTTAGCTCCTTACCTCTCTCTGATTTTTCTTCTTTTTAAATATCGTCCTTCTTTTCCATATTCAGTTTTTCCTCATCTTCCATATTGAAGGTGAAACCAAAGGAGAAATTTTTGTGGAACAGATTAATGGAAATACTGCAAATTTTGAGCTTTTTTAAACAAAAATAAACTGCTGTTTTCCAACCCTTTGGTATTTTCCATATCTCTGATACTGACAGAGGTGTCAGTCTTCCCCAAGTGACAGCCTCAGAAGGAGCTATGGAGGGAACCTCCACAGCATTATTCCTTTACCTGCAGTCTATTTTTTGGTAACCTGGAGATTTTTGTATTTTAATTCAGTTAGTGGTTGGTTGTCCTTTCCCTTTGCTCATGCTCCTTTTACTGCAGCCCTTCAGTGGCAAGGTTTTTCCTCTGGTGTCACTGTGATTCTCCTTCCACTCTTCCCGTTCTGCCTTCACTTCTCTCAGTGCTGGTCCTTCACCTCTCTCCCACAACTCTAGGCCCTGGGTGTTGCTGGGGTGGATGTGGGAGAGTGCAGTGTTAGGTACCTGATGTGCTTATGTGCTCTAGCAGGGAATGGGGTATCACGACCCAAAGGAACCTGTTGCGAACCCGCGTTTCTCACTTCATCCAATGTGTATGAAAAAATGCCCATGAAAGTGCCCTGAAGATTATTTTCTTCAACCTGTACACAGTATCTATTAATCTGTTTTTTCAGGTAAAACTTAAGCTATATTTTTTGCCCAGAAAGTATTAACTCCCATATTCTGTGCTAGCTGGTCCTAGTAGAGTCTCTATTTGTGGCCTGATGTTCCAGCACTGCTCTATGTGCTGGACCCTGCAATGGGACTAGTGATATTTAATTATTTCAGTTCTCCCAACTGAAACACAAGTACTCTTTCTTAATCTTTGTTTAAACACCTCAGTGCCTAATGCAACTCACTCTTAATCAGCCAGCTTCTTTCAGTTACTCTTAATCCAACTCAGATGCTTTTGTACACTGCAATTTCACTTAATTTCTGCAGGAGATGAACAGTTTGCCCTTACTACTTGTCAGCTGGGTAAACTGAAAAGAGATCACATCGACTCTCTGAGCTCCACTGAGGGCTTCCCTTGCCTTTGGTATAGCATCCGGCTTGCCGTGATTTGTAGGTCAATGTGTGGCCTTTTTGCTGCTGCTGTCTGTGAATATGAACCACAGTAGCTATTTATTTTCAGAGTATTTCTAGATTAGGTTCAATTTTCAGTCACTTACATGCTCAGTGTATCTGACCTTGCATATTTGTTGGCTGTTGTCAAAGGTTTGGTTCAGGTGTTTTTCAAGACACTCAAAATTCTTTTCAGTATCTCTGGATTTTTGCCCTATTTTAAGATGTCTATGCTCTGCTTTTAACCTGACAGAGGGAAAATAATTTTCACAGCTTCTGCTACATAGCCGTCAGTTTTGGTATCAGAGTGGCTTGGGGGTTGCTGTACTGTGAGGGATGACTCCCACTATTTCAAAATGATGACAGGGAAAATTTAGGAATGCTGAAAGAAGCAAAGACATATTGGCAGTCTTTCCTCTGGCAAAAATTAGAAACCCGTCCGCTGGCATTTCAGAAATGTCAGCTTCATGTTACAACCAGAACACGTGTTTTTCCCTTCTGCGTATGCTGAAAATCGGATATTTAACCTCAAATGAAATTTGAAAGAACTTCTTTACTCGAGCATCAGTCACCATGTTATCTCAGATAAGGCTTATAGATCAGAAGCAATGTTTTATGCCGGAGTGTAATAATTTCAGTTTTGTGGGTGGATTGGCCATGGGATGCACAAATTTTGAATCATTCTGTAGTCTTAGGTATGTGAGTAGATTTTGAAGTCAAATCTAATCTTGGCTGAAACAAATAGTTTTTTAAAACAAATTCTCAAGTGTTGTGTGAGTTTGGTAAACCACTTTAAAAGGGGTCTTAAAACATGAAAATGTGAATAAGTGACCTGATTTTTTTAAGGCTTCAAGTATTTGCAGCACTAGCTGTAGTCTGTGGTTTTAATATGGGGATATAACATGGACTAAGATGTATGGCTTTGGCTTTTCAAATGTAAAAATATCTATCTTAACTTTCTTCCCTGCATTTGTGTAAAACCAAAGCAAAACTTAACTAGTACTGATGTTTGTATTGTTTTGGGGGTTTTTTTATGCCCAAAGCTGCAGTATTCTGTGTAACGAACTACCAACTTACCTACATATAAGTTCTGCAGAAGCAGAGTTAGGCAAGTCTTTGTGGTCTACATTGTGACTTTCCTTGTTAACTGAAACGTGGGGTTTATTCCTTCCTATTTTTAAATGGGTAGGGTTGACGATTCATTTCCCTTCAGAAGGTCTCGTGAATGAGCATGGGAGAACAAGCTTCTTCAAGTTGTCTTCTTTTGCTGTGCCTGTGTGTTAATTTGTTTCAGAAGCAGCTCAGTAATAGACTGTTTTCCTCCTCATCTGCTGAAGATACAAGTTGCAGCTGTCCAGGAGGTCCCATCCATATTGGAGGGTGTGGCTGTCAGGACCTTGGTTGGTATTCCTGAAGACACCATGTGCCCAGAGCTGCACTTCCCTCGTGTTCATTCCATGCGCTGCCATGTCCGTGTTTGCCTGCATCCCTCTCTGGCAGCTGGTGCTTATGCCCATTTGTCTTTATTTCATAGCAAATGCGTGGCTCACTTTACACAAATCTTTCCTATCCATCCGTTAGCCTCCCAGGATGTTCCTAAGGATCTAAACTGGAAAAAAAAGCCCATGCAAAATCAGCAGCATTTGGCTAATGAACACCTCCGTGCAAGATTTTGCACCAAGCACATTTCCCTGAAAGTAGTCTATTTGGCAAGCAGTGAAGTTCTTGGAAAGAAATACTAACGATGTACTAAGCAGGGGAAGCTCCGTGTGTGCTTGTGATTTGGAAAAGTGAGAACAGTCTTTCTAAATCTTCATTTCCTGGGAAATTAAAAACATTTTAATGCTTCACAACTTGAGCTCAAGCAGAATTTAAGTAGGGGAATGTGTCTCAGAGTCAGCAATGGTGAGAAGGAGTAAGACAGCAAGAGAGCTGAATCTGTGAAGTGTAGTTGTGAGCAAGTGGCGGTATGAAGAGTAGATGCCAACCTTGTTAGCACAAAGGAAAGCTCTTGTCTCTCATTTCTACAGACGTGTCCTGGGAGGCACTTGCCATGAACAGGAGGAACCTGCAGCATTAATAGCATGCAGAGAGGCTGTTCTGACGCAGAGAAAGCACTAGGTGGTTGTTACTTCCTGTGAAAACTAAAATGGAGGGAGAGCGTGCCAGAGGAATAGGGAGGAAAAAGCTCAAACTAAGTTCAACTGAAGTGTTCCCCCCCAAAAAAGGAGGCTAGTGGGGCAAGTTCACTTTAATCACTGAACATTTGGAAAATCATCCTGTGGGTTGATAGTAGTATTGTGACATCTTGCAGTATAGATGTTGACAAGAATTTGGTAAAATAATTCTAATAGCTTACACTACTTGGAAGGAGAAGGTTCTGATTGATTTGGCATCTCTGTTGTCTGCCATATGGGTGTGGAGTGGCAGGACATGAACATGGTAGAAGATTCAGGTGTCTGGGTGATGTTTGCCTTCATCCTGCTGAGCCAGTGTCACGAGAGGAAGGGGAGCAGCAGCACCCTGCCTGAGTGGAAGCCCCCGTGGTGCTTCCCTGCTGAGAGTGTGGCAGAAGGGGTCACTTTCCATGCAGCTGGAGGAGCAATGTGAGCAAGCTGAGTTCTGGAGGGAACTGTGGTTTCTTCTCTTTCTGGCCCCTAAGGTTTCTTTGGCCTGAGGGCTGAAGATACACATAGGAGAGGAAAATGTGATCCTAAGCAGAAATCCCTTGAATCTTTATTTTCCATGAGATATTGAGGAAGGGTCAGAGGTTCTGGGAAGAAACGTCCAGTATTTTGATCAGCGAATGAAATACAATTTATTTGTGGGCTTTTATTTAATTTCCTGTTTTTGAGATTACTAAGGGATTTGCAATAAGGAGATGCATATTCCAGCTTTGTGACTTCAGACCTTTGGTGCTGGAGGTATACTCTGTTTACAGAACTGCAATTGACCTTTTTAAAATAAACTAAAAGCACTGGAAATGTATTTCTGGCTTGCAGAGTTCAAGATGTCCCATCTAGAACATGCATTCACTTGAATAGCCTAACAGTCACAGTAATTGCAGTTGTTTTTCAGCTTTCAGTGGTAGACATGTTCTTTATAGAAGGGTTTTTGAGGGAAGCTGGACCTACAGAATCTGCTACTGCAGCAAAAAACCCAACCAAAAAATCGGCAAACCAGTACATGCAAAGTTGATGCATCACACCTGAATATCCCAGTGTTGAAGTCGTTGGGGGTGGGTACTAGTTTTGCATCCATCCTGTGCACGTGTCCGGGACCTGCAGTTCTCAGCCGTGGGCCAAGACCACCCTTCTTCTCACAAGGCTGTGGTGGCCTTTTCCAAGGAAATGCAGTCAGCCGGACACAGTCCGGAGCATCTGTGTGAGGAAGAAGCTTGTGGTCCTGCTAACCAAAGTAGACCCTTGGGCAGGGTGGGAAAAGGCCTGTGGGGAGCTGCAGGGTCACGATGGGGTGCTGGTGGCTCCCATACAGCCGTGAGTGCTGCCCTGGCTGTAGGAGACATGCACTGGGCAGTGCTCGTGCCATGAGCCCTGGTTCACTGAGTGCCCTCAGGCCTGCCTTTCCCTGGTCCCGCCCGGGTGGAGCTTCAGGTAGCAGGCTCATGTTTGATTTTGGAGCCCTGGTTTTCTTTTTTCTTTCAGTGAAGTCTTCCTACTTTGTACCCTTTTCTTCAACAGCCTGTGTCAGAAACTCGTTTGTGGTAAAGAAAACTTCCTGTTTTGCTTGATGTTGTCTCGCCAAGTCTCATGTTCCCTCTGTGCAGGCAGAGGTGCATAAAACTGTCCAATTTGAAAAGTGTTCAGAAAGTGAACTTCAGGTTTCTCTAACTGGTTGAAATGATCTCTTTAGCAGATTACCAAAAAATGGAAGTTCATTGAGATATCTGTTGATTCCTCTCCCTTAAATGTTTCTAGATGAAAAAATAAATTTGTACTGAGTTGTAGAAACATCAGTAAGTAACCTGAGTAGAATTATTTGTTAGAAGAATGAGTGATGGATTTTATTTTGATAGAGGCGAAACAAATAATTCTGATGAAATTTGACTGTCTTGGGCTTTCTGAAGCTGGTGCTGCCCTCCTACCTTGGTTTGTTTTTGTTGGGATTTTTTTGTTGCTTGTTTGGAGGATTTTTAGCAGAACTCCTGAGAGTTAGGTGTGAGAAGAGTAATTCTCCCTCAGCTTTGAAATAAAGGACTTGAAGACATATTTTTACCTGAATTTTTTCCTAAAAATGTTTTTCTTGTACTCCAGTCTGTTGAAATCAGCAGAACTGTGAAGATTTGCATCAGCTTGGAGACAGAACATCTTCTTGATGCATTTTTAATTCCAAACTCTTAAAAGTAGATGTGCTTTTTTAATAGAAAGAAACCTTTTATTTCAAGGTATGTGCAAAGACTTTCGTGGACAGTTGAATAATCTAAAGTCAGCTGGAGTTTCTTTCCTTGTGACATTTTACTTAACCTTCCACATTTTGGAGAAAAATGTGTTGCCTTCAGATGAACAGTCTCTTTTTACTCCCGTTAAATTCTCCGTGGAGGTGTGAATATATATAATTAGAGACTTGGGGATAGGCTGTGAAATGGAAAATGAGAGAGCAAGACTTCTCCATTTCTGAAATCATCTCAGTGTCATCCACTAATTACAGTGACTTTCTTGTACCCGAGATATTGTGTGGCTGTGAGAGCACTGCAGCATCTCCAGACAAGCATGGGGGGCAGAGGGAGCTTAAGGCAAAGCTTTTGGCTCTCACAGGAAGGGAGTCCTGGAAGATGCACAGTTTGGGAGGTGCTATGGCTGCTTTCAATGAGTCTGAAGCATATAAAGTACGTTAAAAACACTGTGGCTCTTTCCAGAAGGTGCAGCTGAATTAAGTGCATGCCAGAAGACCATGGTGTTAGGCAGAGCTTCGTGTAAAGCAGACCATTATTATTGTGGGATGAGGCCGAATATATTGTCACACCTGTGCAGCTCAACAGGCGTTACTTTTTTACAAAAGTATGTTTGTCTTGCAAATTGTGTTGATCTTAATTTCAAAACAGCAGTAATATGGTTAACAGACTAAGTAAAATATAAATAGTCACTTGACAGTTGAGAAGGGCTCTTGTGTCTTTTTATTTGTTCACATAGGCTCCTGTTGAAAGCCGATGCTTTCTCTTATACACAATTTTGAAATAGCTTTTAATAATCTGACCTTAGGCCTCAGAGGTTGTACTTAACTGTCAAGTAGTAGAAGCCTGAATCAGACTGAGAGATTAAAGTTTCTATACAGGGAACCAAGTTCATATTTACTATCTGTAAAGAACTTACAGTAAATGCAACCCCAGGTGTAAGAATGTTGAGGCACTGTGCAGGGTGTGGTAAGCAGCAGTTACAGTAGAGATGCTGTAGATATGAGCACGTGGATCCTTTATCTTGCTCTTCTCTTGAGACTCTTGGTGCAGCAACAGAAACCTCAGCCTGTGCTTAAGGGAGCAGGGGTTCTTGGGGACTACGCAGCAGATATTTTCAGTGCATTAGAGGTATTAACCTGTCAGTCAGCTTGGAAGAACAAACTGAATGCTTTTGAAGAGAATCCTGTAACGCTGTTTTTCACAAGTACACTGCATTTTCCGAGAAATGTCAACTAACACCCACAAAATTTTGATTTATTAAACAGTAGATAACCTAGGGTGTTGGTGTTTGTCCTGCTGTAATTAGTTACCTGAATGAAGCACTACACAGGTGTTAGGCGCATGGAGGTGAAAGTATGTGTATATATTCCTTTGTATACCATCATCTTTTAAAAATGTTTGTGCAGGTCCATACCTGAGTTTTGATCAGTGAATTCCCTTCACCAGATGGCCAAGTGCTTTTTGTTGATACAGACTTCAGCTGGGTGGTGCTCTGCAAATTTTATGGGAAAGAATAGCTAATATAGACTTCATGTACACTCATTAATTGCTTTTTTCTCTTTTATCACTTCTGATGGAGAGGTTTAAAGGATATTGAGCCTTGGGGAGCTGAATTTGCCCTTTTTGGGGAAGGTGGGAATGCTGACAAGATAGATGACCATCCCCAGAGCTTGGGTAGGTCATGGCTGTCCTTGGAGGAAAGCAGTATTGCTTTGCCAGACTATCCATCTGTTGTTTCCAAACCTTAGCCGTGTATTCTGGTTTCCTTGCTGCATTACTGACAGTGTTTAACAAGGCACGTCGCTAATGCTTGTCTTGTGATCCCTCATCAGTCAAAGGCACGTTTGCAAGGAGCAGAGAATACATCCCAGTCTGATAGACCATCCTAGACCAGTCAGTCTGGATGGACTTTCTAAATGCCATGGAAATAATTGTTTAGTTGTGTGACAACTAAATGCTTTTAAAATTATTTTTGTAATAACTTACTTATATTTTCATTTCAGCTTATGGGTCTGTGTCCCTGCCACAGCAGGAAGCACACTCATCCTGTAGGTATGGTCCACTGCTGGGAGAGTGAGTGCAGAGGAGGGACACAGGGCCTCCTCCCTGGCTGTGCCCCTCTCCATTCTGGTGTCCTTTCCCCTGCTTCCCACCTATGCACCCTGGTGCCTCCACTGAGCGGAGGAAGGCAGAAATTAATCTGGAGGGGAAATTGTTCTGCCTGAGTGGGCAAACAGAAGGAAGTTGTCTCATTGACTTTGATGCTTTAATCTCTTTTTATGAGCTACCTGGAGTGCAGAGCCCTTTATTTGACCCGCTATCAGAGCTGGCAGGGGCACAGCAGGATCTCTGCTAGTTTGAGCTGAAGGATTTACTGGCTTTTGCCAGCTGCCTTCCCCTTGGCAAATCTCCCTGTGAGCAGAACCAAGAGCAGGGTGTCTTGGTGTGTGCAGCTGGATGCAGCCCCCAGGAAGCCCGGCAGCAGCTGTTACCCGAGTGCTGCACTGTGGTGGGCCTGGGCTCCTGCTTCCCCTTCTGGTCTTGGAAGGCCCTGTGCACTCCGTGGCAGATGGGTGGGAGCAATGCCCGTGTTTCCTGAAGGTTCAATCCCGCAGGCCCTTGTGTGGGCCAAGGGCTGCCTTCCCCTCACTGCACACTGGCAATGTGCCTGGTGAAACTCTGCTTTGCACGTGGGCTGCAGTTAATCTGTATGAAAGGAAATGGTGCATCCTTGTTTACCTTTCACCTTCCTATGTCCTCCTGCAATTGCTCCCTCATCCCTGTTGAACTGCAGCCCTTGGGCCGGGACTCGCCATCAGTTTGGCAGGGGTGTTCCTGCTGCAGCAGGATGAGATAGCAAGGACCTTCCCTTCCTTAGCCTCACTGGATTGATAGGCTCCCTTCTCCTTCCCTCGTCTCCTCCAGGCAGGGGAAGAGGCTTGGATCTCCTTCCTTAAAATATTCACCTTGTTGACCTTGACTATGACTGCTTACTTTTTGTGTGTGCCTAAGCTGTGCTGTTTGACCTCCATATGTGGCTGGGGGAAAACTTTCTGTCTGCCTGAGACTGACTGTGGGCACACTCAGCTTGCTCAAGAGACTGAGTTTTAGTCTATAACGTAACAGGTGCATGAAAAGATTTAAATGGAAAATCAATGGAAGGCTAATGATCATAGCCAGATTAATGGTTTTAAACCACTGTTTTTCATATCTTGCAAATGAATATAAAAATTTGCAGTTTCAAAGGAGATCTTGAACAATGTAGTACAAGTGTTAAATTTAGCATGAATTGGGGGAGAAGGGGGAGAGTGTTGCATATGGTCACGTCAAAAACAGGAGCCATGAGTGAGACAGGCCACCGTGTTCCCACAGCCACAGCACTGAGAGCAGAGAGGGGTTCATGGGAAAACTGAGGACATGCGCCTTTGAAATCCCAGTGGGTTTGTTACTCTTTCCACAGAAACCTTGAACCTTTTGTTTAAAGTAAGCTGCTCACATCAGTGGGAATCTTAACAGCACTCGAAACAGCTCCCCACCAACTTTCCATTTTCATTGAGGGTGAAAAATACAGATGAATGGAGCCCGATAAGGTCAATTCATTTAATGCAAGTCTTGAGTCCATTTTGCGATTAAATATTCTTTCATTTTTCATAAACTCTTTTCCACTTCAATTTTAAAATTACTCTTGTATAACATGGGAAATGTCTTAAACCCACCACCCCATACAATGAGCAGCACATGTAGTAATACAGAGAAGAAAACCACTGCTCTTATTAGGCTTTATCTCAGACTATGTAATTTATTGTTACTGCTCTGTGTAATTTCTCTTTATTGTTAATGCAGTATTTATTTTTAATTATTATTAACACACTTATTCTGTGTTAATAGCCTGACTGATGAGCCAGTGTATTTTCTGAGTGTCTTTTAAATTAAATTTCCTTCTAAGATTTTTTTTTTTTTAGAAATTAGAATAATGCAAGCAATATTAACAGTCAACCCTTTAGGCCAACTGTTGCCTCTTTTTTTCACACACCTACCAGTGTTCTGCAACATCCCATTGCAACATCTGGTTGCTGCCATCACACAACTGTTTACTAACCACTAATTATAGCACTCAGCAATAGAAAAGAAAATGTTAAGCATACTGTGTTGGTATTTTTAAGGGTAACTAGCTGGTTTTATTTCCTACTACTCTTGTAGTTGCATGTTAGCTAACTTGCACCCCAGTGTGTTCTGCTGAAGGTTGTTTATATCTTCCATGCTGAGGTCTTGTTGGGCTGTGGTTGTTATTTTTCTGATGACGGGGCTATAAATTAATTTTGAATTGGATAGCTCTGGGAGACAAAACCCCCACATGTAACTAATGGTCCATAAACAGATGAAAGTTTGTGTTTGAACATCACCCATTGTTTGTGACTTTGTTTTTAATAAAAATGTTTTTTAATTTAATAAGGAAAAACAGAATAGAATTGAGCTTCACACTTCTCAAAGGGAGCCAAGTTTCAGCATAGGTGACTTACTTGGAGCACTGGAGGTTCATGACCTGAGCAAAATCTCTCAGATTAGTCCTAAAACCAGCTGGGCTGCCACTGGGGAGGGCTGGCAGTGCATAGCTGGAAGGGCTATCGCAGTCTTGGTGTCTCAAGAGCACATCTGTGCTAACCAAGTCATTGGGTTTTGCTGTGTCTTTCTCTTTCATCTTTCTAAATATATTTATGGAAGAGAAGTACTTCCAGACACATCTTCCTACAAAGAGGACTTGTGAGAAACATTATGTGCTTTCAAATAAGGAATAAAATGTACTTGCTGATCAATTTTCTGTCCTCATTAAGTCTCTCAGAGGTGAGTTCAAGGGAAAAAATAAAGATGGGAAGAGTTTGGAAATGAAGTCTATTTACAGTGAAAAAAGATAACTCAAGAATACTGAAAAAAGGCTGAAACTCAATGGCTGGAGAGATGGAGAACAGACTCAATTGTCCTAATGTTGTGCAGCTGCACTACCACATGAATTGTTTTCACTTTACTATCAGATATTTAATGCATGTGGGTAGCCAGTGTTCTCTTTTTGTTTGTTCTAAATATTTCCTATGTGTAATGCAGTAAAAGATGTTGTTCTCAGTTGTTAGAACAGAACAATTTGGTAGAGCAAAAAAACACTCATCAGTGTTTGCACACACTACAAATTTAATGACAGAAACAGACTAATAATAGAAAGTTTATTCCTGTAATAAAGGAAAGGAGAAAAAAAAGGCAAACAAACTCATACCTTGAATGTGGAATTTCAGTTTAAGGAAAAAATTCTTATCATAGTGATCCACTTTTAGTAATTAGTTGTGTGCACTCTTAGACCAAATTTGCACACAACGTGCAGGGTGAATCATTTCCTCCTGTTCCTGGATGCACAAGTGAGATTATTTCTCTGTTGTGCTCCTGGAAATTCCAAGGGTGCACAGAAAAGCATCCTTCTGTGCTTCTAATAAGCAGGAATGTGTCTGTAGCCAGCAATGTCCCAGAGGTTCCGATCCAAAGCTGTGAAACTTGGTTTTTCACTATATAGGCTACTCCACTGGGGGAGGGGGTGGGGAGAAGGGGCAAGATGAGTATTTTGGGTCTTGAAGGGAAGTTAAACTAAATTGTTCCCTGTGAGGTGAGGTTTGTTTCTTGGATTTGAGGTCATGGCGAGACAGGCAAAAATAGTGTTAATGCACAGCTATATATTACCAGTATTTTCCATTTATCTGACAGGTGAAACAATGCTGATGAAGTTTAATGAACAAATGAAGTAATTATGCATTATCTTGTGATGTAGTCCTTACAAGAAAGAGACGTATATAAATCGAAAGACCGCATAAATGAGGGAAGATGAGGAAAAGCACTCAGATAATTCTGCTGGTTTTCTACAATGTTGCATGATTTGCTATTTTGTTCTTCCATATTAATGTTACATTTCAAGGTGCAAATTTTGTTAATCCTTCTTCCATCACCAGTTTCTTATATTTGCTGGTGTTTCAGAAGACATGTGAGCTAATAATTGTTGAGTCTAGGGAAGAACAGTTTTCTTTCTCTCCATACCTCGTATTTTGACAGACACAGCATACATTCATTCCACTTTCCTCTTGCTTCTGATTCTCATAGAACGAGAGAGAAAGGGAAACGTGAGGGGGGAAAAAAGAAAATGGTTAAACATCCTTTATAATATTTGCTGTTGGGGAGGATAAGGGGAGGATTCAGCCTAGAAAGCCCCAATTAGGCACACACTAGTGAACAAGCAGTTTAGTTTTAGTTGGCTGTTTCCACCAGGAGGAAGTACCTTCAGTGTGAAGAGACTTCTTGGGTTTTGCGGCAACCCTGGAAGCAGGACATGAGCACCATGCTTTGCTTTCCACCTGCTCTGCTGAGTGTGTGCCGGCATTTGGACACACTCCAAGTTAAGGTTTCACATGACCCTGAGATTGTCATAAGGGATGAGAACAAGTCCTGACCCCCTCCAGGACCCAGGGGAAGATTTAAGAAGATGCATTGTCACGTTTGCTCTTTTCCTTGCTCTATAGCAAGCTCAGGTCTCCCTAATCTTGACAATGGCACCTCGAAATACAGGTTACAAGTTAGGCCTATTCAGTGACAATACTTTGTCAGTCAGCATCAGGAAGGTAAGGGGCAACTGGATCAATCTTTAGCCTCTACATGCAGTGGAAGTGTACACCTTCCCATTTCTTTCTTATCTCAGTAGACCGTGGAGGGAGATCAGTGTCAGTATCGAGGAGGAGGGGGACTTTCAGTGAGAGAAGAGTGGGAAGGTGAATGCCATCTTATGACTAGCTCCTTGCTGCATGTCCTTCGGAGTCAGCAGTTTGGTGCATGGGATATTTGCATGCAACTTACACTTTGGAATATGCATGTCAGAAGCCATTTGCATTGGGAAGACAATTACAGGTTGAACACATTCCATATTTTTCCATATACTTCATTGTGAATATGTACAGAATAACGTTGCTTTTATGTAGGCTGCTTTTTAACTATGGTAAGTGTCTCAGTGTTGGTTGGAGCTCAATAATTAAGTAATTCTAAACAGGGTTTAAAATCCTAGATAGCTGAAGCTATTTTTAACATGTGGATTATGATTTGGCTCTCCACGGTCTTTGTCTTCTCACCCAGTTTTATCTATTGTAGCATGGCTGATAAAGGGCTGGTGTCGTGTGCTGTGCGTTCTTTGTCTCAGCCATGAGGCTGCTGACTTCCTCCCTTTTATTTCAGGAGGTCATTAGTGCTGATGAGATTAGAGGTTTATAACTTCAGGTCTAAGTCATTATTCCTAATTTAATCAATGCATTTGAAAATGTTTCCTCTAATAAAATTGTAATGACTTTACATGATTTGTCATGCTTATCAAAAACATGGTTTTAACATTTTTGTATTTAGAGGCACTGAGCTTCTGGAGAAGAGTACACGTTAGTACATCATTGCTGGGCCAATTTCCTGCCTCTCTGTCTCTCTCTGCTGTAAATCAGAATAACCTAGTCAGTGTAATCACAGTGATGTACAGCCAGCGTGGCACTGGAGTCAGGCCTTCACAAACAGCATAAAATCCTGGGAGAGGTCCCTCACGCAAGCACGATTACTTCCCTGCCGCCACCTTCATCATTCAGCTGGGTGCTTTGCCTCCATATGAAAGAGACTATCAGCGGGCTCATGATAAAGGAAAAAATAACCATCTATAATGTAGAGGCTTGACTGGAGAAATGGCTTTTATGTTGCAAGGGGAATGAGATAAATAGCCTCCCACAGTTACTAAGGTAAGGGGAAAGCAGCAGTGTTACGGCAGAGCTGGGTGTTTGTTTAGAGGCTTTTGAAGAAAATTCATTCAAACGCTTGGTTTTCAGGAATGCTTCTGGAATGTGCTAGGACTACTATTTAATTCAAATTACCTCTCTCTTAAACAGTGTACTGTATGCATTTGGGTTCAGGCAGGTGAGGAAGGAACAGGGGACATGAATTTACTGTATGCCATGTAGATGAGTCCCCTGTTTGAACACACAACTGCTGCTGTTCCATGT
>NW_008235977.1:1358652-1376285 GCF_000691975.1 Corvus brachyrhynchos | reverse complement strand
CAGTGAGTGATTTTGATCTTGCAGGTGATGAACTGATGCAAGGGGGGAGGATCTGACTGTGTCTATGGTCGAATGAAGGGATCTGAGGGAGGGCTGACAATTTTATTAGCTCTTGGCCTTGCTTGGTGTCCAAAAAGCAGGTGGTGGAGTTGACAAGGTAGATGCAGTTGTGATAGAGGGGCTGCTGTCAGGCAGTGCAATGCACTGGCAGCAGAGGGGTGTCAGCTCACTGGGATTCCCTGCATGGACTTTGTGAGTGTTACTGCTCCTCACTGCTCCTAGAGAGGAAAAGCCTCCCTGTAGGGCAGTGTTTGGGATATAAATGACCAAGTCCTTCTGCCCTCTTCCTCTAACCCTAAGCCACTTGCTCCTTCTGACAAAAGCAGCGTGTGGGTAAAAAACACCAAGAGAGGTTTTTGCCTGCGTGTTTTAGCAGCGTGGTGGCTGCGGATACAACAGCGTGTAACTGGCAAATCACAGTAGGCAGATGGCAGGTCTCGCACTAGGAGAGGATGTGTAAACGACCAAAGATAGGTTTTAACAGTTTTTTTCAAAGCCAGAAGTTTGTCACTGTATAAGCTCTCAGTCTAAACATCCCTGTGAAATTTCAAGCCTCAAGTCTACTAGTGGTTTATTAAACAATTTTGGCAACTGAAATGGATGCTGTGACTCACCATGTGCACGCCTGAGTGTGGGGTGTCTTGCACGTCTCAGGCATCTGCTGCCTCTCTGCTGTCTGATGGGCTTACCCAGCTGGCCAACCTGCCTCTGGTCTGCAAAGGACGAGCAGGAGGAAAACCGACCCTGGGAAACAGCCATGTGCAAAATGCTTGTGTTTGTTGACAGGTTAGGGCAGAGCCATTGCTGGTAAAGTGGTGGCATGTTGAGTGTCACTGGCTGCCTTTGGGTGTTCACTGGAACCACGTGCCTCTGCTGCCACTGGAGGGTTGGTTGAGTTTGACCTTTAGTCTTAAGGATAGGAACTGCTGATTGCCTTCTGCATCCCCAGTCTTTGCTGTGCAGGGCTGCGTGGGGGTGCGCTGTTGCTCCGCAGACAGCTGAAAAGATCAGGCTGGCTCTTCTGCCATTCTGACCTCTCTTCTTTCTTTTTTTCCAGACTGATCTGTTTTAACAGCAAGACTCAGTTAAGGAGAAGAGTATTTCCTGTACCAATTGCCCTGTGCAAATATGTAATGTAATTCAGCTCTGTGGAACTTCCATTTTCTCTATGAACATCAGCACTGGCGCTGCCCATTTTCTTTTTTCTTTTTCTTATCAATTTTCTTTTTTCTTTTTTTCTGCCGTTTTAATACTGCAGAGAAATAATTTTCAGTTCCCAGGACCTGACAGGTACAGTGATGTTAGATACCTCAGCAGCAAGGAGCCAAGGGATGAATATAGTCCGATTACCACAAAATTAGGATCAAACCATTAGCAGCTTGAGCAGCAGATCATCATCAAATCAGCAACCCAAAACTAGCTCTAGTGATTAAACTACCCTCCTTTTATTGGCGTCAATAGTGCAACTCTCAGTAACATTTGTTGAGAAGGAAATGTGCTCCCAGGAAAACCAAGGATT
The DNA here is from genome assembly GCF_000691975.1 of Corvus brachyrhynchos. NCBI lineage: Eukaryota > Metazoa > Chordata > Aves > Passeriformes > Corvidae > Corvus > Corvus brachyrhynchos. The sequence goes on along the minus strand of NW_008235977.1, from coordinate 1,374,706 downwards.
TCTTTTTCAGATGCTTTTTTAATGAGGATGGAAAGCTAAACTGAGCAAGGTGTCAAAAGCTCTAACTTGTCCCCTTCTGAAGTGTGCTGCCTATGCCTGACAGCCACTTCTACATGGGCCCCTGTTTATTACTTCTGTCTTGTGTTTGTAATTTTTTCACCCTCTTTGTGTATTGTTATTCTCACTGGTCTTTTTCCCTTTTTTTTTTCTTTGACTTGAACTCTATGACTCATGCCTTAATTTTTGTTTATGTTCCCACTCTGCTTAAGGGCTCACTATTCACTGTAAGAGTACATTGCAATATGTAACATTTCATTGTCTCTCTTATTTATTTCATAGCTAGAAAATGAAGTTAAGTCATGGAATGGGCTTTATTTGTGGAATTGGAGAAAGTGTTTCAGCAAATGACCAGCAACATCAGTAGAGCCTAGTTATGTATGGTGCTGGGCCCAAAATATGTGTACACTTAGAAATTCAGACTGAAGCTGGTGACTAGTTTGAGGTGGACAAAGTTTATAACTCTGACTTCTTTGAACCAAACAGATGAACCTTTGGAAACATCAGAAACAGTAGGTTTGGAGAGAAGAGCTACAGGTCTCACTTCACGACAGTGGTCCTTGGACCTTGGATGTAGATTGAATAGTCTGATTAAAATCGTTGTGAGTTGGATGTTAGGAGTAGGTCCAAAATGGACCTTGGGCAGCATCCCCTGGGAGCTGTTGGTAGGTGAGTGCTGGTGTGTCAAACCACGTTAGCTCATTTGAAGCAATTAGCAGTTGGAGGAAGTGGGGTTAGGCTTCACTAGAGCAGTGGCTCTGGAAAATGGGTGTTGGACTCTGTGGCTCCCCTGTTACCACCTCTCCTCAGGTGAATGTTTTTGGAGAGGTGGAAGGTGGTGTTCGGCCACTGCATTTGAGTCCCACCCAAATGCTGGGGGAAGCTGAGGCAGATGAGCACACACCATGTGTGTTTGTGTGGGGTGCTAGTGGAGTTCAAGGTTTCTGTTTTGCTAAGGAGCCGTTTTTTGTCTGATGAGTGAAAAAGCTGTTTGGAGTTTCCTGAGTCATGTATCATTACTGCTATACTGCATTTAGGAGCTATTTGCTCTTGTTTTCCTGCTATTTGACTCATAGAGTTCAGCTGGGCAGTCCCTGATCCTGCTGGCATGTTACTGGCACTGAAAGGTAAGTATAGAACCCCTGGAACTTAATTCAGTGGTGCCAGTCCCTGCTGCTGGCTGAGCAGACTATTGCTTGAAACTCTTGCTCTTAGGTGTTTCTTCTTATTTTTTGTTTTATTTGCATTAGGGAGAAGATAAATCTGTTCAGCAGCATCTGTGCATCACCACTGACATTTTAATTTTCAGTTAAAAGATTTTAATTAAAGTCCAACATAATTTGGTATGAAAAATGAGATTGAATTGGTATTATACAAGCAGACTGAACTAATGTCAATTTATGTATCAGTTTCAGGAACAGCTCTGTCTGATTAATCCAGGCAGTAGCAGTGTTTGCTGGAAGGAGCTCTAGTTGCTCTTTTTGTATAATTCTGCCATTATTCTACCAAGATAATTGTAGAGAGAGAAGCTTTGTGCTGGTTTTCCCAGTTTCTCTCTGATGGAGTTCTTGTTCTGCTTCTGTCTCCTTCTGGAGGCTGTGTAATCATGCCTGCAAGACATGATTGCCCTCTAGGCTTCAAGGAGAGATTTGTGTGGAGAAAATGTTTGTTCTTGCAATGCCTCAGAATGTACCAAGATTTTTTATAATTATGCAGGTTGCATTTGGAAAGGTGTTGGTGGAATCCCTTCATGGCTCTCTCTTAGCTGTGTGTCAGTGTGTGATGTGTGCTTACACAGCTACATGCTGGTGCTTGTGTGCCTGTCTCAAGCCACAGGACTTAGCACAGCTTTACTCTCAATTCCTTGTGTTAGTCACAAATGGAGTATAAACATGTCCAGGATGTGTATTTAAAATACATCTATTTGCTAAACATTGTCTCTTTGCAAAGGCTTAAATAGAAAACACAAGAAGATTTTCCAGGCCTTAAGTCCCATTCTTCCCTGTAGAATAAACACCTGCATCTAATAAACTTAATAGACATTTTCTGTCTCTGAAAATTCTGATTAAGCTATGGGCAGTATGTAATTTTCTTGCTGAGGCTGTGCATTTGGACATGCTTGGGAACCTGGTTTTGGGTTTGTACGGGAGCAGCTCTGCGCAAGGTCTGCTGAAACAAACATTTTTTCTTGTCATCGCTGTAAAAGTCTATAAAAAGGAAATGGCAGAGGTAATGGGGTACTTCTGTTTATATTTTCTGGTAGTACATGAATAAGAGCTCTCAAATACAGGAAGACAAAACAATTACAATGAAACTTCTAAGTAAGAAACCAGCATATAGGATTATCCAAACTCATCTGTTTATTATACCTTAATTATTGGGGAACTCACGGTGATAGGGATATGGTTTAGGTTGAGGCTTCAAGTCCATGTCTCCTGCCTGCTCTCAGATTATGTTTATGGAAAGAAATTAAAAGGGTTATTTTTCAGGTATGTAGTCTGTCTTTTTTCCAGAAGATATTCCAAGCAATCATGTTGAAAAAAAACACTCGGGAATGATGTGTGGTGTCTTTTCTGCACTCAAAAAGAAACATCTTATTTTACCAAGTTATTACACCAAGACAACTGTTTCACTTATTTTTGCTGCATGCTGCTACATTCCTACCATAAAGATATGATTCACAAAACATGTAGGTTTGATCCAGAGCTAGAGCAGTCTCTGAAAACAGAGGGGTGGTTTTGTGGCTCGGTGTTACAACATGTCAGCAGCATTCACAGCATGTCTGCCTTCTGTTTCCTGCGTGATTTTGGGTGCCTTAGAGATCAGCAAAGCATGAAAATGTCTCTTAAGTTTCACTGAATACAGTAGATCTGTGTTTAAATGCTTCGTTGACTCAGCAAGAGCTGGGGATGTATCATCAGACTTGTGCTTCATGCAAAACAAAGGAATGGAACTCCTTTCAACGCGCTCTGCTTGTGTGGATGTTACTCTGGAGTCAGATCTGTAGCTTCAGTGGTTCATATGTAAGTACCCCTGACTCTGTGTACAACATATGGGACACCTGTACTTGAGATTTTCAGAAACGGAGTGCAAGGAAAACCTGCTTCATACCCAGTTTTGTGTATTTGCCTACTGGATTTCAGAATTTGATTTCAAGCCCTAAGTGTTTTCAGGCAGTAGAGAAAGGACACTTAGCGTTAAGGTACCCAGAATGAGTGTGTCACGAAAAGTAAACGATAAACTGTGGAAGGTAACAGCCCAGCTCAGTTAATACTCTAAAAGTGTTTCACCCTTCAGTTCTTTACAGGTTTAGTTACATCACTTCTCCTGCTTCTGATGGCCACGTTGACCCTGAAATCAAAGGATGTATGCAGACCTCTTCAAAATTTGTCCTTTGAATTTTAGTATTTTGTCTGATTTCTGGATGGTGTAGTTTCCATAGTTTCATACACTTTCCCAATGTTGTGTGTGAGTTTATTCTGGGGCACATTCTTATTGATAGGAGAAAACAGTTTTCTGTGAGAGTTTAGGAAGAGACCACAGATTGAGGTTGGGTTATGCCAACTTTACAACCAAAATCTCTGTCTTGGTGTGGTGGTGCACAGTGCAGTGCTTGTTGAATGACCACATTTCACTTGGAGCTCTGAAATCAGTGTTTTGAGTTTTAAAATACCAGCAAATGGTTGCAGGGTGAGCATTCATTTTTCATGAGGGCAGTAATGCTATTTCAGTTTGCTGAGCTACAACAGTGTGCTTTGATCAACAGAGTAATTTAGCAATTACAGAGTATCTGATGTGCCTCAATTTACCGAGCAACTGAAGAACTCAATGGCAGGTAATTTGTCATTTTTAATTGTCTTTGGAAAATGAGTTAGAAATGTATTATTTTCCAAAGAACATAGTTAAAAACCAAATGTTTGCCACTTTACTGCATGCAAAGAGTTGATTCTTCTTCTCTCAGTTACTAATGATCTCAGATGAAAACACCCTATGGGAAAAAAAAGAAATTTGTTTGGCTTATGTATAGGCGTAAGGAGGAACATAATTTCAATAAGCTTCAATATTGATTCAAAATCAGAAAAGAGCAGAGACAAAGCCCACTGAAATTAATAAGCTGTGGAGTTTAGTGTCTATGGTAGTTCTAAGAAGATTTAATTTTTGTTAATGTATGTGTAAAATGTCTGGTACTGTTACAGTGTTTTGTACTTTTCTGACTCCAAATATGCCTTAAAATTGTATATCCAGAAAATAGGGTACAGTTAAAAATGGGGTTTTCACAAATCTCATACCTTGCTCCTGTGGGCTAGATTCTGCATTCATTACACTGAGCTAAGTAAAGAACAATTGCTTTGTGTGAGCTAAGGGAATGCAATGTGATTCAGATCAATGCGAGCATTAGGGCATTCATATTTTACTGCAGCCTCTGTTGCTGAACTACAAGACAGAAGCATGTGCATACCATTTACTGTATCCAAGGACATTGTCTAGACTGTTTTCTATCTTTTCTATATTTTTGCTTTAGGAAACATGATGATAGTGTTAGAAACTGGACTGTAAACAATGTGTGCTGGATGCAGCAAGTAGAGCTGTTCTGCAATTACATAAGGTAGTTCAGATGAAAGAGCCTCTGTGTTCTGTGTCTGAGAGAGGAGACTTAATTAAGACAGACAAATTCTCCTGGGTACAACAAAGCAGTTCTCTGCTTACAGCCCTGATTAGAGTGTAGTTCTTCTAAATGCATTACCAAAGTCTTCATTATTATAATTAAACAGATATAGAATATGTTGGCCCTTCATTGCATAAAGCTTTGCTTTAGGGTTAAGACTAGAAATTTCATCAAGAGCTTTGAAATGGAAAGCTGGCAAGCAAAGCAAATGATTTCTATAGTTTTGTATAATTCAAAAATTATTGTCCTTTTTAGTCTTCCATTTAAAGACAGACTTAAAAGAAATTACATCTTAAATGGTCTATTTACAGCAATATTATTTTCCTGAGGCAACCAGCTAGAAAAAACTAGTGTCATCTGTAAAAATGGAGCTCAGAAGTTGGCTTCTCCCACATATGCTGGGTTTGGAACAGTCCAGCCTGAGAATGGCTGTGCTCCCCTGGGTCTGTGGCGCTCACTGCTGCCTGCTCCTGGTGCTTTCATGCTTGCCTCTGGCCTCTTCTTTCCAAGAGTTAGCAAGTCCTGCAGCTAAAGAGAGATGTTGCTCCAAGGTAAATAAAGTGGAGGAGTATACATGTTGGGGAGCATTCATTGCTTATACATCCAGTGAAAGGAACTGATGAAAAATAACAAGAAAGAAGAAAGGAGGGAGTTAATATTTCTAGAAGAAAAAGACCTTTTCTTAACATTTGTCTTTTCACTGTATCTGCTTATGTAAAAAACATACCATTAAATTTAGAATTTGTTTCCCTGGTGGGAGGGATTACCTTTAAAAGTCTTGAAAAGCCAGACCACTGGGGTTTAAAAAGGACTTGAGGAGATGTTGGATGAACAAATGCAGTCACACCTATTTTAATCTAAATAGAATATTAACAAATGAACAGTGTGACTGTGGGGACTAAATGTGTGTGTTTGTAAGATTAAAGCTTAAAATGAGCAACAAGTGAATCACACAGTTGTTGCAAAGCATAATCTATGCTAGAGGGCCCATTGAATGAACTGAATGCTGAGCTGATTCTTGTCCACCAACAGTGGTTCCCAGTGCTCACTAATGTCACCCTTCTGCTACCACTTGTTCACACTTGCAAAACTGAACATGGCCAGCATTTAATAGTCCTTTAGTACCCTCTGTAATTGCTCTGGGCAGAGTATGTTGGTGTTAATGACAACTGTGCAAGATAAGGGAAACTTGTGGTTTAGCAAAGGAGCCTGTGGCCTTCTGTCCTGGAGAAGGCAAATACCAAACTTGGACCTCTTAAAACAAAAAGCTTCCCCAAACCACTGGCCCAGCTGCTCCTGCCTTCATTGCTAGACACCCCCTTTTCTGCCATGTAACCCCCCCAGGTGAGGGGGTGGATGGAGACCTGACAGAAGCTGCCTTTTCTCTGAAGGTACTGATATTTGTGTGTCAGAAACATTTTTGAGTCTTGTGGAAACCACGAGACAAATCCAGAGCAGATAGTGTTTCCTAAGGGGTCTTCCTGGGCTCATGAGCTGAACTAGAAGCCAGGAGGTTCCAACTCTTCTGGCTGCAAATCCATCATTTTTCTTCTTGCTCAACATTTTCTGAATGTTGCAAGTGTACAGAACTATTGGAGATTTGAGGTGTTACTTTCTCCATGTAAGTGCTAAGTTATGTTGCAGCTGAAGTACAGTTATGCTGTGGTTAGTGTTCAAATTTTTTCTCAAACCCCTATAACCACTAATTCATAATGTTTAAATATTAACTGGATGGAATCAATTGCAACAGATTGGTGATACACTTAAACTGTAAAAATGCATATGTAAAACCCAAGGGATTGTAATACTCAGGCGTGCTGATAGTTTACTTCTAAGAGAAAAGATTTATGATTATTTAGCAAATATATATATTGACCAGGATAAAACTACATTATAATTGCATTCCTTTATTTGTTTAAAAAAACCAAAGCCAAATGAGGAACTATGGTTTTTTTTCTCTAAGACATGGGCTATGGGAAGTAAGAGAGTTCTGCCCTTGAAGGTGGATCATTTTGAAGAAATGGGATTAAAAATTGTAGCACATCTCCATAGCAAATCAATTATTCTTTAAATAAATTGGGTGTTTATGATGCTGCAGTTTGCATCTTATCGAGGTGCTTGTAACCTGCATAATTTACTCCTTATTTTGATGACTAATGTAAACATTCTGTGTCTGCATTGGTAAAAATTTGGAATATTCCTACTTATGAGACTCACGTAATAAGATTTAATGAGGCTACCAGAGCTGTCTCTTGAATACTTCTTTCTTTTGTATTAATAGAGAAGTCTGTGTTTTGCTTGTAAGGGAGATGCTTAATTTGTCGTATGTTGCTAAGTGCTCCACCGAACTAATTGTTTTACTTGTATGTTGTTTTCAGCCCTGCCAACTCCTTTAGCAGTGTAGGAGCACATTTTGTGGCTTGAAAGTGCTGTGATACCAGCAGGCATGATTTATGTCAACACCTTCCTCTTCAGCCCAAGGATGCTGAAGGGGGATGGATGTATGGTATGCACCGTGCCCATAGTTGCAAAGCTAAAAAGCTGTAGATGGGAGAAAAATAAAAGTAAAAAATACTTGAGGGATTTTTGAGTCTGTAGTTAAGTACAGATACATTTCAGTGCTCATATTGTAGAGGAGCAATCAGAAAGTTGTCCCTAATCCTTGTTGACAAGGAGCTTGTTGAGCTTGTTGACAAGGTGTCAACACAAGGGTTAATAAATCACAAATGGGACAGGCATGGCACCGTGCAGGGAGGTGGCTCACACCTGCACCCACACCGAGCACCGGGGCTGCCGCAAGGATCTGTCCTGTGGGCTCCTGTGGAGGTGGTGCCTGTGCCCCCATGGAGAGCCTGCACACCAGCTGTACAAACTCCTACACCTCAGGGGCACTCCCCTCAGTCGATAAACAGTTTCCTCAGAGGAGCTGATGCATTTGTTGGGTATGCTGAAAGCTGCTTTTCTCTCTTGCAGAAAATGAGGGCCTTTAGATAGCACGTGGCAAAATTTCACCCCCGAGTGCATTATAGGTCAGATAAAAGACTGCCCTGTCTTGCCCATATCCTTCATATTTGACTTTATGCATTTTATCTCAACCTATTTAATAATTCAACTATGAATGACAATTGGAATTTAAAAAAAAAATCCCATTAAACCAGTTTCATTACCTAATGTTATTGATTTTTTGTAACTTCATTGCTAAATTTAGGTGTAGGGGTTGATCTGAATTGGCGTAAATGTGATTAATGAAGAAATAATTTAAGTTGATTAAAAAGGGCTTAAAATAATGTGATTAGCCTGTTGAGATTTGTGTGGCTTATTGGATTACACATTTTATTCCTGGAGGATTGCTGTAAGATTCAGAATAAAATTAAATTGGTCACCCTATTCTGGGCCCCCAGTGCTTGGTAATCTCCAGTGCCATGGTGCCATGCAGAAGGCACAGTCACGCTCAACCATTTTCTTTTGGAAAAACAGAGGATTTAATTTTTGAGTTAATATCTAAATAATCAGGCCAAAAAATAGCACCGAAGTCTGGTCTGCTCTCCATTAAATGGGGCTTAAATGAAATCATGCTTGATCTCATGGGATATCCTTTTGGAAGGAAGGAGGTGCTGATGAAAAAGTGATGAAGACTCTGCAGCCATCCTTGGGAGATTGTGACCATTGTCAGTTTTGCTTTTCTTGTTCAAAGTCTTGGATTAATTTTGAATGTGTTGATTTCCAGGATTTAAAAGAATGTATCACCAGACAGTACTTATCTTCAGATAATCTTTATATAATCATCTTAATAATCAATGATCCTTGTAGATCCCTTCCAGCTCAGAATAGTCTGTGATCTAAAATCTGTGACATTAGTCTACATTTTAAGTTTCTAAGGGATCCATAGGGAAATGTAATTTGAAGGGCTTTTTAAAGTACATTGATTAAGGATTTAATTAAACTACTCAATTGAAACCATTACGTTCTGAATAATAAATAATTCTGAATAAAAGTGCCCAGATACTTCTTAATTAGGGCATGATGTGTCTGCTAAAGTTTTTTCCTTATATTAATGCACATTTTTATTAATACTAATTTAATAATTATTAATATGGACAATATGTGTATTGAATTAAAAGAATCTGTACTCCCTTAATTTAATGTGTTTTCTAAAATCTTCCTTATCTTTGTGGCACTTGTGAACTTTCCAGTTTTCAAGGCAATTTCTAAACTGAGAGCATCACATGATGGACAAATACAAAGATATTAGAACTTTTCTATCCTGAGTAGGTACTATGTTTATACAGCCAACTATACTATTTTGTGTTATGATCTTTTTGTTATGTTCTTTGCTGATCAGCTGTGATGATGAAAAAATTTCCCCAGAATTATTCTCCTGCATCAGAGTCCTGTAAATAAGGACTTGCCCCTTGTGGTTTCAGAATTATGACCTTGTATTTTGCTCCTTATTGGAAGATACTTATTTTTTTATGTATTGCTTGTCAAGCAGTCTTTTGACTGCTGACTCACATTCTGGTATTCATCACTGTTGAAACTTGGCTGTGTATCATCTCCAGACTCCATGTGTATTGATTTTATGCTTTCTTCCAGCTCACTCTAAAAATGCTAAAGAGCACTGGGCTGAAGAATGGGTCCCTGCAGGATCCCATTTGAAGCATTTCTTCATGACAAGTGTTTCACGTTTACTGTTGCATTTGAAAGTTATCGTTTATCTTGTGTTTGATCCATTTAATGTGTTCTGAGTTTATTTTTATTGCTGTATCTTCTTAATCAAAATGTCATTCACTACCAAGTCAAATGCATTGCAGAAACCATAATACATTACAGAGTCTATTACCAATGACTTTGTGTATCAACCAAACTTTTAATATCATAAAAGCAGAGATATCAGGTTAGTCTGACAAGCTGTTTTCCATAATGTTGGAAATAGTTAATGCTAATCATCGTTTTATTCTTAATCAAATCTTTTTCAGTTTCTCCATTATTTTGACAGTGAAAATTACCCACTCTCAGACGCAGTGCCCATCAAGTATTTAGAGGTGAAATGAAGGGGAGTACCAGTCGGGCATGTTTTTGCTTAGCCAGGTCTTTCTGAACTTATTTGGCTTTTCCTCCTTGGTTGCTATTGGCATTCTCTTATTCTCTTAATTTTTGTCCCAGATTCAGAGGAGGTTCTGTGACAGAATGAGGATTTGTACAGTGGAGTTCTCCTGCGAATGCTGCAGCTGAGATCCCCATTTTCCAGACCTTGCTGCTACTACTTCTGCTTAAAGACAGAAAGCAGCAAGTGTCTTTCTGTCTTTCTCAGGTTTATATTCCCTGCAGGGTGATGAGTTCAATCCATGTCCAAGGTGCCCTTGCAGACTAAGAAGGATTAGAGCCTGTGAAGTAATCCAAGTACTTGGAAATAGCAGAATATTTGGGAGCGGTAGTGGTTGGAGATATTACATCCAGTGAGCTGGGTCAGTCCCTTACAGACTGTAAGTTTCCTCCCACCTGGAAGTAGATCTGGCACTTGGGGTGTCCTAAGTGAAGGGGCTTTTTCCTCAGGGAGAATGGACAGTATCCGTGAAAAATCTTCATCAGGCGGCATCTTCCGTAGGGTTATATGGAGACATTGCGTGTATGTATTGAAGTGTCTTACAGGAATCTGTTTCTCACTGTAGATGTTGCTTAATGCATAAAAGGATACTTGTACTTGTGGAAACCAGTTGGATGAAACTTTAACAATAATGGCAGAAAGCTCTGTGAAGTGGTAGCCTCATTGTAGGCTTTCATGTTACTGTGCTCTTGGAAGATTTTCAACCTTGGCTTCATGGCCTTACTTATAAAAAAGAAGGGAGAAGTAGTAACTTCAGCACAGTATTACAGCAGAAAATAAACCCTTCTTGTGTTGTGTGCTTTTTGTTTCCAAAAAGCATTTCCAGATGGAGTCTTTATGTGCTGCTGGTTTTTTCTTTTGCTCTAATTTGTCATTTAAATAGCAAAGGTAAACCTTCTTCAAGGTAAAATTGAATAAATTTAGTAATGCTAGTCATTTAAAAAAGAAAAGGAAAAAAGCAAGTACACAGCAAAGCATTTCTTAAACAGCAAATCATTTTGGTTCAGGTGTTTTTCCTAAAGATCTGCTCCAGGCATTCGTTTGTATCTCCTTCCAGCCTTACACAACAGTACTTGGAAGTGATTTTAAGTAATGGAGCAAAAGAGGAAATCAGACAAGCCATTATAGTCTTGCCTCCTGTTGAGCTTCTCCCAGAATAGCTAAGCTATTGTCTTCACTCAGTTTTCCTGCCCTGGCCGTACCTATTTTGCAGGGTGACTTTTTAAATGAGAAGCTGACTGTAGTTATTATTATAGGTCTTGGTGACAGTCCAGTGCCCATACTCAATGTCTTGGTAATCCTGGAGCTGAGGAAAGCCCACTGTAAATGCAGATATTACTTACTGTTCGCCAGGACACTTTTCTTTTCCTGTGCCTGAGCTCCCTTAGTCCTTGCTCTCTATGAATTATGGTAGTGCTGAGGCTTCTGCATGGAGCTTGCACTTGAGTTAAACTTCTGGTTAGTGACAACTCCCTGGCTTTGCAGACATGCTAGCGGGACTATTTTGGTATTTGGAGAATTGTTGGACACTGTGTTCTGAAGCTGTTTCTCGTGTATGTGTCCGTGTTGTATTTTCGGTCTGCCTTAAGTTTTCTGTTTATTCCATTATGTGTGTAGCTCAGCTTTTAACAGCGCATGTGCTAAATTTTTGATCTGGTCTTTGTTCCCCATGTGCACAAATCCCTGAATCAGTAGGGATTTTGCCTTGAAGAGGCTACCAAGCTTGATCTCACAGCAGTAACATCTGCTCTTGCAGTCTTCTGAGCTGTGTGTTAGCCCAGGTGTGACTGGCAGCATCCCAATAGCTGCCTGCACCAGGGATAAGGTGATTTGGCTGTTCAGCCCCTGTGCAAAGGTAGTTGCTTCGTGCCATGAGTTGTTAACCTGGATTAAATTTGAGTAGGCAACCTTTTCTTTGTTGACCTGTGAGTTGTCACAGTGGGTATCTATCTGATACCTACATCCTACAGGCCCTTGCCAAGAAAGATTAGAGGGAGTTTAACTCCTTAATTTGATGTGACAGCAGGGGCTGTGAGAAGAGTTGATAAAATCTGCAGAATGGGCAGCCCAAGGATTCTCTCTGAGATGGCCAGAACATGGCTGAGATTTACAGAAGAAAGCTTTGTGTGCTAATGATGAATACTGGCATCCAGTGATCATTGCTACCTGTAGTAATCATGTGCTGGTACTGTGGGTTCAAGCTTTGAGCTGCACCTGATCAAATGCACTAAGCCTCACATGTTTATGAGATCCAGTTGCAGCCCTGGCCTAGGCTTTGACTTTGTGTTCTCTTGGATGGTTTTTGTAAGTCTTCCCTGCTCTGGCTTACTTCATTACAGAAAAATTACACTGTCATTTGTCAGCCTGCTACACGGTGCTTTGAGTGCCATTAATGACTCACTGACTTCTTTACTTTCTGTTTAAAAGTACGTTTTCCCACCACAAGTACAGTAAAGCCTTAAGATTTTCAGGGACTGGGATTCTGTCTTTGTATAACTGAGATATCTAGAAGTATCGCAAAAAAACTTATCCTGTAGAACTTCGTTTCTCTTAGAAAACAAAGAACCAGGTAATCAGTTGGCCAATTAACTGGAGCATCTGGAGTTTCCAGAGCAGATAGCTTTTAGGATGCACTGTTTCTTACAGTCTATTTGTGAGGACAGACTAAGCTGTCTGTTACTGATTTCCTAGTGCTAGGTTCAGGAAAAATGTCAAAGATTAGACTCAAACTGGTGAAAATGTGAATAGTTTTTTTGGGGAAATAGCTCTTAATCACACTTAATGAGTTTATCTTTCAGGATTATTACTGAATTTCATATCCTTTCACAGGAGCCCTGCAGCTCTTCAAGGGTTTTTGGTGTCTTTGACTAGGTGATGGGTTTTGCCTTTCTTATCCTCCTTAGCAGAATCCTGGAAGACTGTCAGTGCTTTAGAGAGCCTTCAAGTAACTTAATTTCAGACAAATAATAATTCATGAGCTTGACCTTTGTGTGCAGGTTTGCTATTCAGCTCTTATTACTGCCCTGGTTCTTAACTTCGGATGGGCAATTTATGTCCTATAGTTTTGACAAAGAGGGTGGGACGAGGTGGAGAGCATGTTTACTCATATTTTTTTAATCCCACTTATTTATTTCTGTTAGCTCTTTGATTTAAACAGCAGAAGTTTGAGCAGTCAGAGGTCAGGGTGGATGGGGTGGAGTTTTCCCACAACTGCTGATGGCTTAGTGATCCCACTGTTTATGTATCCAGTCCCTCTGACGAGGATGATGTGTTCAACAGGAGAGCTTCTCCTATTTTGGGAGTGTGCTTAGACTGCTGTTCTGAATCCCTGCTTTAGAAACATTTAGAAAATATTAGGATGCAGTCAGGCCAGCACAAAGATACATCTCCTTGGTCCTTAATGATTTCAGAGCAGCAGTGCATGTGCTGAAATCTATTGATGTGCTCTTGTGTTTGAGGTCTCGAGGTATTTTATATAATGGATGCTATGCAGGCTCAGGAGCAGGAAGGAGATGGAGTCATCCTGTTAGAGCACCTTAAAGGGGATAACCAAAGAACTGAAAGAAACCATAGTTTTGAGTCACTTTGAAAAAAGTGTCTTACCTTGGAAACATAAGGTTTCCCATATGAGTGAGGATTTCCTTTTTGTACTTGCATGTTGCATGCAAACTGATTGTGTTTGTTTCCAGGAACAGTGCTTTGTATAGAGCTTGGCTGTCTCTGGCAGGAAAGATCTTAGGATGGAAAATCTACAAGTTAGTTCCTCATTTTCACATTGATGTAGATTTTTCTTTTTGGCAAACATCATCTTTTGTTTTTGATTTTTCACTACCACAATAAATCCAGTTCCATCAGTACAAGTGACTGAGGGTAAAGGGCAGTCCTAGGCCAGTTACTGTCCAGTTACCTAGGCAAGATCAATTTTGATGACCTTAGCATATTGGAGAAAGGTAGAATTTCCAGCTCCAAGATTCAGGGCTGCATCTCATTGTGCTTTCTAATTGCTTTGGTTAATGAAGAGGAACAAGTGCTCTTGCATGCCTGAATTCTGAGGAGAGGTTTTTTGATAACTTGCAGCGTTTGATACCTTGGCAGGTAGCACAAGAGAGTAGGTTTCCTATTTATCTATGTAAGATTTTGGCAGCTTTTAGTTTGCTAGGTGACTGTACTTTTTCCTGTTCTTAGTATCCAGTAGAATGGAGCAGCAGTTTAGCCACTGGAGACATTGCAGCACAGTATTCTTAGCTGGATGTCTTGTCTTAGAAGACCAATCTGTTGAAATTGGATTAAGGTAGAGATTTAAAGAAAGCAATAGCTACACTAAAATTAGAACCCCAAGTCTGGAGTCTCAGTTGAACTAAACTCAGCATAAGATCAGTGGCAAGGCACAGGGTGTATAAATTGTCCTCTTCAGGCATTGGTGTGAGTAGGGCTCAGTGGTGGGAGGACACTTCTTGAAGAAAATATTCCTCTGCTCCCCAGGGTGGTCCCTAGGGATCTGGAGGTGTGTGGCCTGGCTAAACCATGGTGTCAGGATCCAGAGGTGCTTATTCAAACATTAGGAGTGTGGTAAAACAAAGGCGAGTGCCTGGGCTGTCAGGCTGAGAAGACAGCTTTGGAGCTTACAGAAATACCTTCTGAGTTTTTGCAAGACTGGAATAATTAACTTTGTGATAATTATGAATGAAAACTGTCACATTATATCTGAAGTAACAGCTCCCACTTTTAAAGACTGAGAAGACTGAGTATGCTCCTAGTCTAGAGAGACCGAGAGGGGAATAGCTGATGCAGTGATAAGCTCAGTTAGCAATTGCAGTTTTGTGGGGTTTTTATGTATTATACATTAGATTGAGGATACTGTTAGTTAAAATAATCCCATCAGTGTCAATAGTACTTAAATCTTGTTAGTTGTAGGCAATTAGTCTGTGGATTAGGCTTGAATTCTGTTCAATTGATTGAAAGATAGAGGCAAGTCCTCCTTTGAGATGGTGAAGTGCTGTTATACAATTCTGATGTTCCATACATACCACTAAGTACAAAACCAGAAGTATCCATCAAAAATAAAAGCAGGGAGAGAGGACACAGAGGATAATCTAATCCCCACCAAAATCCCTGAGGGGTTAAGACTGAGTGTTAAAAGGAAACTTTTATCGTTTGTCCATGAGGTCAATTAGGCTTTCTTTTCCCCCACCTTAATACATGAAAAATGGCTGATTAATTCCCTGACTTACTTTGATCAAAAGGCACAGGTATCTTGAAACTAAAAATAAATGTCTTTCATTTTTTGCAGAAAAAAAAGTAGTTACATAACACTCGCGCCTCCTTAGTTAAGACAAAATGTCAGACCTGTAGATAAATCAGATAGGCTGCTCTGATGAGATTTCTAGGTCTGGCCCTGAGGAACCTCTGTCAAAGAATGAGTCACTGCAGAATCCAAGGCCATTAATACTTCTAACTATATGAGAAGAATATTCCTAATTAATCAATCTTAAATCTAAATATTGCTCCTGTAAACATAAGGAAATAAAAAAGATTACTCGTGGGGTAACCTGCTGCATTTGTTTGTATTCATTAGCGTCTACTGCCTGAAGATTTCCACAGCCAAAGCTGTGTATTAAAACACAGTATGTTAATGCAGGAACAGAATATTTTTAGCATAAAACTGTAATTAAAAAAGTAGGTGACCTGAGGCACTCGCTTTGTTTACTTTCTTCCTGTTTCTTTAAGACCCATTCTCATAATAAGTACTAAATAAATGGAAAGAGGAATTATTCTTGTCAGTAGAAGTCTCTCTATTAGTTTAATAAGAAATCTTTATCATAAGAAGTTCAGAGGTTTTAATTTTGTTCCCAGCAGATACCATGCCTTTAAATTCAGTAGTTAGAGGCCTGGGGGTTTGGAAATATTTTGGATATTATTGAATGAAGTGAGTGAATGACAACAATGTAGAAACGTTCATACTGACTAATTTGCTGAAAGTATCTTCACAAACATGCAAATGAAGAGTGGAGAGGTTCGTATGAGCACCAAGAGTGATGCTTTGTGGCTTGGGGAGCTACACAAGGTCCTGCTCAGATGGTGCAGAGCATCAAAGGACAGAGATGGGTGGATGGAGGGCCCTGCTAGAGCAGGGCTTATATGTGGGATTTGCAGAGGAGTATGACTTGAGGGAGGTTGAATGACACAGCAGATAAACTGGAGCTCAGTGGAACCAGCTGCTGGGGTAG
>NW_008235977.1:1325734-1358421 GCF_000691975.1 Corvus brachyrhynchos | reverse complement strand
GGAAGTCCAGGCTGCAGAGGGTTTGGGAGTCGGGGGTTCTGGTGCCTCAAAGCAGATCCCCAGCGGCTGTTGGGAAGCTGGTGCCTGGTGCACATCAGATGTCTGGGCCTGAGGCAGCAGGGTGGAGAGCTGTGTGCTTAGGCCCAGCATTAACATTTCCTTGCCTCAGGACTCCTTTTCCATTCAAAATCCAGGCAGCTGAGGTCGCTTCAACAACAGAAGGCAGAGAATTAAGGAAGTATTGTTGGTGGCTAGGGAAATAGGAGGGAAAACAATTTTAACAAGTCTTTCACAATTAATTGCAGTCTTGAGTGATGTTTTAAAAATACTTTTGGTAGCTGTTGGATAGTTTACATACTAATGGGATAGATGGAAATCATGCAGAGAAAAGAAGGATTTATAATTTATAATTATTGTGAGATGTTTTGAATTGATAATATGCAGGGAAAGGTTCAAATTTAGTTGCTGCACTGACATTACAGACAGCTTTGCAGGCAGCTGCGTTTACATCAGTTGATACTGAAAAGACAGTCGCATGTCTGGCTGAGTATTTTCTAAAGAGGAGTTAGAATACATTTCCTAAAGACAAAGGCTTTGGATTTCTTGTCTGGCTGTCCATTTTCCTACAGTGCTTTGTAGTTGTTGTACACAGAAGTGACCAGAATAACTACTTTTCAAAACAAGTGGGGAGACAAGAGAGTGATGTATCTGCTTTGAAACTGGACATAGTTTATACAACTGGATACTGACTCCTCACAGCTGTAGCAGGTTGCTGAAATCTGGAAGACAGTTTAATAGCTGCAAATGTCACTCATGAGAACTTGCTATCTCTAATGCCACAGTCAGTCAAGTCGCTTTATAGCTCAGTATATTTTATAGCTCAGTAGGGAACTGAATTGTGGGAAGGAATAATATGTTGTGTTTTGAAGTTCAGAAGAACATTAATTATCATTACATAAATGTACCTTTTCTATTATTTATGCACTTGTGGAATGGCCAAAGAAAACCTGCTAATTTTTTTAAAAAATGTAATTATTCCACAGGATCCTTCAAACCAAAAATGTGGAAGAAAGAAAACAGTGTCCTTCAGCAGCATGCCGTCAGAGAAGAAAATAAGCAGTGCCAGTGACTGTATCAGCTTTATGCAGGCTGGGTGTGAATTGAAGAAAGTTCGTCCAAATTCCCGGATTTATAACCGTTTTTTTACTCTGGATCCTGACCTGCAGGCTCTTCGCTGGGAGCCTTCCAAGAAGGATCTTGACAAAGCCAAGCTTGATATTTCTGCTATAAAAGAAATCAGACTAGGGAAGAACACAGAAACATTCAGGAATAATGGACTTGCAGATCAGATTTCTGAGGACTGTGCGCTGTCGATAATTCATGGTGAGAACTATGAGTCCCTTGACTTGGTTGCCAATTCAGCTGATGTGGCCAATATTTGGGTATCAGGATTAAGGTACTTAGTTTCTCGTAGCAAACAACCCCTGGACTTGATGGAAAGCAGCCATAATACCCCACGGTTTGCCTGGTTAAAAACTGTATTCGAAGCAGCAGATGTTGATGGCAATGGCATAATGTTAGAAGATACAGCTGTGGAGCTAATAAAGAAGCTTAACCCCACCTTAAAGGAATCAAAGATTAGATTAAAATTTAAGGAAATTCAGAAGAGTAAAGAGAAACTGACAACACGAGTAACAAAAGAAGAGTTTTGTGAAGCATTTAGTGAACTTTGCACAAGACCTGAAGTGTATTTCTTACTTGTTCAGATATCCAAAAACAAAGAGTACCTGGATGCCAATGACCTGATGCTGTTTTTAGAGGCTGAGCAAGGAGTGACCCACATAACAGAAGAAATGTGTCTAGATATTATACGCAGGTATGAGCTTTCTGAAGAAGGGCGGTTGAAAGGTTTTCTTGCAATTGATGGATTTACTCAATACTTATTGTCCTCAGAATGTGATATTTTTGACCCAGAGCACAAAAAAATTGTCCAAGACATGACGCAGCCTTTGTCACATTACTACATCAATGCATCCCACAATACATATCTAATAGAAGACCAGCTCAGAGGCCCAGCTGATATCAATGGTTATGTCAGAGCTTTAAAGATGAGCTGCCGGAGTATTGAACTGGACGTCTGTGACGGCCCAGATAATGAACCCATTATTTGTAACCGCAACAACATGACATCGCCACTTGCCTTTCGAAATGTCATTGAGGTAATAAACAAATTGGCCTTCTTTGCCTCAGAATACCCTCTTATTCTCTGCTTGGGGAACCACTGCTCTGTACAGCAGCAGAAGGTGATGGTGCAACACATGAAAAGGATCTTTGGAAACAAGCTGTACACAGAGGCACCTTTGTCCTCAGAAGCCTACCTCCCATCCCCTGAGAAACTGAAAATGAAGATCATTGTGAAGGGGAAGAAACTGCCCTGCGACCAGGATGTATTAGAAGGAGAGGTCACCGATGAAGATGAAGAGGCTGAAATATCCCGAAGACTGTCAGAGGACTTCTCAAGGGAACCGAAGCTGATCTGGCTCTGCAGGGAGTTGTCTGACTTGGTGTCCCTATGCAAATCTGTCCAATATAAAGACTTTGAGACATCCATGAAATCTCAAAATTATTGGGAAATGTGCTCCTTCAGTGAGGCAGAAGCCAGTCGGATTGCAAATGAATACCCTGAAGATTTTGTTAACTACAACAAAAAGTTTCTGTCCAGGGTGTACCCGAGTGCTATGAGGATAGACTCCAGTAACTTAAATCCTCAAGATTTTTGGAACTGTGGTTGCCAGATAGTGGCAATGAACTATCAGACCCCGGGGCCCATGATGGACCTACACACTGGTTGGTTTCTACAGAACGGGGGATGTGGGTACGTTCTCAGGCCCTCAGTGATGCGTGATGAAGTGTCTTACTTCAGCGCAAATACCAAGGGTATTGTTCCGGGGGTCTCCCCCCAGGTCCTACATGTCAAAATTATCAGTGGGCAGAATTTTCCAAAGCCCAAGGGTGCATGTGCAAAAGGGGATGTCATAGACCCCTATGTCTGCATAGAAATACATGGCATTCCGGCAGACTGCACCGAACAAAGAACTAAAACTGTGCAGCAAAACAGTGATAACCCTATTTTTGATGAAAGCTTTGAGTTCCAGATCAATCTACCAGAGCTGGCTATGATCCGCTTTGTTGTTTTGGATGATGACTACATTGGGGATGAGTTCATAGGGCAGTACACCATCCCACTGGAGTGCTTACAGCCCGGATACAGGCACATACCACTGCGCTCTTTTGTTGGTGACATCATGGAGCACGTTACCCTCTTTGTTCACATTGCAATAACCAACCGAAGTGGAGGCGGGAAGGCACAAAAGCGCAGCCTCTCAGTGAGGATA
Source organism: Corvus brachyrhynchos (assembly GCF_000691975.1). Taxonomy (NCBI): domain Eukaryota; kingdom Metazoa; phylum Chordata; class Aves; order Passeriformes; family Corvidae; genus Corvus; species Corvus brachyrhynchos. The sequence goes on along the minus strand of NW_008235977.1, from coordinate 1,355,026 downwards.
GGGAAGAAAGCAAGGGAGTACACCATGCTGAGGAACACTGGTCTCAAGACTATTGATGACATCTTTAAGCTGGCAGTGCATCCACTGCGAGAGGCTACTGACATGAGAGAAAATATGCAGGTATGAGACTTCCATTGTGTGTGTTGATGTGTCCTGAATGTGGAAGGGAAAGTCCTGGTTTGAACTGCTGGTAGGGCATGCTTGCTGAAGCTGGTGGAAGCTGGTGAAGCTTCAGACCCACAGCTTGTCAATCTTTAAATGAACATTGGCAGGCTGATAGTTACAGGTGCTAACTAACAAGCAAATGTAGGATTAGGCAGAAACATTTTAAAAATGAGTTTTTAAAATTTGTGCCCTCTCCATGTTTTAAAATTTGTGCCCTCTCCATATTTTTTCCTGGGAAAGCAGAATTGAGGGTATATTTGTGTTCCCTGCCTCCGGTCTCAGATACTTCATTTCCTCATTGGTTCTAGAAAAAACGTCAACAAGCTTTTGGTTTGCTAACTGAGTGAGGGTTATGCTCTTAATTTTCTTTGGGTGAGTATAAGAAGCAGTCAGTGGATGTGTCATTAAGGTCTTGTCTACACCAAAGAAACCCCCTGTGCAAAGAGCAGCATGTTTTCCCAAGTGTGTGTTGCCACTGTTTGCCCCAGGGCTGCAGATGTTTGACATAGGCACTGAATGCCACTTGGATTGCAGTTTCCTCCCTGCTGAATAACTCTTTTGTCTTGGCTGGTTGAGGGCTGGCACAGACACCAGTGCCATGTCTTGGCTCAGAGGGTCCCCGGGCACTCTGTCCGTGCACCCATGCTGCTCCGTGCAGCAGAGCCTGCTGTGGCCAGCAGCATCAGGGCCCAGGCACACAGGCACTGTCACAAGTGCTTGGGTTAGACCTTCATGGATGGCAGGATGTGAAGTGGCAGCGAGGCCAAACAAGAACCTGCCCAGGGTTCTCTTCTGTGGTGGGGGTGACTTCAGGTTGATTAAAGGACAGCTCAATTCAGAGCTTCAGGCACTGCCTAGAAACAAAACTGAGTAGCATTAAACAATGAGTTTTCCTTAATAAATAGCTGCAATCAGCCATAGCTATCTCCTTAGTAAAGATACAGAAACAGTTCATTTTTTTTTTCTCTTGAAAACAGAAGAAAAACACATAGCACTTCATTGACCCCACTCTTCTGGATGGAGTCTAAAGCAAATGAAATGTTGACAGCTGGAAAAGTTTACAAAATGACATAAGCTTTAAATCACTCTCAAAGGAATAGCCTCAGCATATTTTTAAGAATGGGAAACTCTTCCCAGCCTTTCCTTTCCTTCAGGCCTTGAAAGTAACTAGCTTGAACTGCTGACTCCACCTTCTGTCTAGGTCAGGCACTATATATGAGCTATATAAATGAAAATATTCGGATTTTGACTCAGAAACAGCATTAATGTGCTTTCCAAGCAAAAGTTCAGTAAAAGATCATGTTCTGGGGAATGCTGTGTAAAGACATAGTTTTGCGTTTAACTGCATGCTCTCGAATTTAATTAATGAGAAAACCATCTATTACTTAGCCAGGCATTGTCTGACCATTGGTTTTTTTTCAGCAAGTTGTGGGAGGAACATTTGCAAGGTATGGGTTGTTATAATACTCTTACTTGGGTTTTGTGCATCTTGGTCACTCCTTGTGCAACTCAAGAAGCAAAATGATGGGTGCATGTCAGCTGTATATCCTCTGACCTGATAAATAAATAAATCCTGGCATGTCAGTTTGGTTTGACCTGCATATCCGGTATTGATTTTCCTACATGGGACCTATGAAGGGGAGAGCGTGTTTGTGTTTCTTTATGATGTGGTAATGTAAGGCTGAAAACGAAGTGAATTTTTCCTGCTTGCCTTTCCCATGGGAAATACAAGGTCTGTCAAACTTGTTCTTGCTGGAGGATGATAATGATGGGAGAACAAAGTGATTACAGCATCAAAAGCGATTGGAGTCTAAGCAGTTGGTAAGAGAAATAGCATTTTAGGCTGATGGTTTAATATGCTGGGGAACAGAACTTGTCCCTGTTAGAGCTGGATTTGCAGTGCAAAGTTGCTGAAGAGCTGGCAGTTGGGATGCCTGAGCCTGGGAGAAAGCTGGATCTGGCATTAGGCTTCGGGACAGAGAATGCGGCTGGCAGGGAATTCCTGTGTGAGATGGAATCCTGTGGTCCATGGTGGGCCCGGGGACGGTGAAGAGCGGGATAGCACTGCCTCACATCAGAGGGGAGAAGAAGAAAGGGCTGTCAAGGTAGTGGCAGGTGGAGGGGACTGAGTGGCGAGTGGCAACACGTGCTGAAGTGTTTGTGTCCCTTCCCCAGAACGCCATGGTGTCGGTGAAGGAGCTGTGTGGGCTGCCGCCCATCGCCAGCCTCAAGCAGTGCATCCTGACCCTGTCCTCGCGCCTCGTGAGCAGCGACAACGCGCCCTCCGTGGCCCTCTGCATGAAGGACACCTTTCCTTACCTGGAGCCTCTGGGGACCGTGCCCGACGTGCAGAAAAAGGTCCTGGCAGCGTATGACCTGGTAGGCACTTCGGCACTGCTACCTCTGCCTTTCCCCACTGCTGTGAATGGGGCAGGCTGTGCCCACTGGCTTTCATGCACCCAAATGGTCCAGTTAAATAAACAAAGCTCTTCAAATGACTCGGGGTCTGCCTGGTTGGCCTTTAATCACCACAATGCCACACTGGGCTTTTTGTCGTCGTTTCCTTTTTTAAACACAGTTGTGGCTAACACAGGTTGGCATTTGAAGAGGACTTTGTTTACAAACTAGCAGCAATTCAGCTTGTACTGGCACTGTTAGTCCTTGTCCTTGGGAAACGGCAAAATTTGTGTGCTGGCCTTTGCTGGCCTCCCCGCAGCAGAGCACAAGGCTGTTAGATAGGGAGCTGCAGCATGGGAGTTCCCAGGCAAAGCTGAGCCCTCCCTTTCCCTAGGCTTTGCAGCAGCACTATTAAGTACTGTCCCTGTCAGATCAAGTCAGTGTTGCTCTTGGGGAGGGCATGGCAGAGTTGGAAGGGAAGATTAAAATGCTGTTTTCTTGCATGGGGAAGGAGAGTTCAGTGTGGTACAGGAATGCTTATACAAATGCAGCGACACGAACTGGAATCATTCCAGCTGAGTGCTGCTGCTCATTGTATGACATATGTCACTGCTGTGGGTGACTGAGCAACAGCTGTGCGTGACTTCAGCAGCAGAAGTTGCTGTCACACTGTGCCTCTTGGGCTGTGGGGGTGCCCTGCTGCTTCCCGTCCTTTTTGACGGTCTGCAGCAACCGATAGCAAGATGCACAGTTCTGCCAAGCCTGACTTAAATATTGCACTGTGGCAGCCAGACTGAATCACAACTCTTGTTAAGAGGGCAGCAGTTACTTCTGCAGCTTGTGTTCATAAGGAAGAAAATGGTGAATAATGCTGGGAGTATCGAATTGCTTCCAGAGACCCTGATGTGTTGCAGAGAGTGATCGCAGCTTAGACCAACTATTCAGTGTGCCAAATGCTCCCCTCCTTTCCATCTCACTTTCCTTTTCAAGGGAAAATCAGTCTGTGGGGTGGGGAAGACACTGATGGTGATTAAAACAGAAATACTAAAAGTACTCTGAAATAACCCCTAGGTTCGTTCCAGAGTAGTTTCTATTACCAGGGAGTGATTAAGTTATCAGTTGTAACAATACCAGAACAAGGATTTGCAAATCCAGTTGATTACCTTATTTCAGATGGAACTTCTTTGGGGTAGATTTGTTACATGGTGTCATGTCTTTCTGAAAGAGCAAATACCACATAAATAAGAGATTTTTCTGTCTTTGGAGGCCTGCTTAATGGAGTTTTACCAAAATGAAAGTGTCATCTCTTATCTTTGTAATTATATACTGAAGAGTACACATGGGACTTTTCAAGGCCTCCTGGTACTCTGGAAACAGTTTTTCAATTTAAATAGGTGAAAGGACTTTTTTTAGATGCAGACAAAAACACTTGTACAACTGTTTTAAATAATGGTTGTTCTCACCTTTGTCTCTGATAGGGGAAGATGTTACTTGAACGTCAGAAGAACATGCAAACAGTTTAAAATCAGAGAGAGAGAGAAGGGAGTTGTGCCTTGCCTATGTAAGGATTGATCTGAGATATAGTTCTGTTAAGAAGAACATGATACTTTTTTTTCCCCACTTTGGCTGTGACTGCCTCTTACTGACTAAAACTATTTGCTTCTGAAAAAGAAAGCTGGATTTAATAAGTGATTTTGCTACGTTTTGGATGTTTGCCTTTTGAAACAATGCCAGCAGCAGAATATTGGAATCTATTTAGCCTTTTCTGTGTTTGAATAAATGAACTGTCTCTATCAATCTTGATATTTGAAATCACTGTGTGGGAAGGGGTTTGCATTTTGAATGTTGACAAGGGGCTTCTCCTTGCTGTATAATGACTTCATATATTCCAGGGTGTATTTCTTTTTAATAATACTTTTTTTTGTGCAAATGAGAGCACAAGGAGATGTTGTTGGAAAGCAATACAAAATATTTTAGCCTATTTATTAATTTTAATTCAAGATATACTACGGTTCAGCCTTTCATATTGTTGATAAATATGGCTTCAAGGAACTGGATACACAAGTGCTTGCTGCATGTCTCTTCACTTCAAAGCACTTTTTGAAGGAATAGGCTTAAGAGCATTTTTAAATGCATAAAATAAAATCTGTTTATATTGGCCTGTCTCTTGTATGAACAGGCTATACTTCTTAACTCCTTTTACAGTAAAATGGAAAAAAGTTTGACCCTAAATCTCATAGTGTGACTGCAGGTCTGCCTCACTCACTGGGCCCCACAGCACAGGGAGCTTCAGTGCTGGGCAAATGCTTCCTCACCACCTCTGAAAACACTACATGTGCCACATTCTATAAAAAGTCTGCTTTGAAAATAATTTCTGATAAAAATGGCCCTAATGTGTTAGAATTTTTTCCCCTTACAGAAAATTGCTAACTGAATATACCGTTTTATTTTTCCATGGAGAGTATAGACTCTGCGTGTGTGTTTTATGGGGCATAAACAGGGCTGATGGTCCAGGGCAATGGAGGTGCAAATGCTCAGAGACCTGCCACAATGATCTGGAAAACAATTAACTGTCTGTTCCCTCCTGCTCAGCCTTTGTCAGCTGTGAGATAGACAAAGACCTGTTTGTGCAGGTTGTTTGTTTTTTCCTGGGCAATTAATTTTACCATTGTGCTCTGCATTAAATATTTTCTTTTGAGAGTAACCTTATTAGAATAAAATTTAATGTGCTTTGTTTAAGGAACCAGAACAATTTTTCAGGACTGTGTTTCTCTCATTTTATGGTGGCATTGCAGTGGTTTAGTGGAGCTGTACTGTTGGCCATGTCTCATATAGGAAGAGGCTTCACTGATAATACTTGGTTGTATGGGAGTTTCTGCAGAGGAGAGCAGGGAATAGGATTTCCCAAAACCAAGAAAATAAGATGGACTGTTGGCAATACACAGACAACATTTTTGAAAAGTGTGTCAATGATCAGAAATACAGTGTAGAATGGCTAATTTCAATTTACAGCTTTACTTGGTACCACACATAGAGCGTGATTAATGGATTCAGGTCATGATGTCATTGCTTCCAACACAAACATCCTAGGATAGTGTACCCTGTCACTTTTAGAGTTGTTCTTCAGAGCTTTCCTGTCCCATGAGGAAGGGCTGCTGCTCTGCCTCTCTTACCTCTGTGCTCCCCCTTGTCAGTGGTGGCTCAGGTGGGCAGCATGTGCAGTGTGCCTCACAACCTGTCAAATTAATGCTGGTGTTCTTTGATCACACCTAAGAAAGGAGTTACTCCATGTGAAGAGAAGGGATGGGGCCCAGCTGGACCTGACAGATGGTTGAATTATTCATTGCAAGCGGTTATCCTGTGAAGTTAGGGGTTTTTTTGGTTGAGAATTGTTTGGAAACAGATTGTGGTTACTCTGTCTGCACGATATATTCATGTGCTGATGCAAGTGTGCATGAACTCAGGGACACTTGTGCATTTTGCATTTCAGTTATTGGTTAAGCATTATTTTCCTCCAAGATCAAATGATTGAATCATTTGAAAATCAAAAGCAGTAAACAAGTGATAATAAGTGTTCTTGGTTTTACCCAATCTCCTGGCTCATGTGCGTACAGAAATTTTTCTAAGAAAAATGAGACCTCCAAGTTATCTTTACATGCTTTCAAATCATAAATAACAAGAAGTGTAAAAAAGGTTGAACAATGAAGTTTATTTATATAAACTCACGTTGACATTAATGTTTTTGTCTGTATTCAAGCCTAATCTTGCTATGTTGAAGCAGATAGTTATGGAAGGACAGGGTGGCTGTAGGTACTTCTGGGAGATGGCAGGGTAGTTAAGAATGTCTTGGCCAACGTGGAGATGGATTGGGGATTTTTGAGAGGAGAAGCAGCCTCTGTGAGGTTGCTGGGAAATAAGTTGAGGTATTTAATGGCAGTAGTTTTATTGATATGGGTATTGGTCCATGCACACTAGCAGAGGTCTGCTGAGGTGTGTGTGAGGTGAGCTGCTCTTTGTCTGCTCTTCTTTCGTATTCAGTCTTTTTGGGCTTGTCTTGTTGCAGGCATGACTTTATTCCCAAGAAGAAAGTCCTTTTTCCCAGTTATTATGTAAATGCAAAATGACTAAGTAGATTTTTGTGAGCTTTTTCACTGAAATTCATACCTCAGCTGGGATAGAGTCATCCCCAGAGAAACATTTTTCACAATTCTCTAAGCAGCTGAAGACAAGGGATATTGCAGAGCAGAGCATCCACTGCCAAAGAAGTGTCATAATGCACTGATGTCAAACACAGTCCAGCACATGGACATTGTCTTGAATTTGTATTTGTTTTAAAGAATTTTCCATCCAAAATTGGACATGGACTGGGAAAGTCAGTTTCTTTTTCCACTTCTTATTAAGGAAAGTCCTGTTTCTTTCTCTATTTACAATTCTCTTACCCACTGCTCTCAAAGTTTCTTGCTTGGATTGCCCATGTCCATTAGTCACTACTAAAACAGAACCTGCAAAGAGTCAAATCAGAACTTCCCTTAGAGAATGAAGTTCCAACTGGGTACTTTGTTTTAGCATAAGCATTTTGAAAACTGACCTCTCTCTCTCTCTCCCCCCCCCGCCCTCCATTGCTCCTGTTCTGTAGAGGACTGGTTTTCATGCAGAGATCACATCCTCCAGCAATGATTCCATATTTCCCTAGAAATATTTCTAACTGAAAACACGAAATTGGAATTTAAGGTGAATTTTATGCCGTTTCTTCTCAGTTTGTGTCAGTAAGGTGTTTCAGATGTTTCCAGCTCACGTAACCATCCTTGATAGCTGTTTCTTATGCTGGGCTGTTGCAGGAAAAGTCTTGGATACCAAAATCTGGCTTGAACTACACTAAGACAGAGACAAGGTGGTGGACAGAATGGTGGCCAGCAGCATTCCTTCCCATGTCCTGGCGCTGCATACCCATCTTTCTTTTCTTGCAAAACTTGCTGGCACATGATTGATTGCCTGACTGTTTCTTGTCCCAGATGTGTACAAGAAATGCTCAATGGTAAAGGGAATTCAAATTTTCATGAGCTCAGTTTGCTATTCAGCTGTTTTATGAACTGGTTGTTTTTGTAACCTCTTTTATTTTTGATTGATGGTGGGTTTGGTTTGTTTTTGAGAGTTTTTGTGGTTTTGTTTTTGTAACCAGGCAAAACTCTTCATTGCCAATGAAAAGCATAGAAGATTGGGACAATGGCCCTGAGGAGACACCTAAGAGAAAGCTTCCTTTTAGTCTGATGTTCAGTCAATTTCTGTTCTAAACTTTGGAATATTTATGAAAGGTTTCCTTGAACTGTCCCTTTTTTCTCATTTATCTTTCCAGCAGGAGCAGTGCTTTAATTTGCCACCAGGAGCTTTTCCTCTCTTTTTTGTCTTTTCTTGGTGAGACGCTGCTGTGTTAATTTCCTCTCTCCTTTTCAGTTTGTAGAATAATTCATAATGAAAAGAAGAAGTTGGTCTTTAGCACAAGAGTTCATTAAAGTAAAAAGAACATTCTTTTGTTCAGTTTGTACTGATCCTGTGATTAAACTGCCTTTAGTACAGGCAATAAATAACCCTGTTAATTTCATGTGAGTAATATGATACCTTCAGCATTAAGATATTTTAAATTTCACTTAGTGACAAAGTAAAGCATTGTTCTTTGCGTGAAGCACTGGGATTTTAAATTTGATGTTCCATGCTATTCTTAGACACTGAAGGGAGACAGGTCAGTTATGTTTTCAACCCTTGGACTGTTCCACTTTCTGGGTCTTATATACTGGATAAGGAGAGAACTCCTGGGTTTGTGCCAGCTCTTACTTCCTATGCTTTTTTTGAGAATCCAGCATGATTGTTACAGAGTGCTTCAGGTGGATTGAGATGAATCAAGTTTATTCTTCTTCTCTATACCAGAATTAGGTTTTGTGTGCTTTCATTCTTATTTTTGTCCAATTCCCCTCACCCCCTTCCCCAGTTACGTTAAACAGACCAATCAGTAAAGTTTATCACCTTCTTTCTGACGTGGGAAATTCAAGTTGTCCCAAGAAATCCTGCCAGCTTCAGCAGCTGCTGAAAATTTCCTCTCTCCAAGTGGACCCAGATCCCAACATCCATCTTCTAAAGGTTGCTTTTCAGTAGATGTAGCTTGGACATTAATCCCTTGAAGTTCAGCGTTCAGGAGTTAACACACTCTGGTGGAACTCAAGACTCCTGAGGGAGTAGGACATCTCTTGCTCCATGAGAGTCACTCACGGAAGTGAGCTGCCATTTGGGAGCTGACATTAAACAGCATTCTGATGGGCTCCAGCCAGATGGCTGGGACTACACAGCTGCTTGGAGGGCTGCTCAGTGCGGATCTGAGCAGAGGAAAGGCGCTCGAAAATTCATGCTGCAAACATCAGAAAGGTCACTCTTCACTTTTGAGGCAGGTTGGTGGGTTTTGAAATATTACTGGCAAAAGTGGGCTTGAAAATCTCAGGCTGTCATGTGGTTTATGGGGTTACCTTCCCAGCAGAAAAATCTCACAGCCTTCCATGTCGTGTTTTTAGGGCTGCTGGTTCTTGTCACTTCTAGAAGAAGTAGGTGATATCCTCAAGCAGGGTTTCAGATGTGATGACAGCTGGAAAAACAGGGAATGATTCAGACTAGGAAATCATGGACTCATTTCAGAACTAGTGACAAAAAAAGAAAAAGCGTATCTAGATGCCATGACCCTGTGCTGTAACTTTATTCCTGGATAGCTGTTACTTGCCTGTTGTACTCTTGTCTGTTTGAATCAGTCTGTTCTTCAGAGGGAATATCCAGGCTTTGTCCTTGCCCTATCCTGTTGTTGCCATCTTTTATGGCAGCATTGGGAGGCAGGATCTTGTGCCCACTGAAACTGCTCATGCAGCTCTTGTTGGGGGCAGTCTGGCCTGTGATGTAGGGATACAGGGTCCTGCACGCTATTATCAGAGGTGGTAAAGGTGCCATTGGCCAGCCAAAATTTTATCTCATAACTGGCTTGGGTCCCATTATTTCTACCTGGTGCATTACCTCTACCTAGTGCATAATTTCCTAGAAAAACATGTGAGGGAGGATGCCAGGTGATGAACTGAGGGTGTCCCCTAACCACAGGCACTGAGATGAGGAACTCTGAAACCACTCTCAGGATTTGTCATGGGACAAAAGCTGCTGATTTTTGTCAAGATTACTGCTGAGCAGGAGGATAGGAACATGTTAAATTCTGCTACATGATCTGTTTTTAATTGTTTGTTCTTGCTGAGCTGAGAGCAGTGAGACTTTGATGTCAGCATCAAAGGAGTGGAGGGTTGGTCTACCTACTCTGCAGTAAGGAAAAATTGACATCCTAGTGCTACTTTTCTCTTAAAAAATGAATATAATACCTTCATGTCTGAGAATCCTAAAATAGACATGCCAGAAACTCCTGGGAGTGGGTCCAGTGGTTGCATGATTCTCAAGCCTGCTTTTTTTGTGCGTGGTAGGATAATTTCCTGTGGTTGTATATGTGTATATATATATGTGTGTGTGTGGGTGCGTGTGCATGTGCCTATATAGAAACCTCACAAGTCACATTCTGCTTGAAGGATATGAGCACAGGAGAGTCTGACCTGAGAACTGGATGTCCCATACCAGCTTAGCTGCAGCTGACCTCACGGGGCAAACCTTGCTGCTGGGTGGGTGGTAGGATAATTTCCTGTGGTTGTATATGTGTATATATATATATATGTGTGTGTGTGGGTGCGTGTGCATGTGCCTATATAGAAACCTCACAAGTCACATTCTGCTTGAAGGATATGAGCACAGGAGAGTCTGACCTGAGAACTGGATGTCCCATACCAGCTTAGCTGCAGCTGACCTCACGGGGCAAACCTTGCTGCTGGGTGGGAAGCGCAGGCACAGACCCAGTGGGGACCCAAGGCCAGGGTGGTGGCTGCATGGGGTGCAGGAGCCATGGAGATGCTGGGCTGGGCAGTGTGGGCACTGCCTCACAGGCCCCAGGTCTGCATGTGCAAGAGGTGCACGTTTGGCCTCTAGCTGCTTCTTTAGTGACTTGCAGGATTTTTGGGACTCGTACTGTCTTCACTGCTCAGACAACCTTCGGCATTTGTAGTTGTCACCTGAATGGCTTCTTCAGCACAAAAGGATAATGTGCTGTGGTACAGAAAAGCCAGAGAGAGTGGGTAGAAATTGTCATTTCTTTCTAGATGACAAGTGAAATTATCAAAGAGGAAAAAAATGAAGGATGAGCAAGCAAGTAATAAGAATGAAAGGCAAAGGATACTATGGAAAGTAATTTAAATCTTGGGCATATCCACTGGTCATGTACTGTTAAAAAACAATTTTGCACTCTGTACATATATTGGGCTTTTTTCACTCTGCCTGTGAAGCTGATAATGGATTTTGTTTTCCGTGTGTTGTTCTTTATATCAAAGGAAAGGCATAGGTATTTTTATTAAATGCAGCCTTAGTACATTTAATTAGAAATAAAGATGGGATGAGGAGCAAAATTTGCATCTAAATTTCTCCAGAATTTGTAAGTTTGAGTGTGACAAGTGGAAGTGTCTCTCATTCCTTGTGTCTAATTAAAACAGTAAGACGTGCTAATTTGCAAGTGTTAATTTATTACTGTTATGCTGTCTTCCACTAAAATCATTGAAACCTACTAGCTGGGTTTTCATATTTAGCATATTTGAAAGTAGGAAGGCTTTTAGCAGTTGCAGCATTTTGGCAAAGCTTCCAGGTGGTGACTTGTGTAATTTCAGGGTGTAACATTAAGCAGTCACTCTTCAGCTTGCTTCATTTCTAATTGGCACTGCTCTTGTGCTGTTTGAGGTTTGTGGTGAACATCGCAGGACAGTGAGGCTATTCTCAGGCATAGTTGGTTATACAGCATGTTCCTGCCTTCCATAACACATGTATGTACCACCTTTTGCAATTTCACAGAATAGAACAGTGGAACAATATAGGCTTCTGGGCTTCTGAGAGGTTTTCTCAAAAGAGAATAGTATTTGCATGCAGGGAGGCTCAGGAAACTTGTCAGGTAATGAACCCTTCATTTGTTTGCTGTTAATGGGCTATTCTAGGAAGATGTCTAAGCAGGGAGGTCTCTTGAAACCTGTGAGTATGCTTGTTGAAACTGCTGCTTTAGTTTGTTTGGTTTTAGGTGGATTTTTTTCTTGTTTTGATTTTTTGTGTTGTTGTCTCTTCTATTAAGCTTCAACAGAAATACTGAGGATAGGATAGGATTTGGATCTCAGTTTCTCCTTGGAGAAACTCAAGAACTACTACAGGTGTCTTAACTGTTATATAGCATAAAGTTCTGCACAGGCTTAAATACCTTTTGGAATCAGCTCTATTCATGACCTGGTAACTTTTTTAATAACCCCCTGTGTCAAGGACTATACTTACTTCTCCTTTTAAGAAAAGTACCAGTTAGAAAGGGCTTAATTGAACATAGAATGAAGTTTTTCTGCTAACTCTGCTTTCTTCTGAAATCACTTTTGTTTCCTTCGTATTGTGTGCAGTGATGTCTCATGGATGTAAAACTGCTGTTCATTAACTTTTGGAGCAAAACATTTTCAGAGCAACTGATTCTTAGCTTGATACGGATCTGGGAGTCCCCCAAAGTAAGGAAGGATCCAATATTTATCGTACTACTCTCAGAGCAGACCTCCTCTCCAGTTTCAACCTTTGTGCTTTCTGTTGTGTTAGATGTTGCAGGAAACCCTAGTAATGCTGATTTTTTCCTTTTCCTTTTTTTTTTGTTTTTTGTTTTTTGACAGATGATTCAAGAGAGCAGGGTTCTTATTGAGACGGCAGACACCACTCATGACAAGATTGTTCAGTGCCAGAAAGCAGGTAATCCATCTTTATTCAGCAGTTCTGGATGGGAGATAGGAAATAATGTGCCATAATTTACTTACAGTTTGTGACTAATGTAGCATTTTTCACCTGGATGTAGGTGAGCATTCCAGTCTTTCTCTGGCATGCTCTACCCTCCTGAAGACTCATCTTCCAATAGCAATGCAGGTGTGGGATCAGACAAAAATACTCAGCTTTCACCTTGGAAGCTGTTTCTCCATCTGCTCTACAGCTCTGAACTGTCTGACAGCATTTAAATTAGTCAAATGAACCAGAAAGGCATTAAAAAGGAGGGGGGTGAGAAGGCGTGGTGCTTTAGTGAGTGCATTCTCTAGCTCAGTTGTGCCTTTGAACACAGAGCGGCAAGAGATTTCTATACCCACAGGACCACAACAGTCTTAAATACTATTGTTTCTGATAGGCATTTTTGGATTTGGCAAGTGATAAAGGCTACAGCCATTTGCTTCTATTAAATATAAATAATGAATGAAACTGCTGTTTTGTAGTTAATACTTCAATTCATCTTTTTATTTAGGGGAAATTGGAAGCCATTTCAGCAGTAGCATTTAACTGACTGTATGTGGTGCAAGAGCAGAATGGAACCTAGTCTTTGCTCTTCAGCCATGCTGGCATTGTGGTACCAAAGGGGTGAGAGGCAAGTGGCCATGTCTGGCTGGAAGTCGTGGACCTCATCATTGTGACATGCCTTGGGTCCTGTGTATCTGCGTAAGCAGCGTAAAATTTCTGGTCCCAAAGCCTTCATCATGTGTAAAGGGTTTAGGAAAGAGACAGTAACAAGAAAATGCAGTACCAGGAGGGTGTCTAGACGGTATAATTTAAGAGCAATACTTTGCACTAAACTATGCAGACTCTCAGCAGCATCAGCCATCTCTGCACAGCTTGATCTGTGCACAGAGAGAAGAACCCACGACATTTGCCTGGGCACTGGAGTCTTTGTGAGCAGGAGATGTGTACAGAAAATACCATGCAGTACCATGCTACCACACTGATGTTCCGTTTCGTGCAGTTCCCCTCTCCTTCCTTCCTTCCTTCCTTCCTTCCCCCTGGAAAAAGAGAAATTTTTCAAGAGTGTTCAATTTGCTGCTGCATCCACTTGTATTTTCATTTTTGTTTGCCTTATTAGCCTTAAATTTTCTGATTGAGAAGGCAGCTGGTGAGACATGAAGCACTTCTCTGAAGCCACAGGGTTTAGAGAAAGGAAAGGGCTAGGAGAGAGAGTATCCCTCCCCCTGCTCATATGCCAATTAATTTGTTGCAAATGTTACCCAGGCGAATTTTTATGTAACACTTTCCATGTGGCAAGATGAGGCACTCAAAATTAAAAGGTGTCAGAGGTACAATTGCCTGTGACACTGTCCTTTACCCCTCACCCCAGTTGTGCTTCCTTTGAACATGTGTTCCACCAGACCTCTGTTTCATAGCCTGTTTTGGTGTGGGTTCCCTGTGCCTCAGGGTCCTGCTGCCTCTCCCAGACTGGTTCTTGTGGGACTGGTTTTGTTGTTGTTTTTTTAATGTGCAGGCTCGGCTCAATATACAGTGGTCAGCAGCAGCTTAGACCCTGCTAAATGCTTTCACTGGTGTTGCTACATGCAGCCTAACAAATTTTTGTGGCTCCCTCTCTCTGGGGCAGTGCTGTATCCAAGTTACAGATGGAGAAGTGAGGTCCAGAGGGAAAAATAACTAAAAGGATGCTGCATAAAGGCAGGGCTGTCCACGTAGAGCTGAGATCCATTAGCCTTCATATTTTTTTCCAGGACAAAGCAAGTCATTTGAAGATTTTCTTTTACTAATTGAAGTGAAATGTTTTGTAAGTCAGTTGGCATGAAGCACACCTGCAAGGAAATCTTGCTTGGGGTGCAGTTATTTAGACTGTTTTCCAAAGGATGTACTGCAGGAACTCCGTTACCCTTGACAAGCAAAGCCTGTGAGTGGGTGAGGTTTTGGAATATAAACAGTAGAGAGAGAAATCTTGCATTGTGTGGGGTTGAACAGCCTCAGTGTTATTGAGCTCCTGGAGTCAGTGCAAAAGAAGAAAAAACTATTGTTAGTCTTCCAGGAGTGCTTTGGGCAAGCTGTGCTGAGTGCAAGCCTGCCTTAGACTGTCCTTCAGCAACCTGCCAAACATCCTCTGCATGTACACTGTGCAGATGTTCTCTCCATTGGCATTTCTTTGATGTCATTTCAATGAAGCTCAAATTTGTGAGTGACATTTACCGTAAAGTGCTAGGGAAGGGAAAGCTATGAAACAACTGGAGACGGAGCTTGGTTTGTTCAGCCAGGGTAGGCTTCAGATGCTTTGGAGTTATTTAGTGCCAGTTTGGTCTTTGTAAGGTATAACCTAAGGGAACACAAGCAGCTCTTTTCCATTTTGTCTCTTAATCTACACCAGACTCAGAGAAAGGTTGCATACACTGTGCAGATCTTGTGAAACTGGTGGACTGAGTGGATACCTTAAGATTTTTAATCTGTTCCCAGATTTCCTGAATTCTTGTACCAGGCAAAAGATCTGCAGATGTTTGCCACAGAAACTAGCAATGAAATGCAACAGGGCTGTGGTTGGAAGTCTAAGTTCTCTGTGCTGCAGGAGTAGCAATCCTGTGATTAGAGTTATGTGCTGCTGACGTAATTTATCATTGTGAAGTACAAGGGCTTTTCTGTATGACTGTGATTAAAATTAATGAGGAGTTGTGCATTGTAGCCTGCATTTGCTGTGCTCAACAGATATCTTCCACGTGTGTCAGACAGCCTTCCAAGGTGCAAAGTCATCAGCTCAAGGAGAGCGACAAGTGACTGCCTTTTGTTGCAGTATTGGCAGCAGTGCAGGCAGAAGTGCTGGAGGAGTGTCTGTGCAGGGACAAGTGCTTGTGTGGAACCCCAGGACTGGCAAGAAGAGCCACAAACCAAGTGGAAGCACAGCCCCAAAACTGTACATGACACCTTTATTCTGGAAAATGTTCTCCCAGGATGAAGCCATAAAAGTAAAAGGAGGCAGGGGGAAAGCACAGAAAGAGGTTGTAGGAAGTCCCAGCTGCAAGACTGAAAATGCTCACTCAACATCTGTAAGGAAAATCAACTGTGCACTGAGTGATGTGTCAATCTGTATTTTTAGGAATGGAATTCCATGAAGAGCTTCATAACCTTGGGACAAAAGAAGGTTTGAAAGGAAGAAAATTAAGCAAAGCCATTGAGAGTTTTGCATGGAATATCACAGTGCTGAAGGTAAGCACAGAAAGTACCACATCCTGTCTCATATTAACTTTATAAATAAACCTTTGCTCTTTTAGCTCCTCTGTTTGTACATCTTACTAATGCTGAAGCAACATGTTGTTCTTTTTTTAATGGGATGTTTCAACTACCCCCACTTACTGATATTTATCAAATAGATCCATTATGCCTCTGATTTGGAAGCTGTAAAGGGAATTATCTAAGCCTGAACAGAAGAGGAAAGATGGCTTGTTGTTTGTATCATCAGGGACATGGCTTTGGTTGTCTGTTCTGCCCCATGCACCCTGAAAGTGACATGTTTGAGGTCATTGTGTCTCAAAGACTTGTTTTTGTAAAATGAGAACTGGAGCATCTCTTTGGGAAGGCACAGGGCAGGAGGGACTGTCAAGAAAAAAACATGAGGAATATTGTAGGTCCTGCAGGGTTATGTTTCCAAAGCACAGCGCTGTCCAAACAGCTAAAAAGGGAATTTTCATCCCTTCATGCTGACTGCACAGTGACGTACCTCGGGGTGAAGTGGTTACTCACTGGGCTTTAGCTGCTGGTTCAGCACCAACGAGCCACAAATTGTCATGGTAGCTGTATGACTGAGCCTGGGTGAAAACAGCTAGGGACAACCAGAGATGGAAAGAGGAGAGGACTTGGTGCAGCCACAGCAGAAGACAAGGAGAGGACCTGAGCCAAGCATTCAGGTTGTTAGCATTCAACTCCAGCTTTCACAGCCTCATTTCCCACCTTGCTCTGATGGATCACACTTCCCTTCTGTCAGTCCCTGCTCTCTGCTCCAGCTCCTGGGTTGCCCTGTCTGGCAGTATCTCCCAGTGCCTTTCCCTTTGCTGAAATCCCAGAGCAAGCCAGTTGATGAACTGTTCTCATCAAATATACCCCTAAATGTAGCATGCAACTGTAGTAGGAGACGCATGCATCAGCATTGTGCTGGAAAGAGTACTAACGTGTCTTGAGCAGGTGAGGGAAAAAGGAGTTGGGAATAGAGGGGCTGAAGAGCAAAAGTGTGTGGGAGAGGCCATTGGTGGTAGAGAAGTGTTAGAGAAGACCTGGGAGACCTGTGGTTTCTTGCATACCTTGATTCACCAGGAGAGAGTGGAAAAGTGAGTAATGGAGTCAGTGTCAGCTCAGTTAATGGGACCTCTGATGAAGAGAGAAGTCAACCAGTTCAAACTTACAGACTTAAATAGACAACCTATTCCACACAGAGCAATTGTGGTTAGTAGCTAGAGTCCCTGCCTCTCAAAAAAAGCACACTAGGCAGTTCTGAACATTCATCTGAATACCTTTAGCTGTGTTAGGTAAAATAAATGTCTCACGATCAGAGTCACTCAAAATGTTTTCATTTTTTTAGATGTTTGTCAAATGTGAGGTTTGTAGCTCTGAGGGTGGCCTGTGATTAATGAAGGTACAAGTAGGGTATCAGAGAAACATTTTCCATGAAAAATAATTGCTCCCTAGCACATATTGTCAATATACTGAAGAGCTTTTAAAACATCTAGTCAAGGTCAAGGAATAATTTACTTGTCTCATTTATAAGCCACAACTTCTTTTCTACCTTTCTCACACAATAAAATATTAACAGAATTTGTGACAACTATCCATGAAATGCACATGAAACACCTTTTCATTTTGACTGAAGTCCAACTCAGGAATGACATTAGGAAACTGGGAATGAAGTTGTGCCTTGGGTGTGAAGTTGTGCCTCAGGTGCCTCAATCTCTGATACGAGACCATTAGTAATTGTTCTAATTTGTCATCTTTTTTTTCTTCTTCTTCCCCTTAAATAATCCTGTCTTTCAGTGATCCTGCCCATAACAAACCTGCATCTCCTCTTTAGCACTGAGTCCTCTCAGTGCTGGTGAGAGCTACTCAGGAGGATTTGGTAGGAAGAGACCAAGAACCCTGCCCCACTCAAGCCATAGGTGTTCTCCCTATGTCCAGTGGCAGGGTGGACACTACAAATATATTTCACTAGATGTTGGTATAGTGTTGTAAGAAAAGGAAACACATATCCCATAACATCTCACAAATGCATCAACTGCTTTCCATGAGGTGAGGTGAGTGAATGGCCGATGAGAGAAAGCCTCTTTGTGTGCTCGGGGTTGTTGGAGGCAATTACATCATGCAGCAGGAGTCAGTTTATGTGAGGTGCCTGTGAGCAACAGCAGGTATTATGTTGTGCTTGTGCTGTGAAATGATTAATAGTCTTTTCGTAGGCTGGTGAAGCCAAGGCATATTTAATTAATGTGTTTCTTTATAAAGACTCATTGCAGTAGGTAAGCTTTGAATAAAAGAGGAGATGCAGTAAGAAATTGCCACTGGCAAAACCATTAAATAACTACAGAGTGCAAGATTAAAGTGTATTTTATAAAAATCCTAACTGTGGACATTCTTCAAGTTTAAAAATGCCCTGGGGTACTTTTAAGAGGTGAATCAAAATAGTATGTCATTTTCTTCCTTAGTTTATATAAACTTAATTACATATCAGTAATACCCACTATAAGGACAAACTGTTTGCCAGAAGGTAAAAATGTCACTAAGAACATGGATGTTATAACTTGGTGACTGTCTAACAAGTCAGCTTTGACATCAATATTTATAAAATGTCACATCTTCCTCTTTGGTTCCATGTTGTGTAGAACACTGTCAGGCTCACAGTCAGTAATACTGAGAGGCATAACGTAAGTACACTAGACAGAAGAATAATGCTCTCACAGCAATATTACAGGAAAGGTTATGATCCCAAATTTAGTCTCACTTTCGTTTTTATTTCCATGCAGCACCAGCTTTGTGTCTTCATTTTCCTCTCTGTATTTAATTGTGTGCCAGTAGAATGCAAAGGTGGCAAAAGAAATTTTGTGTTTATCGCCGCACAGGGACCGTGGTGTCAGGAACCTTTCATTTCAGCCTACCAGGCACACAAAGCTGCTCAGCTGAGGCAGCTGTTCTGGTCTGACCCTCCCTTGTCACAAAAGGTCATGATTCATTGTCATGATTCATTTTCATTAGGTATTTCTTATTTTTAAAGCAGGTGACTCTCCATTTCCCGGAGCAGAGGCTTTTACGTGGGTGTGTGGGCTCGTGCTCGTTTCTCCCCAGATGCTGGTGCTTCTCCTGCCTGCCTGGTGAGGCCATCTCTGCTCTGGTTCCTGTGGCTGCTTTTGCAGTGAGCTCCTCCTGCCTGCGCTGGGAGAGACGGGAGCACAAGAGCCTGGAAGGCAAAAGCTGATAAACCTCCTTGGGGCAGAGAGGGGGAGCACCAGAGCCTGGAAGGCAAAAGCTGAGAAGACTCCTTGGGGCAGTTCTGGCTTTGAGCTGGATGAGTCCTCCTGACATAACCCCTGCCCTCAGTGCCGCTGTAGAGCACTGGGTGGTTTTTGGGTCAGGTACACTCACATGTGGGTGATGTCATGCAGAGCCAGCTTGGGTCTGCTCCTGACCTTCTCAGCTCAGGACAGAGCCAGCTGCCACCTCTCCTGGGGCTCTTCTGCCCACTCTGTCTGCCTCTCCCATGGGATCTTGTACCAAGCATTTTGCAGTAACTGAGGCACTCTTAGCATCTGTCACATGTGCAAACCACTGATTCAATGACTGCTATATGAGTTTTTTGGAATGTTTGAAGTAAAAAAGTTGTAGCCTGGAAAACTACTCTCCTTACTGAGGAAAAACTGTCACAGACTGCCAGGAGGTGTTTCCGCGAGCAAAGAAGTTGGGATCTGCCTGAGTCCCAAGAGCCTGGCGAGTAAGTCAAACAAAGTTTGAGTATGTTGGCTGTGGTTCAGATTTATTGCTCTCACATGGACATGCTTTGACTGTCTGCAGACAGATTTTTCTGGGCTATTTGTGCTTTGGTGGATCAGCACATACAAAGTCTAGAAACAATACCACAAGGTACTTGTATGCTGATGGTAAATATCCGGATAGTTAATATGCCAACATACTGGCTTATTTATAGACAAAACCTGGGGAAAAGAAGATAAAGTGGCATTTACTGTTTTGGCCTTCTGCTGAAGGGAAGAACACTCGAATGTTTGATTCTAATCTGCTCAGAAATGTGCATGTGTTTTTAAATCTTTTTTTGCTGCCCATGATAAGATTTTGCCTCTTCTGTCCGAAGTCTGTCTGTTCTGTCTTACTAGGACTCCAGCTGTTAGAGCATGCCACAAGACATCAAGTGGTTACATTTTCAGGGATCGTTTCAGCTCTCATCCGTGAATGTATATGTTAATTATCCTATTTAAATTAATGCTGGTTAGATATATCAAGACAAGTTTGCTGAATGCAGAATGCATACAATTACAGAATTGCTAATGTAGTTCTTTCTTTGGGGGGGAGGCATCCACAATTTTATGATGTGGTAGTGATCCATGTTAGCTCTGGTGTAAGTGATTTTATGCAGCAAAACTGTGCAGAAGTAGCACTTTTGCAGGCTGATGTCCACAAATGACATCTTTCTTCACCACAGTCATTTGTGACAATCAGCCTTCAGTTGCTTGGGAGACCTGCAGCATCCAGAGCCCCAAATGCACACTTTAAGGCTACTTGTAGAGATAAAAGCGAGATTTCTGACAGAGGTACATACAGACTACCTGGCCTCACCTAAACTGAGATGAATTTATCATTCCTATAAGGTATCAGTTTTCTTTATGAAGAAAAGCTATCTGTCAGACAGTGATTGTTATTCTAAAGCACCTTAAACACAGAGCTTCTGAGGATCTTTGGAAGAACTAAGTCCATTCCCAGCCTTAATTTAAGGATTATTATAGTGGACTATGGAAGTATTTTTGAATGGATACTTGACAGTATTGTAAAGCCTTGGGAGATTTGTATGAGTCTTTTCACATCAGTCCTTTTTCCTGCAGTTGGGCAAGAACCATGGCTTTGTTCCTTGGCATGCTGCAGAGTGGACAGCAGAGCAGCACAGCAGAGTCTTAGGAACCTTATACGTAACTAAGCACAGTGGTAACAATATATTCTGCCACATATTATTTAAATGCTACTAAAGGATTTGCATTACAATTTACTCTATCTGGATCTCAAGTGAGAGCATGATGGATTCATGAGTCCCCACAAAGCTGCTGCATTCTGTGTACCATATATTTTATTCACTGTGTCAGTTAGGCTTTCCCCAACCCCAAAATTCCTGATATCTTATCTCCCTCCTTTTCCCAGCATATCTCAGTGGACATAAGCACATTGGTGCTCTATTTGTGAAACTGCAAAATAGATGGAATGTAAGCCATAGTGTCTTAACAACAAATTCTTGTGATTTGCTGTCATCTTCTGACAGTGATAGTCCAGCAAGAGCAGTAGTCAGGAGTAGTTTGCGTGACATGGAGTCTTCATGCCTGCCTTTAAATGCTCGCTGTGTTATTCCTTATCAACTCACCTCATGTCTACTCATACCCAGATCTAGATAAATGTATTTTGAATGTGATTACCCCAAAGGTTCTTTTTCCAGAGACTAAATATATTTCCTGCTGTCTTGTCCCCACATGGTTTGCATTTGCTTTGTTGAGGCAGTTCAGAGTGCTGTTTTAAACTTTTAAACCTCTCCAGACTGTGTGCCCTGGCTACTTTTGAGGGATCTGCTTCCTTCTGCCGAGACCTGCTCAGCTACAGTGGAGATTGGCTGAGCCAGTCAGTCTATGATTGAGTGGCAGATTTTACAAACGTGAGGAAATGCCAAGCTGTTCTAATGATTCACATAGTGACTAGATCAGCTTGGTCTCTTATACATGAACTGAAGGACAAAAAAGAGAAAAATAATACAAACCAGCTGGCTTTCTGAGAGTGCCAAAGACAAGGTGAGGAGGTCCATCAAGGTCAAAATCCATTTAGTCCTGTAAATATCAACCTGCTTACTTTGAAGCAGTTAATTTAAAAGTAACGGGAAAGGTGAGGGAGGAGGTAGATTTAGGTTTTTCTTTCTTGAGTCTGTGAAAGAGTCTGGAGGAGCCACACGGGAGCACAACTTGTTCCCAGGCCCTTTGTGTGCTCTGAATGCAGTGGTGAGTGCAGTGGAGGCTCCCAGCTTCAGAGCTGGTTCCAGGGCAAAGCCTGTGCTCCTGGCTCTCAGAACAGGCTCCAGGGCTCTTCTGTATGTGGAGGTGTTGCAAGATTTTTCTGGGAGAGGAGATTTAGAGTCCTTTAAATGATCTTGAGTTACACAATAAGGAAGTAAGTGTTGTGCTTCACATGCCAAGCTGTTTTGATCAGTGTATTTTGTAAACCAAGGGAACCAAACCATGCAATTATTAGGCAGGATAGGCAGATCTTTCTTGTACCTAGCAGAGTGCTGTTCTCCACTGATTTGGTTGATAAAGGCCTCCTCCATAAATGGTGAACGCACTGGTTTTTGTCTGTTTTGCCCAAGCCCAAAGGCAGGAACCAGAGCTCTTTAACAGACAGTCTCCGTGGATTTTGTCAGTTGTATCTGGTGATGGAAACTTCTCAAGTTGCTTCAACACTGTGTATTAGAGTAAAGGGAGTATAATCCCAGTCCATCAGGAGTACTAGTTAATCAGCTGGAATATCCTGTTATTCTTGGCCCTCAGCCATTCTGCCAGAGCATTGCTCTGGGGAGGATGTAGTGAGCGGTCTCAACAAGTACAGCGTGACCTCTCTGGATACCTGGCTGTTCCCTGCAAGTTTTTGAAGCACTAATGGTGTTTCTGACAAGGTCTCTGTTTTCTTGGCCAAGGAAAATTCTGAGACATGAGTTGGATTTAGAACAAACTAAATATTTGTGTGTTTAAAATATACACGAAGGCCACCCAGGCAACCTTAAATCTTCAAGTACCAGGTGCCGGCAATAGCAGGGACTAAGCAGAGAGCAAAGATCACCAGGGTTCAGAGCTCTTGATGACCTCCTTCATGATCTTGTGAGTTTCTGTAGGGCATGAAGTCCCAGGATAGCCTGACAAAGAGGAGAGACTTTGTCCCCTGTTAATCAGTTATTGCTGGGGTTTTGTTGAATAATGTCACAGCAGGAGTGTTCCACTGACTGGCAAGGAATGATTGTCCAAACATTCAGATCAGGCAGAGTCTGTGCCTATCTGTCCAGGCACAGGGACCCACGTGGGCCTGCACTCGCCTGCCTGCAATGCTGGTGCTTGTGAGGAGCAGCACTCACCTCCCCAAGACACAGCCCTGAAGAACCAAAGTCAGTTAATAGTTTCTGTTCTTCCAGGGAGCGCACACAGTTTTCTCTCTTTTCTCCAGCCTTTACCACCTATTTGGGTGCATAGAAAATAGGACTGGAAGGGCCTGTGAGAAGCTATGTAGTTCCTCCTGCTGATGAACATTTAGCTGCTGTGGATCTAAGCTCTGCTCAGATACTTGGCATGGAAGGTGCTTGGTATGAGGCTGTACTGTTTTCCATGGTGATATCCAGTACCTGGCCGACCCAGGGACCCATCTGGCTGTTGGGGAAAGAGCTGATGGCCAGGTCATCTGAACAGAAATGTGTTTCTGCCAATTTTCTCACTTTGCTCTTCTTCCTTCAGTGCCAGGCCTCTACTCCTACCAGTGTTTCACAATGGTGGGTTTAAGGACAAGGCCCTCCTGCAGTCAATGTGGACTCAAGTGTATGACAGACCAAAAATGGAGGGTCACTGAAGTTCATCCAGAAAACAAGTACTGTGAGCTGCCTTCCTTTGATGTAAACATTTTGGGTTTTTTTACTGCGATACAAAGTTCTGCAATTTAGGTCTAAATATTACTCCTTCAGTTCCACTGGGATGGGTTGGTATGTGTGCCAACACACATGGATGTATGTGTATAGGAGGTGAGACAGGCCATCAAATATATGTGCAAAACAACAGCAACTTTGACACAAAAGGAAGAGAACAGAAAAGTGAAAGGTGGTGTGAAAAGCCGAGTGATACCTTTCTGAGTTCTTGAATTTGACTAAAATAAGCCAGAGATGGATCACAAGAATCTTGTGATGTCTTTTAGTTTGAGTGATGTGACAAATTGCCAGAAGCCATGGCTCTGATGCCAAGCTGCTGGCTGTGCACACAGGGTGAGATGCGTTGTGTTGTGGTGGGAGACAGGGCCAGGAGCATGTGGGGTCACCATGCATGGTACCCCTTGTGCCAGGGCCACCTCAGCAGCATGGGCTTTGAGCCCAGCCGAGGATTGGCACACTGAGGTGCTGTGCATAGAAAACCACTTTTAGTGTCACTTCACAAATGGAGGCTTGTCAAGATGTTTGAAACGCAAAATAGATACCCAGCTCTCTCCTTGTGTAGGCTGGCAGCTCAGTGAAGCCCTCTGCTTGGTTGTCTGTCATAATTCCATTATCTCTCTGTGCCTCACTTTCATCTCAGTCTTTACTGTTTCTTCTCCCCTGCTTCAAATCCTATTCCCTCTGCAATGCCCCAGTTGTATCACCTAAATCATGCCAGTGGGGGGGGCAAAGCACCTGTGACCCCCACCCTTGATCTGGGCTAAGCTTTGCATGGCTCTCACACTGTCCATCACCATGATGCAGTTCCACCTTTGCCCTGGGGTGGCTGTGTGGGACCTGGCCCTGCTGTGCTTGTGCCTTTGGGGCAGACCCATCACAGCCTGAGCCCCATCTGCTATGCTTGTCACCCTTCTCTACCAGCCTGGCAGGGATTTTGGCACCTGGGTGTGGAGGCCAGCTTCTCCTGAGGGGGTGTGTCATTCGGTCCAAAGACTTTGCAACTGGAAAAGTAATTAATAATGTTCAGGTGGAATACAAAAAGAGTTTGTTCTCTGAAAGCTGTTTTGTGCAGGAACAAGATTATCACTTGTGAAGAGGTTATTTGAAAAATCAGCTGGTAAGGTTACAAGTTTCTCAAAGATACTCATCTTTTGAGGAAAAGTAGCTACTCCTGCACGTATGCGCTTGGGCAGAACTGCAGAACTGTGTTGGAAAGTTGGTACTATTAAGGTGAGGCAGTGGTAAGAGGAGGGGTGGCATGAGGGAAAGGTGGCTAAATGTAGGTGGTTCCCCACCAAAGGATGATTGCTTGAGTATAAAAACTGGGTCAGAGTCATCTCACATCCCTTGGAGGAAGAGACAGTGCAGCCAGAAACTGCAGGTGGCACAGGAACTTAGGCAACTTCTGCCACCATCCCCTCCCTCCCCTGCAACAGTGATGTTTTCATCTGAGACATGGATATCAAAGACTGCTGTACTTGCAGTGGAGTTAATTCACACAGCCTGGAAGATGTGGAAGTTGGGAATCTAGTTTACGCCCATTTGACAACGTGACCTTGTTTGGAGGAATTAAAAAGGCTGTAACGAAAGTACAAGTTTCCGCAGAAATTCACACATTTCTTGCTTTTATCTGTCAATGGCTGTACTAACAAAGAACAAAGGAAAAGAAGCAGCTGCCTCTGTCAGGTGTTCTGGATTGCAGTGTAACCCCAGGCAAGCTGCCAGCCCTGTCCACATGGCTCAGGCAGTGAGGCGGTGCTGGGAGGCTGGGAGCCTTTGCTCTGGGCCCTCCGGTGGCACTGGGTGAGTGCCCCAGGCAGGGCCACTGCCCCAATGCCTGGCAGACACCGAGGGGCTTGGAGAGACCTTTTCCTTCCTGGGTTGGCAGTGCCCACACCACCTTGCCTGGATGCTATTCATGGCACTGAAGGCCTCAGGGAGTGAAGGGCTCTGCTTCTAAGGCATCCATGGTGGGTCTCCACAAGAGAGCCTCCACCCACAGCTACTTTCGGAATTCGTTGAGTATCAGAGCACTGATTTGTATATGGCAAGAACATTAAGAGAGAATTGCTTGTACACTGTTTTTTTTCCAGCATTTGCTTATTGTTAAATCTGTGCTGTGCCGTTCCCTGGGAGCTGTAGCTGGTACTCGCCTGAAATGGTTGTGTTTGAATGGTGTGTGATAAGAGGTTTAACATAGTCTAAAAATTACCCTTGTGGTATATTTGGAGCTCCTTACAGCTCCTGTCAGCAGATCACATACAGTTTCCCAGAGCTTACAAATGATGACAAGCTGACTGCCCCTTTTGTTGTGTGAATTATGTGCCAGCATCTACAAAACCTGCTCCCTGTGGGGGAATGGGTGTCTAATTTAAGATAGTTCCTTGGGGGAGCTCAGGAGGCAATGAAAGCTGCCAGTTGCTCCATTGGAACTTCCTCCTCTGCAGTTGCTAAGATGATGTTTGGGTTTTCCCTGGCACTGTCAGTGGCCTCAGTGAAATCCAGGAATATATTTTATAATGGAGCAGTACCTGGCCCTGGTGCTTGGCTGAAGCTGGGGGATGGCATGTCTCTGTGTGAATGCCAAGTCCTCACCTTCTCCCTCCTGCCTGAGCATTGATAGAAATCCTCTCTCCACATATCAGAATGTGCATAATGCAATTGTTAGCCAGGACCTTTGACTTCTTCTGTGCTTGTGTGAGTAAATGAGTCGGGGGAGCCAAATTCTGAATCCAGCAGGCAGTGATTAGCTGGCACGACCTTCCCCATTTCATTGTACCAGTCTAGATTCCATTACTGCCTTCTGACATTGAAAAGTGTTCATCCGCACCACTGCATATTCTGAGGGTTGTGGTTAAAGTGAAATGCTCTTTAACTCAGTGGTGGTATTGATTCATTTTTATTGTCTGGAGCCACTAGCAGTAGAAGGCTGTGGAGTAAAGACTTCTGTGTTTACATGTGTGATTATTGGCAATATGGGTCTGCAGGGAGGGCTGTGACAGTGAAAAGCCACAAACTGCGTTAAGTGAAAGTTGTGGGTGTTCAGTGAGACCAGGCATTTGCTCTGCAGTTATTCTCCCCTAGATCTTATGGTAGATCACATAAGCCCTAAATGTGGCAGGCATTCCCAAAACTTTCCACAGGAGCTAGGGAAATCAGAGGCCCAAATACCTGTGGGTGGAAGTAAGCTTTACTGTAGAACAATGGATTGGGAAATTGCAGTCTTGCATTTTTGACAGCCAGTCTTTTTTTACCTGGGTCAGATGAGTTCAAGTGTCAGGTGATGAACCCTGTGGGAGATAAAGGACCCTATCTTGGGGTTATTTCCCCAGGTACAGGTGGGATCCATTTGCAGAGAAAAGTGGGCACAAAACCAGTGATTCAGGTGCTGAGGCAGCTGCTATTTATTTTTAGATCACAAAAAGATGGCATTTCTGATGTCAGAAAGGCTATTACATGAGAGCAGTCAGACTTAAAGGAGTAAGTTAAAAATGCCTACTTAGTAGTTCTTTTCTCCAGTGTCCTCTGTGTTACAGAAATGACACAGGTCCGGTATTGGCAGGAAGAGCTGACTGATAGGCTGTGGTCGCTTTGAATAGTAACAATAGAGGTGATAATTGCAGTTATGTTCTCACTCTGTTCCCTGGGTTCCCATTTCATCGGGTGGTGACCTAGGGATGCTGGTGTATGTAGCAGTGGGGAGGAGCTGAGCCACATGAAGGCACAGAAAAAGCACCCCAACTAGTTTTTTTACCTTTTCAAGCGTTGTTGGGGGCAGGAGTTGGACGACCTGAGCAGCCTAATTTAGCAGTCTGAAATAAAAGGGCTGGGACTGGAGGCTGCCAGCAGCAGCAGGATAGTTTCCTTCAGAGGGTAGCTCAGTGGTCTGATGCTGGGTAGTCTAAACTCATCTTCTCTAACCCTCCCCGGTAAGGGTGGAGGTATTATTACAGCCCTCTGTATCAGGCTTAAAAATTGAGTTCAGTTTGGGTGAAAAGCCTCGTGTTTTCTGTGGCATAGTATTGTAATGGATTGTAAATTATTCTTGTTCCGTTTCCCTCATTGACATTTTGGGGCAATAAATTTGTAAATGAATACTACCCCTATCCTGCACCACTCATTTTTGTGCTTAGATCACTCCGTTTGCTGTGGGTTTCCATTCCCATCTTTCACAGACGTTTCTCACTTCCACCCAGGCCTGTTTCTGACCCCTGCTGATTTTTTCCTCCCCTCTCAGTTGCTTCCTTTCAGTAGCTCTCTGCCTGCTGGGTCGGTCAGTGTTCTGCTTACAAAAATAACCCTACCCGCTCCTGCTCGTACTTGATTTCACATCTGCGCTGGGAAGGCAGGGCTGGGATTCTACCAGGGGAAACAAGCCCTGTTAGCATGTGAGGCCGCAGCTTCTGTGCCCACAGGAGCCTCTTTAACCACTGGCTGGCAGAACATGAGCAGAGAGGGTGGCTCAGCTCTGCTTTTACTGAGCTCACTGTCCAGTCTCACCAGCAAACCTGCCTTTGACTGCAGGGGACCAGAATGACAGGGCTGATCCCTGGACAGGAGTGAGGCGAATCAGAGCATTTCCTTAGGGATCCTGTAAAAACCTGTTCCCTCCTAGTAGGCAGTGGTCTGTGGTATTTTTTTCTTTTGGCACTTAACCCTTCATGTTATTTGGAGGCTTTGGTCTTAGCTTAAAGCTTTCTGCTTCAGCATAAAGTTGGTTGTGGCCTGTGCTGCTTGTGAACTGGTTAGAAACTGGCTGCCCACAGCTCCTTGCACGAATAGAGGAGAGGGGTCTTGTCCCCTCTGGGGGAGTAGGAGTAGGGAGCTTGGGCAGCTTCTGCAGATTCCCATGGCCCAGTCAGCTGGTGGTGTTGGCCAGCAGCCACTGCAGCAGCAGGATTTGCAAACCACATAGTTGCTAAGGCATTAGTGCTTGTGGCAGGCCGAAAGGAGCAGAGCCTGAGGAGCTGCATGTGGGAGCAATGCTGAGGGTGCTCTCTCCACAAACAATCTGCTCTGACTGGCACAATTTGATTTCATCTTGATTAGATTATTTCAGTTAGAATTAAGCACAGCTGTAGGTATTTTTTTAGCTATTCCCTCCAGCAATTCAAAAGAGAGCAGTAACTGGTTTGTGTGATATTGCTGCAACACTCCCTCCCTCCCTCCAAAAAGCCCAAACCAGCACTGGTGCATGTTGTCTTCAGTCAAAATGGAGTCAGCTCAGAGTTGGCTGCTAAACCCTTTCCAGGTTCTGATGAACTTAAGGGACATTTTGCTGGCTACACTGCGATGAAGGACATGATTTTGGTGTTAACTCTGTGCTTGCAGCCTGTGCCTCTGAGAGTCAGCACAGAGGGCACCTGGGAGCAAGGGGTGCCAGCCAAATGTTTTGCTTGGGGGTTGCTTTTCACAGGTGTTTCATTAGCTGCAAAACATCTCTTTTCCTGCAGCTGGTCCTTTTACTCAGAAAAATCAAATGCAAAAAAAAAAAAAAAATTGTGCACTTTCTGCCTCATCTTTCTTCCCCTTGTTTTGTTTTTCTGGGAGTCTCTGGACCTTACTGGAGCTACCAGTTAGTGCTCGCACTGGTACCTGTGAGAAATTGGGTTTTGTGACCAAAGGAGGATTAAGAAATAAGTGCCTGGACATACAGCTTCAATTTTCATTTCATGGCTGTGTATAAAAAATAAACTCCTGGGCTCCCAGCCAACCCTGTGATTTTAAACTTGTCACCAGAAAAAAAGCAGGTTCCTAGAATGGAGGGGTCAACAGCCAGAGTCTGTACATTTGTGGCTGTGCTTGCAAACTGTCTGCCTGATGTAGTGCCTAAGAGACACACAGGCAGCTGAACTGCTTAGCACATGGCTAAGATCAAATTAATGGCATTATTTCTGAAAGCAAATTCC
>NW_008235977.1:1309863-1325602 GCF_000691975.1 Corvus brachyrhynchos | reverse complement strand
TTCCTGCTGCAACACAGTTACAGTCAATGTTCACATTCATTGCTTTTGACAGCCTGATATAGCATAATTTAATTTAAATGCCCATGTGAGACAGAAGCATAGGCATTTATTTAAAAAATAAAAATAAAAGCCCACTCTTTTTATACATAAAATGCCTGCTTGAAGGAATAAATTAGTAGCCATACAGTGCAATTGATTTGCAAGAGCCCCTGGATTTCAGTGAAGAGCTCTTTTTAAAGATCAATAGGGAAGGCTATAGCATGAGTGCTTTTGCCACTTAGGTGTTCAAACAAATGCTTGGTGTTAATCCCCTGTCAGGCTTTGGTCGAGGGCCAGTAGGGTTTGGGAGGGCACTCAACTGAATCTGAGAGCAAGATGGCCGTGTGTGTCCTTCGCCTTTGTCATGTTAGGCAAATCCTGTAAGAGAATTACAAATACAGACCCTCTTTCCTAAGTTGCCATGGCTGCACAAAGCAGTGATATCCTCGTGCTGGCAAGGCCAGTAGCCAGAATCAGAAGGTTTTCTGAGTATTTGCTTCTTTGGTAATTGCCTGACTGTTCTCACTGAGGTTCTTCTTGTTTGTTCATGTCCACCTCCCAGGCTGCCCTCAGGGTCTCTGTTTGGCTGTGTCACATGATTTGGGAATATACAAGTGGTGGACTGGCAGTTTTGTAATAACTGGGCAGCCTTGCCCAATGTGGTGGAGTGGGAGATGTCTCTTGGTATCCAGCACAACCACTTAGATTTTAACTGCACCTTTCCAACAGCTGGAAAAGAAGGCAAGAAATGGTATGGATGTTCTTCAAGGGAGAGCCATACCAGCAGAGACAAACAGCATTCCCTCTTCCCAGCCGTTCATGTCACGCCTCGTGCTTTGGGATTGACTGCTTGGCTGTGCAATGAAATGTCACCAGCCTCCTAGAAAACTAAGCAGGCTCATGCAGAACAGCTCTGTAAATCCCTTTAGGTCATCCTCCCCAATCCAGATGTTTGGGGTGAGATCCAAATGGTGAATGAAATCAGTGTGAAAGTTCTGGGTTTTGCGTGGGACAGCCTAATATTGAACAACTGTCAGATTGGTCTCATTTGGGAGTTTAAACAAAAGTAATTAAAATCAGGTGGAACTGTTTTTCAGGTAATACGAATATTGTTTTTAACACACCACATTTACATGGTTAGCATCAGGCTCCATCCCTGGGTCAGAGTACCCCCCTGCAGTCACAAATGCACTGGGTGTGTACAGCCCATGGTGTGTAATGGCATCCAAGCCACAAGTGAGGTTAACATTTGGTCTGTGTTACAAGTTAGGGCCATTCTAATTTCTGCTTACTTTGCTCATTATTTATTTGTTTATTCTACTTATTGTAATGTATTTATTAATTTTTATTAACTTCCTTTGTGTCCCGTTGCTATGGTATCTGAACACCTACAGAGATCTTTGCCTCAAAGAGGACTGGGCTGATCCACTGGAACCCGCTGGGTGGTTAGGGCAAGCCATGGCTGAATGGGCTCTGTGCAGGTGCCATAATCCAGATTCCTGCCCGCTTTCCCTTGAACTGCTAAGAGACCTTTCTGCTTTTATATGGGACCAGGTTTTTTTGGGAGTTGCCTTGTGAATTTTCCCAGCCACCTGGAGTAGTGCTGTTGTTCTCTCTCCCTTACAACTGGCTGCTCTGAAAAAGAGACTGCTTTGTAGATGGTATTTGCAGAGGTAACTTGTCCCAGCAGTTATCCTTAAATTAGGTGCTTGCTGGCAGGAGGCTGCTGGCTGGGATGTGTCACTTTAGGGCTGTGTGTCTTGGCGAGGCAGTGAAGGCAGTGCCTTCAAGGCCTCGAGTGCTTCTTGCAGGTGTGGTTTTGTCTTTGAGACTCGTGCAAATATCAGATGCAAATGGGATTTTCTCCTGAGTAAGGAGTAAAACAGATGGGACATACAGTGCAGTCAGGGCTGGTTCTGTGCTTCCCGGTGCTTTTCCTGGGAAAAGGAGCTTGGGTTTTTACCTGCTCAGCCCCCTGTGCAATGAGAGATAGGCAGGAAAGCCTGGAGCCAGCATCCGTATGGCTGATTCACGAAGCAAAGGGAGAAAAGATGACATGAAGAATAATTTGGGCTAGATACAGAATTAGGAGGAGATTGTTCCTGTTAACTATCCTCCTCTTTGTCATCATCCTCAGCCTTGTTCTCCTAGGTGTGCCAGCTGCTGGCTACAGTGCATTGAGCTACACTGCATTGAGCAGATCAGCCGGAGAGCTTCTGACCTTGTTGCTTGGCACAACCTTAGATCATTTCATTTGGTTTGTATCGTGTAACCTTGTGTCAGAACTGCACACAATAATCTATTCCACAATAGTTACTCTTTGCTGCTCTTGCTTATAGAGATTTAGCACTTTGTATATAATGGTGACTGCCTTTCCCTAGGTGGATGTTTTCTTTTCTGTACATCTCAAATCTGTTCTCTGTGTGATATAATTGATTCTCAGCTCTCTCCTTCTTGCAAATTTTTGCTAGACCCCACTTTGGGAATTGGGAGAGGTCTCTGGCTGTCAGTAACATGCTGATATACCAAAATGAGATGCTCAGTTAGATGTCTGAAATCACCAGCACATCCTGCAAAACGTGATGAGTCAGGCCCCAGCGAGCACTCGATCAGATTGCCTGATTTACTCAGTGTCAAAGTTGTTGCTGGTTTCAGCCAGGTAGAAACAAGCTCTTGCATTTGGTTCAGAATGGGCAAGTGAGAAGCTGTGCCCAAAACTCAGACCTTAAATGATACACCAGTAGCACAAGGAATTCCATTTAAGTGCCATCTTTTATACTTGTGGCCTTTTTATTTTCCTGACAGGAAGTGAATTGCTGCTGTGCAAGGGTTTAAAGATAAATTGGCAAGTAACATTTGGACCCTGCTTTTCCTGTGGTGTAACTCGTTTTTGCAATTCTTTATTTTTCAGTGTGTGAAAAGTGATTATAGCTTTGTGTCTAATCTTTGTGTACAGTAATTTTTTGTGCCAATATGTGCATTATGATCTCTGTCACAGACAATAAAGCAAAGCTCCTGACAAACTATCTGCAGGTCCCAATGAAAATGATGGGTTTTTACAGTCTCCATTGATTTAGCAACACTGTTTTTTTGGAGTAGTCTGTTCTGAAATGTGAATGTATCATGGTCAAATTCCTCTCAACTGTTCCCACATTTAACTTTGAAGGAGGCATGGAAAAATATCTGCTTTTTGTAATAAGTTTAACCTAACAGTGTAATCTTTTCATTAATGATTTCCTCCCCAAGATTACATTTTCAAAGCCATGTGAGATCATTTAATTGTGTGCCTCCTTATTAATATTAAACACAATTAGTCCTACTGTGACACTTTGAAAATGCCCGCCTTGCAGTAAATGCTGCCTCCACCCAGAGTATCCCAATATGACAGCAGCTCTCCGGCATTTGGAGTCCCTTGGCACAGATTGTCAGTGCTGTTACCATGCCTGTGCTGCCTCTGAAACGCGGAGTGGTGCGATGCTTGCGGCAGTTCCATTTGACTGTGGCTGGCTTTTTCAGCCCCCCGCTGGCGTCCACTGGCAGCCTCTGGAGATTTTACTTTGTGATTAAATAGTAATGAAAGAGCTTGATTCTTTGAGGAGAAGTTAAAAAATAGCAGTAATATCATGAGCATGATGTGGGATGGGTGTTAAGACCTCTGTTATTTGTTTGTATTTACTCAGCCCTTGAGGATTGGAGAGAAAAGCTCCCATAATGTGCTGTCAGAGAATGTGTCTGCTCAGGAGATAAGCAACTGTCTGCTTTAGCAAGCAGCAGATTAGAAAATGGCTTTCACAGCTACTGCTTCAGCCTCCCTGGAAACATGCCAGTTTGGAACACCAGGAAAGCCCTATTGCTCAGCACGGGATTTTCTTCTTCACCAGGAGCAGTGCAAGGTGCTCATGTGGGGCACCTGTCAGTGCAGTTCACTCCTGCATGGGCCCAGCCTTGGCCTTCAGGGTCCTCCTGCAGCCCCCAGTGCTGGTGTGGGAGCTGCCAACACAGAGGCTACAGGTGCTGCTGGTGCCATAACCGGGATCCCCAGCGCTGGGGGTGCCCACAACAATCATGTGGCATGGCCTATGTGTTGCAGGGTGTTTCCTAGAAAGCATAGAAATAGTAATTATTAATGTACATGCCCATATATTTATACTTACATAGAAATATACATGCAATGTATATAAAAGAAATAGTATTGTGAAGTTGAACACAAAAACGTGCCACTAACCTAATCTACCTTTCATTTCCCCAGTTCCAGAGGGGGTTGCTGTTCGATATAGAGCTGTCATCTTGACTCATAAAAACTTCGGTATTTGATTTGGAAAAAACCCGACTGAACCTACAATTATATGGAATTTGTCCCATCTGTAGCCATTGCCAGTGTCTGTCTAGAGCTACTTGTGCTTCTTAAAGCCTTTCATGGGTTGTCACTGGAACTGAACAATATTTAAAGCCATGTCAGATTATGGGTTTTCTAATCAGTATTAACGTGTCAAGGTGAAGGCTTATAATCCTGCAGTTGCTTGACAAGCTGCGTTATTTGTCCTGTAATGTTAATTTGTGCTGTGGCTCTGCAGTTAGGTGTAGTCAGGTGTATGAAACCTGACTTTTAATGCTCCCTAAGGCTAAATGAAAATAGACCCCTTGATCAGTTTTTGTTAGAACACTTGATTAGTCTCTTCTGGCTTAATTCACTGTACTGCCAAATGCTGAGTTTAAACTTTCTCACGAGTATTTATTTTCAGAAAGGCTGGTGATACCAATAGCAGAAGGGAGATGGACTGTCATGGTCTCTCCTTGTCTGGAAGAGAGATACTTTGTTTGAAGGGCAAGCAGGATGGCTCTGTGCACAGAAATGATCACAATGACTGGTTTGTGAAGGTTGTTTCAATGCAATTGTGCTTGTAAACTTTACTCTAGCTTCTATCCAGTATTTAGTTCGTTAAGGTGTTGACACAATTTTGCTGACATTCTTCTTAAGTGGATTATGCTCGCAGCCAGTTTTTCAAAGCAAACAGATGGCTTTTCAAACAGAGCATGCACACAGATTTTTTTTTTAATGGTGTCTCTAGAATTATGACAGCTCTGTCAGAGAGGGCTAGTTTGTTGTTAATTTTCTCATGACAGATGATTCAAAATCATTTTTGCTTCTTTGTCTTGCTCAAATGAACCAGCTGTTTAAAAATAAAAACCACAAGGAGACTAAGACATAAATCACTTGCTCGGTACATGAATGGAATTGCACTATTTTGATAAGTCCACTTCTGTTTTTAGATCACTGTAAAATAAGAATGTCTTCAAAATATTGGAAGTATGCTCAGGAGGCGTGTGTTTCTTCTTGGAACTCAAAGACATTTTGTGCATTGCCTCAGACAAAATCTGTACTCTGAATTGCCTGGTTACCCAAATGTGAAATCAGAATATGCATAAGGGAGAGCGGGTGGCTTGGCCACTTTCACGTGGGGTGTGAAGTCCCTTGGCTTCTGGGGACTTCAGATGTGAGTCTTGGCAGGGCAGACTCAGGCTGTTGTCCTCTGAGCGGTGCATCTAATCCCAAATAGCTTCTGTCCATGCCTGTCTCAGTCCCTGGACACAAACACAGTTTGTGGGCCACCCTGAGAAAGATTTCCATGCTTTGCTCTCACCCTGGGAAGGGGTTGCTTCTTGCACTAAGAGGATTTTTCTGTTCTTGGGCATGAATACACAGCGCCAGGTTTTGGCTTGGGGAAGTTAAGGTTGCAAAGCATCATCAGACTGATTTTTCCCTGTTTGATGGTGAAGTCTTTGGTGTCTTTGGTCCTGTGTGCATAAGAAGTAGCAGCCACCCCACTGCAGCCAGGGGTATTTCATCCTAAACCCAAACTATTTAAAACTGCATTTGTGCAATTTGAAGAGATGGAAGATGTATTGAGGAGATACACCCTTTTTGATAACATTATCCTGTTGTTAATGATACATACTTGGTTTATGTGCTGGTGTTGTCCCTGTCACTACAGCACTGGCAATATTCCTGTGCCATTTGTAGACAGGGAAGAACACCAAGGTGGGCAGCTCTGGGGCTCTTGAATTCCTGCCTACTGTCTTTAACCGTAAGCAAAACCTCTGACATAAAAGCAAGCTCACAGCTACAAGAAATATCTGCTGCATAAATTATTCTTGTTTTGTTATTTCACACCATGCCTGCTGACTGGATCCCAAGCTCTTTGTCTGTGTATTCCCATAACTGTCATGCTGCCGAAACACAAATCCCTTCAAAAGAGCTTCATAGCAAATAGCACAGAGCTGCTCATGCAGTCCCAGTGCTTTTTGTTATTCTCACACTGAGTTGTGTTCCCGGCATCTGGATGGTTTCTCAGGCACAGGCTGCCGTCCCTGGATGACGTGGTGTCCCATGTGGTGTTTACCAGTGCTGCAGCCTTGCAAGCCACCATTGTTTCTTCGTTGTGAACATTGTGTACAGGGGTTCAGGCCTTGTGAGTCCAGTGCCAGGCGCTGGCAAAAAGGGAACTGTGCTCATCAGTGTAGGATACATCCTTCCTCTTAGCTCTGGGGAAAGGGAGAGCAGAGATGCTCCCACTGCTGGAAGGTGTCACGCTGTGACTCATCCAACACATCTGACTTGTTTTGAGAACCAAAGGAGGCACAGTGTTCAGTCACCCCTCCAGTGAGCCCAAGGTCCTGCTGCAGTGTCTGTTGTCTCCTGTGATTTGCAGGAGATCAGGTTAGGTGGCAGAGATCCGAAAGTGACATTTCAGTCAGTGGAGGTATTCCTTCTGAATATGAGTGTAACCAGCTGCAGCATGTGCTGTAATTCAAGCTGTATTTGGGGTGACATTAAGAGAGAAGAGCTCAAGTTCTTACTGATACTGAATTTTAATAACCAGATGCATCTCCTGTTTTTTTTATTTGTATCCTGTAGCTCCAGAATCTTGTCGCCTCATGGTACTTCAGATATCAATATTGCGTAAATATTCGTTTTGGCATTTCTGAACCCTAACTCCTTAATATAAATTTCATATAACACATTTTTCCTGATTGTTACAAATTGGGTTGACATCCTGTTAGTCACCTCACGTTTACATGCTCTGAGAAGATACAGAAGCAGCGTGTTGTTTATGAA
Organism: Corvus brachyrhynchos; assembly: GCF_000691975.1. Taxonomy (NCBI): domain Eukaryota; kingdom Metazoa; phylum Chordata; class Aves; order Passeriformes; family Corvidae; genus Corvus; species Corvus brachyrhynchos. The sequence continues at coordinate 1,318,446 of NW_008235977.1, read as the reverse complement.
GTCTTGTTCCCATCTGACTTCTTGAAGATCCCAAACAAAATGGTTCAGAAGGATTCACTGGAGTGCTACAGGATGATGTGTTTCATGTGGGCACAGCTTGGCCTGCTCTGCTCACGGCGGGCCCAAGGCTGGGTAGCAAATCCAGGCGCAATGAGGGGTGGGTTATCAGGGTCTCACACCTCGTAAGGGGCTCCTGGCTGGGGACACGCAGCCATTGCCATGTGGGATCTGATGCCAGGGAGCAGGGACAGAGCAGTGGCATGGGGAGAGGGGTACCATGTTCCCTCGCTGCCCTGTCCCTGGCAGGACCTTGCTGTTGACTGTGGTAGAGGAAATGTCTTCTCCCGCAGCCTCCTTCAGTTCAGGCTGAAATTACCTCCCAAGGGTGGTGATGTGGAAGTGGGGGGAGTCTGGTGCTTGTCCCACCCTGTCCAGTGCTGGCTGCTGCCTTCCTCACTGTGCTGACACCAAGCTGCAGGAGGGGCTTGAGTCCCATTTCCAGTGGGCAGAGATGATTTGAGACGGGACCTGGGACCTGTAGGGACATGAAAGCAGTATTGCTGCTTTTGGTCCTGAGCAATGTGTGCAATCCCTGACTCTCTCCTGCATGTCTGTGCATCCCCAGGGCCAAGGAGATCTCCTGAAGAACGCCAAGAACGAAGCCCTGGAGAACATGAAGCAGATCCAGCTGGCGTGCCTGTCGTGTGGACTGAGCAAAACTGGGAGCGGGCAGGTGGATGCCAAGGCAAAACGGTGCCTGGAGGCAATACAGGAGAAGGATACTGGAGATGAGAATGGGAGGCTGTGAGGAGAGGCAGAGCTGTCGCATTTTTCACAGATTTCAATAACTCTAAACTATTTTTTTAAAGCATTTAAAAATTCACACAGGAGTGCCCTCTACAGGGTATGATTGTATTAAAATCCTCACAATGTCAGTATTTTAATGCAGTTAATTTATCCAAGTTAAACTCTGGTAGTGAGATTTCTAATGAAGCCAGGCTGTCTGTATGCAAGTGCGTGTGTGTGCGCACATGCGAATCCTGTAGACACCCTTTCACGCATTACATTAGCCATTTGCTAATTTATTCCTTTGTCACCTTTGAATAGGCCTGTTCATTCTGAAAATCAAAACAAATTGAGAGCACTTGTATCAGTTTTGGGCTTTATTTTACTCTCCAGCTTTTATCATTTAACTTATAGGTTACATTACTGTTATGCTGTTTAAACAAACAAAACACAGCAAATATCACTGACAGCTGTTCTTGTGAGGACAAAACTGGTGGTTTGCTGCAGACCCTGAAGGTGATTTTTAGTGAACAATTACAACCAAGTAAACAGGATATTAAATGTTCAGAGTTACTAGGTAGATTATCAGTAAATTTGAGGTGTATTTTTTGCTGAATTTAGCAAACTGCTCTTCAGGATACACCCAGACAGCACATACTAACGTAAGAACTAGCTAATTTAGTTTATTCCAGCAAAACATTGCTACCTTGTAGATCTGCAAGACAGCTACAGTCTTTGCTGATAGGCATTAACTTGAGTAGTAATGACCATAGCTAGTCAGCCCTGTAAGTATGGGGAGAGCTGTGAATACCCTTCGGTGGTCATGAACTCTGAAGGTGACCTTCAGGCCGTTCTGAAACACCCAGTGGTGCCAGTATTGAAAGGAAGGTTTTCCAGATTTCACAAAATGTGAGCTTTAATGTAAGATGTGTGAGAGGTCAGGCCTTGCTTGCCACCTTCTGCGTAGATGTTGGCGTCAGCTGGATGAAGCAAGCAGGCTCCGGCCTTACATTTTTGTGGTTAAGATTCATGCTGTGCTAGAGATTTAAAAGCAGGGCTGAAGAACTGCTACAGATGTAGTGTAGAGAAATAGCTTGGGGAAAAACAGGGTGCCAGCGTTTTTGTGCAGCAGCTACAAAATCCTGACGCATGTCATGTGTTTGGGGTAGTTCTGAGAATTGGCTGCCTCTTTGTGCCACTGTAGAAAGGAGACAGAGAATGTCCCGAAGCAATGCATCCTCATCCCTCCTGGTGTCCGGCCCACGTGTGCTCACAGCATTCATTTCAATCGTTTAAGTACTGTGCTTGAGTGGAGTATTTGTGTTACATTTAACAGGACTAAGTGTTTTATGGTTATAAAAAAAGACTATATTTATTTAAAGCATTGCTTTTATTTTTAAAAGCTACTTTTTAAATTAATTTGATTAACAAATATGCTAATTTTCTGAACTTAACAAAAAGTAATTGCTGAAAGTTTGATCATTGGAAAATCTTAACTAGCTATTGTGTTAAGTTATTTTTGACTTCTTAATAACACTATTATGTTCATGTTGCACATTACTGAAAGAGTAAAGCTATGAAACAACTTTGACCCATGATTTTGCAGTGATTTAACACATGATCCTGGATAAAGGTGGGTTAGAGTCGGTAAGTTGCTTGAAAGAAGGTCCTGCTCTAACAGCAACTGTGTTATTGCAAAGGTTGTAACTCAGGTGCCTCAAATACCATTTCAGTAAAATTTGCCATACTTGTTCAGATCTGGCCCTAAATCCTCTGTTTATCTCTCCCTTAGATCATGAGTGTGTATTCAGACTTCACTGAGGTCTGGAGAAGTGTCTTTTGTGTTTCAGGCAAGGCATAAAGCCCACATCAGTGGTGTAAGTGTGCATGTTCATATTTTGTCCTCTTGGGTTACCTTCCTGATTTCATAATGGGTTATGTTTGTACAAAAACAACACTTGGCCTTCAGTACTTACAGTTAGGGACAATGGAAACTGTTACCCCAGCATCACCAGCTGCAAGGGATCAGCCTTTGGAAAGCATCCTTGTCAGAAGGCAGAGGTTGCTTCAGGAAGGGTGAATTAAAATTTAAATCTAGAAATACCTTGATTTCTCAGTCTAAAAGGCTGTCCTAATGTCTGTACAGGAACTGCTGGCAAAATACCTTCTCTGATTTTAGGAACAAACGAACATGAAATTACAGAGGGAAGGGCTTGCTTTCTGTGCTCACATATACAGGGGCTACCACACAGCTCTCACTCTGGATACATTAGGAGAATCAGAAGTGGCTGGATGGAAATCCCATAGCATGCACACACACCTTTTATGTCACTTTTAGCATTCATGTCATGTCCTGTTCCAAGGTCATGCATTCCGTACCAAAATACAGGCAGTGGAGAATTTGGGGCACCCTGGATTGCCCCAAGCAGTTGGGACTATTCCTGGTCCTGGCACCCAGAACCCCACAGCTCCACCCTCCCTCCTCCACCAAGAGAGGGGCTGGCAGCAAAAACTCATCTCACCTTCCTCTGAGCTCCTTTGAAGTTGCTGGGAGTGGAAGTGAATGATAAAGTGGCAGTTGGTATAATAAAAATTCAGCCTTGAGGGAGAACACATGGAAAAATCATATCCAGCATCAGCAACAAACACAGACAGGGGACTGACTGCCTGGCCTTTTTGGGAAGTGTTTCATGGTGTGCCTGGCTTCTTGCAGTGGAACAACAGCCTTCTCTGGACCTCTGCTGGTACAATGTGCCTGATGTCCCACATGAATGGGTACATATTATCTGTATCAATTCTGTGGAAGTTATGTCAGGGAAGTGTTACAGGCATTTGCAGTTGCTTACAGCATAGTTTCACAGCTAGAAATCTGAGAAGCTCTCAGGGACTGGTGTGGGGAGGTGTTTGCCAGAAGGGAGCACAGGAGTGAATCTACCTGGGTTCTCTCTGCTACTGAGTCCTCCATCTTTACACTATTTGTTTTTCCTCTGTCATGCTCTCAACTGTAGGATAAGACTGATGATGTTTTCCTTCCCAGGCACAGATTAATTACACGTTTCTGGAATACCTTTGAGTTTGCTGTTGCTCTCAGGAGAACAGCCAGGCACTGTAACACCAGTGTTTGCCAAGTCCTTTGGCTGCTGGTGAACACAGGTGAAGCAGCATGTGTGGGAAGGGCTGAGCCACCACACACTCCCCACTCCCAAGGGCCTCGGTTCCTCCAGGGATCAGGGATACCTTGTCCATGTGCTTGTGTGTCTGGCCCCTACCAAACTGCACCTCTTGTCAAGTGTGGCAGAGGGGCAGCCACCTCAAAGGTGTTAAATTCCTGCAGGTTTCCCAAGCAGAGATGGGGCAGGTGGTTCAGAGAGGCCTCGGCAGCACTTCCCATGTGGCACGGGGCTATAGTGTGACCTGTACCTGTGAGGGGGACACTGGGGCCCATGAGAGAAAGGTGGATGCAGAGGTTTCACTTGGATTTTGCTGCTTACATACATGCATGAAGGAATCCAGCCATGAAGCATGGGAAGAGGCTGAATTAGTTCAGCTGTTCACAGACCTGATTAGTCTTAAATCAGCAGCAATAGTTTTTACCGAATTTCATGTGCTGGCATGACCAGCAGGACTTGACCCCTTTCCCCTCCCTTTCCTGAACTTGGCACATGTTAAAGCACCGTGCTGTTCTGCTGCTTTCTGTATCATTTTTCTTGTATTTAGTTCTCTGTTTTTAAAGAGATAATGCAAAGAAGGTGAGTTTTGTTCTTCCTTCTGAGATTCATCTCCCAAAATAGATTATCAGATAATTGCATGCATAGAGAGCACTTTCCTGTATGATATTCCATCTCTTCCATCTCTATGTTCAGACTAAAACATTAGGTCATAGCCTCCTTGGCATTGGTCCCACTCCTACAGGGATAGACAGCAGCCTCAGGCAGGGGACTAACTCAGAAAGCTTCAGAAAAAAAAGGTGAGGGGGTCACAGGAGCAGTGTCTTCAGGTCTCCACCACTTGCTGTGGGGCTGAGCATGGTGGCCCTGGCTCCTATCTCAGCAGCAGTAGGTGAAGTACACATCCAATAAATCCAAGATTTTGTTCTTTTTGTCCCCTCTCCCTGCCCTGAGTAGGCGTGAAAATCCGTCGGTTTCCATAGCATTGTACCAGTAAAGCTGTCTCCACACCAAGCAAAAGGCAGTGTGTGTCCCCAGGCAGCTGGGCAGCACTGCTGGGATGCGTGTCATGGGTCCAAAGCGTGAGTGCTCTTTGGGACTATTCTGGTACAGTCCTGGCAGGTCGCCTTTGCACAGTCTCAGGCTAAGCAGTCTTGCATTTGCTTTCCACAGCAAGGCCTTGAAAAAATGTTTCCTTTTTAAAGTGGTGTTGAGGGCTTTGTGAGTTCAGTAACCAAGATGTAACTGACCAGGCCAGAAATGTGATGCAAATGCTGCCTCTCTCACCAGCTGTTCCTCTGCAACAGAGTACTGTGTGAACATGCCTCTGATCAAACAGGTCATGTTTTAAATGAGGATGTTACACTCTTTTCTTTCTGATAATTTGAAACACTTTATGTATAAATTGCTTTTGCAGAAAATATTCATGGAGTAATTCCAAGAAAACGTGCAGACATCAAATTCTCAGCAGACAATGCTTGAGCAGGAGACAGTGTTGTGTTTGACAGCTGCTTGCTGTGCACAGTCCACACCACCCTCCTCTGGGAACTGGAAGAAAAATTAATGATTCCAAAGGCAAGTTTGAGTTACTGAAGATGTTAGAAGTTTTTTCCGTGTTGAGTTGCACAGCAGAGACTCATTCATTTATAAAGACATGAAAATAGTAGAATTGGGAAGCAAATGTGATACTTGAGGCCACAAGTGTGCATGGAGAGGGGGTGGCATGTTGAGTATGGGAATGCTGGGTGTGAGGCTGTGCATGGGGGAGCACTGGCCAAGAGCCCAGGAGGAGCCATCAGGCCCCCTGCAGTGGCAGGAAAGGGCTGTTTGGCCAGGGAGCAGTTTGGTAACCAGTGGGGTTGGTTTGCACCAGCAGAAGTTTGCACAGACCTCAGTGAGGGCTGGAGGTGTGATGGCTGTGGCCATTTGTCCCATCCTGGACAAATGGTTTACTGAGGCTGTGCGAGAAACCCTCAGGGGATTGGAGAGTCCGTGGCTGCACCTCCGGGACGTAGCAGCATTCCCACCATTGGAGCACTCCTGGAGCTGGATGGGTTCACAGCACTGATGGCACTGGATGCCAACAGCTTGTCACTGTGGCCTGGTGCGTAGGAGTGCTGTTCACACCATTCTGGCTGCAGGTGTCAATCAGTTTTAAGTGACATCTCATCAAATCACCTCATGGCTCTGGCGTGCAGAATCACAAAACTGCTGTGCTTCAGTGACATAATGTGCCACCGAGAGCACTGTAGATATTTCTGCTTCCTATAATGTATCAGGTGTTATTTTTTGTAATACAAAACTAATGATCTCTTTTGATCCAGCCTGACTGCCTGTAGTTCACCTTGGTTTCTGAGAAGGATTTAATCGTGAGTTTAGAAGATGGGAGGAGATTGAATGTGCTAGGTAAAGCATTAATTCTGGATGGCAGGTGAAAATAAGATACTAGATACACAGGATGGACATGAGGTTAGAAGCAGATGAAGACTAGGATTAATCTGGCTTGTTTGGAAGCACGTATGGGGAGAATGGAGGATAGAGATGAATTATTTGTATGCTTCCTCAGATAGTGTCTGGTGAACCAGCTACACATAATGCAATTAAAAACAAGATACAAATTATGGTTCTGACAGCAGGAGCTGCTGTTATTATTTATGATGCTGATGGATGGAGAGGGGAGCTTTGCAGTTGCAGCATTAGGTGTGCCCTGTGCGGAGGAGAAGCCGAGTGCTGCTCCTGCTGTTGCCTCCTGCACCAGGCAAAGAGGGCGAAGCATGGGTTGCTGCTGTGCTTCATTGCTGGGTTCTCCCAAGGTGGAAAGTGAGTGTGCTGGAGGGGCAGAAACAAAGCCTTGAAGAACATACCAATGTTGGCAAGTCCATTGCTTGCTGGTGTTGATGTACGTTGCCTTCAGGATTCCTCGGCCCTGACTCAGCCATGCTTGGCTGGTTTGCAGAAGCACAACGCTTGTACAAAGTGTTTCCAAAGCCAAGGCAGCACAGCTAGAGCTAAGCTGTGCCATCAACTCCTGCTTGGACATCTGGTTTGCTCTTTTTCTTTGTGCTCCTTGATGGAATCTGAGCAGCAAGAAGGAAATGGTGCAGTACTTTTGGGCAGGGCCAGTGGGCACCCAGCCCATGGCCACAGGGACCCTTCTCTGGGATATGTGGGGCTGCCCATGGCTGGTGGCAGCTCCCTGTGGGGCTGCTCCCTCAGAGACTGCCTGGTGAGGCCATTTTTAAGATGCTCAGACCAACCACAGCATGAGGGGGCTCAGCTCCTACCAAAGCCAAGCTGTAATTTCACCTGCTGATGCTGTGTGACTACATTTTGCTGGTATCTTGTCTGTAAGTAGCTGGTTACCCACACAAACTGCTCTGCTGGTTCCTAGTGAGGCCCATCCCAGCTTCCCACTGCCCTGCCAAGGCAAGCAGTGTGTTGTCCCAGCTCCAGAGGGGGAGGATGGCATCACTGTTTCAGGATTGCCATTAGACTGTGGTGCAGAAACAGAATTATTCTGAAGGATTTGATGCATTGGCCAAGAAAACCATCTAGAGGTGTACAGCAACAGGCAGCTGATGCCATGGCAGGGTACCCCTTTGTCAGATCAGCTGAAACATTTTGGAAGCAGTTGAGTGCAGAATTGAATGTCATCAGAGCAAACAAAAAATGTTGACTCCATGACACTGGTTCAGGTTTGCAAACTGTGTTTGAGGTTGGCTTGGACTTACTTCGAGGCACATGCCCCTAGAGCAAGCAGAAGCTGATCCTGTGTTTCTGGAAAGCCTGCTTTGGTATATAGGGTCTGAGCAGAGGCAGGATGTGTGTGAGTGACTGCCTGCAATCCAGCAGGTTGGGGGAATCAGCAAACCCAGGTTTGTCTTTTTTGGTTACTGATTCTAACTTGATATTTCTTAACAAGGTGATTGCAATTAACCAGTAGCTGTGATTCAGCTGGCATTGTCCCCCTCCAGGTCTTGAGGAGATATGTTATGTGAAAACTGACACCATGGTCTGTCACACTCTTTGTGCATGGATGCTGTTGCCTGGGGATTTTTTTTTTTTGTTAATGCTTAAAGGTCATAATTACCATCAAATAAACACGAATATCAACAGGAAAAATGTTTCTACCAGGCATCAAATTAAGGATAGACGAAAGTCTCCAGTGTGAAGTCAGATGACGGCATTTATGAAGACAGAATGGTACCAGTTTTGATTTCTCTCATTATTTGTGTGAATTTAGATGTGAAAATGGACTGAATAGTATTTATTAATGATGTGCGTGGGAAAGAGGCTTAGGCCTGGTGAGGAATTTTTATGGGGTAGCTTTGCACCTTGGGGCCTCTGGATCCCAGCTGTCCAGCAAGGAAAATACAGCTCATGTGTCCTTAGTTCCTAAGGGAGCAGGTAGCTCTAAGACCTGCCCTTTTTTCTGGTAGGTGAGCAGAGCACAGATAATACTCTGAGCCATATCCTGGGGAGGCTCAGACGCATCCCTGTGCAGTACCCTCCAACCACTGGGAGCTCCCCAAAAGGGGGCCAAGGGGCTCCTGCTCAGAGAAACTGCACAAACAGCAGCATCTCAGCCTGATGGGGAGAGCAGGGGGCCTGCTGAGCACTGTCTGGAGAG